>NC_046225.1:9661886-9974713 GCF_009819885.2 Catharus ustulatus
AGAGTGAGTCCTTGTTTAGAAAAGAGCCTTTCTGTATCCACAGAACTGAATCAGAACGAGGGGTGTGAGTCTGTTTAATATTTTTAATGCCATTTGCCCAAGTGATTCTGTACAGTTTTATTAGCTGAATGATGCTGTTAAACCAAACATTCAAACTGCGTATTTTAAAGGGCTGTTATAAAAGTGTGGTCCCCTGAAGATGGGTGTTACTGGGGTAACAATGAAATAATGTTACTTCACCATTAACATATGAGAATTTTCAGTGCTGTTTTTCAGAGGAGAAAATATTTGGGCTTAGAGGCAGAAATTGAACCATTTCCTCAAGTTCACCTTGCACGAGGGAAAAAAGGAACTTCTAAAGTGTGCAGTTTTCAACATTGGGAAAGGATTTACCTTTCAGAGCACGTGACTCAGTTGATAATGCCCTTCAAACTTGAATGCTGCATGTAAATGGAATTTTGGAAGAACTGTAGTTTAAGTTTCACTTGCAAGTTATGTAAACTTTTGATTTAATTTCCCCATCTTTACCCAAGACTGGCAATACACTTGCAGATCTCTGCTGGACTGAAGCATGGCTGCTCTGTGAATAAGCTGGCGAGAGAATTGTAAGCTCACAGCTGCCTGTGAAAATTGACTCCCTCCTTAAATTAATTTGATATAGCACTTTCCAAGATTTATCTGTACTGATTCCTTAATATAATGTCATCTATAGGTGGGATTGCTTCAGTCTGTGCTTCTTTTTGCTCTAATTTCTCAAATTCATGAACATTTTCTCTGAGTCTCCTGACTTTATGATGTTTCATAAGTGCACAGAGCTGGAAGTATGTCTCACCTGGGTGTGTGGCTGAATCTTACCAAACTTAGGTACCTGTTTGGGTCCAGGTGTGTAGAGTGGTGGAGATGCTGTCAGTTGTGTGTAGAGTGTAATACCATTGGCAAAAAGTGGGGTTACTCTAAAATGAGACAGATTGCAACTGAGTACCATTTCATGGGATCAGAGCCAGCAACTTGCCTTGCTTTTCCTGACAATCCTTATGACCCTTTCAGAAGCAGCACACAGGTCTGAGTGTCTGGATCAAAAGCTGCAGAGAACTGGACTAGGATACAAAAGCCAAGCTGCTCTGGTGTTCTCATGCAAATACTCAGTTCCCCTGATGCAACCAGTAGCTGCCTTTCCCACCTGCTTGCTCTGAGTTTTTATTTGAGGATGGATGGGCAGGGTTGAACATAATATTGCAGAAAAAGTCATACCATCTGAAACATCTCACTGTTTTTGCTTCAGTCTGTCACATGACTGATTCACAACATCCTGTGATTAACTCGTGGATCTGGATTGTCATGCATTTTAATAATTTCCAGCCTGACTTCTGTGCCTTGCAGTTCCTTATCTCCTGAAGAGCAAGTTTGGGTAAAAACCCCATGCTACCAATGTGTAGCATTCTCTACATGTCTGAGGACTCCAGGCTTCCATTACACAGGATGATCAATGCATTTAAAATTTCTCTTAGCTGTTGCTTACATCTGCTGGTGCTACAAAGCTTATTTTGTTTCAATCTGGACCCCAGAGATTTGAAAGCATTTCAGTTCTTCTGTATGTCTTTCTATTCTAAGCTTCTAGTACCTGTGTTCAGTCTGATTTGGACAGAATGGTGTGTACCTGGAAATGATAATCACATGTTAAGCTAACAGGAGGTTTATACTTTTTAATTTTTTCCTTTTATGTGTGCCTTGATACTGCAAACCACAGTATTGTCCTAGTTTAAGCACTAAATAAGAAGTTAGCTGTTCATCAGAAGGGTTTGATTCCAACACTCTGCAGAGAAAGAGTCCTTTGTCCTGTTTTTGTTAGTGATGTTGAAATCAAGCATGGTTTGATTTCCTCCTATTTTTACATGGCAGTTAATGTCATTGCTAACAACAAAATTTTGGGGAAGATGTGACTATTTTTGGCACTAACAAAAACCATGTCAGCTGATTGTATTGGGAAGTTACACATACTTAATTTTCAAACAAAAGTGCAGGATTAATTCAGATTTCTATGATCATGTAACTCTCCTCACTGCTGTAATTAGTGTTACCTGAGTAATAAACCATTTTTCCTGTGCTCCCCTTCCCATTTTCAGATCCAGCTGTGGGACACTGCAGGCCAGGAGCGCTTCAGGAAGAGCATGGTGCAGCACTACTACAGGAACGTGCACGCCGTGGTGTTCGTGTACGACATGACAAACATTGCCAGCTTCCACAGCCTGCCCTCCTGGATAGAGGAGTGCAAGCAGCACCTTCTTGCCAATGACATCCCAAGGATTCTGGTTGGCAATAAATGTGACCTCAGAAGTGCTATTCAGGTGCCCACGGACCTGGCCCAGAAGTTTGCTGACACTCACAGCATGCCGCTGTTCGAAACCTCTGCCAAGAACCCCAATGACAACGACCATGTGGAGGCCATTTTCATGACACTGGCTCACAAGCTTAAAAGTCACAAGCCATTAATGCTTAGTCAACCCCCAGATCATGGTGAAATACTTATAAAACCTGAACCAAAACCTAGCACATCTTGCTGGTGTTAAGCTATCACCTTGTCTTGTTTGCAAGTGCTTCAAATTTATGATCTTGGCAAAGTTCCAGGTTTTGGTAGCAATTATAGCAAATCTCTTTGGCACTTTATGTGGTTTTTTTTAATTTTTTTTTCCTAGTGTAGATGTACCCATCTTATGCTCTTGCACTTTGTAATTGTACTTTCTCAATTGCTGAAGTTTCACTATAAATATATGGGAACATATTCACTTTGTCTATTTTTGACAAAGCAATTCTAGTTGAGCTCTTGCTACCTGAGGTTGTTCTCATCACTTATGGTAAGATCATAAATAGTAGGCCAGTTTACTAATACTTTTGGTTGCTACTTGCATTGGAATAATGTAGGAGAAAGAGCCTTTTGTGTCAACCAGGGAACTTGGGGTTTGGGTCAGCAAAGTGAGAGATTTTTGGCATATGAAGGAATATTAGCAAATTAGAAAGCAGGAACCTTTTTATTATAAACATAAAAAACAGGTCTGTCAAAGTTTGGGCTGCCAGTGTCAGTGCAAATTTTGGCCTGTCATTCCACGATGAACTTGGTCTGTTTCTTCATGGCAGTGGTAACAGAATTGACTAACTTCTCCCTACCTCTAGACAGTTATTAGATACTTAAAACTTCATTAGTTTTTCATAATTAGCATGTGATACCAAACTGTGTTATGTTTAACTCATGTTGTGGAAAGTACTGTAGCACAGGATTTAGGGTAAAACTGGTACTCTATCTGTCTTACTAAAATTAAATTATATATTTCTGAAGGTGCTGTATTTGAGTTGAGTGTCTCAGGGCAAGGAACAACAGTTTAGTAAAAGATTGGGTGAATTTGGCAAAAGCATACTGGTTTTCAAAGTTTTAGGGTTTGTGGGGCTTTAAGAGATCATGAGTGCTTCTCAAATATCTTGAAAAGTCAACTTGATAACATATTTCAGGAATGGGAATGCTTAGGAATATGGTACATTCTTAAAATATTTGCAAACACTAATTTAAACTGGGTTTTGAAATGTGGAATAAATCTACCAAGTAGATAATTGCAGATTTTTGAGAGAAAACCTGCATGTATAATGTTGTGACTGTATGTAGGGCATCCTTGGCATTACTAATGTGAGCTGGTAGGGGTTAGATGAGGGACATTCTTCCTCTTGAACCACCTTTTTTTGTGTTCTCATAGTTGCAACTGCTTTTGTTCAGTTCTGTCTGAAGATCAAGTTTCATAATAAGGTCAAGTTTCATCATAAAAATGGTGCTAAGTTGCACATAGTTGCATAAAGTGAAATGTAAGCCATAGAGTGCCATCTATGACTTCATTCATGTGACTCAGTTTTTAAAGTGCAAATGAAGGATTTTTTATTGGCAATGTGTAGCATGTATTGCTTACTAGGAACTAAATGGAAGGGCTAGTTCAGAAGCTGCCACCCTAATGATCACATTGGAAACAAATTACTGAAACAAGATAAATGTTATTATGTAAACAATTACAGTTCTTAAGATGGAATTTCATTGCAACTTATACAGAAAAAAATGCATTGACTTTTTTCTAGATTTTGAAAGAGCATTTAATTTGGTCTAATATGATTAAGATGTTTAAAAAGGATCTAAACAAAAGGTAATACTTTTTCCTGTATAAAGCTGCTTCAATTGTGACAGTATTTTTGCTTAGGAAACATTTGTAAAAGGGAGCTTTTGTATTCACTCTGAACCTTACATGACTAGAACTTACAGTTGTTTCAGAAACAATCAGCTTTTTAACACTAATGTCCTTAATGATTTCTTTAAGAAAAGGATTGATCTTAAATTGATATTTATACTATGGTAAGTAAATACGGTTTACAGTCCTGTTGGACAGATTACTTTTCACTCATGTCCTTAATCTTTTGTCTCAGAAGGATCCTTCTTAATTATTTGTGTACTAAATATGTCAGCAAGTTTTGGTGGTGGGTTGTTTGGGTTTTTTTTAGTTTGTTTTTTTGTGGGTTTTTTTGTTTTTGTTTGTTTGTGTTTTTTAAAAAATAAAAAATATCCCAGAATTAAGAATTTTAAAGCCAGTCAGTCAGGTTGGGGGTTGGGGTAAGAAAATAACTGCAGTGTACTGTTAAATACTGCAGTAGCTGCAGTGTTGCTGTTAAATTTGATCTGAAACACCTGCACATCTGTTAAGTTTTATTTGAGTTATCACAACTTGTAAATAAGGGCCCTCATGTCATGAAGATTGTGTGGAAATGGTGTTCAAGTGTGTAATTCCATGTTCAGCACAAAGCATGTTCTAATGGTTCTGCCACGAAGGCAGTGTGGTCAGTACTGCAGGATTCAGTGTTGCTCCCTGGCTTTCAGTGGTGATGTTCTGCCCACAGAATGGATGTCAGAGTACTGAATACTTTGTGTGTGTATTTTCACTTTACCAGACTGTAAAGTTTTGTACGTGTTGGGGGCAGGCAAGGCACAATCCCAGAAACCTAATAAACTGGCTTTGCCACAAACTGTTACCACTTGTTTTCAATAACTATAATAGGAGTGATAATGTAATTCCATATGGTTTAAAAAATGCTGTGAGGGAGTTAAAGGAGTTCCTAGTTTCTGTGTGGGTGACAATTTTTACAAAAAGACTGTCACAATGCTTGGACTACTGTCAGTGCTTTCTTGCAATGACTCTGGGAGATTTTAAGGCATCTGAAGAACCCACCTGATGATTTGGAAGCGTGTTCAGTATTTATTTCAGATTCCAGAAGCATGGGAAGTGATACAACAGTTATAAAAACAACAGTTACTGACCCTTGGATGCAAGACCCTAAAGGAGTCTTCTCCATTACTCTTCTTCCAGTCTCATCTTGTTCAGAAATGAAACTTCTTTAACTTCTCTAAGTTTGTTGGAAGTCATATTCTTTGTCCCCTCTCTGAGTATTTCCAGAGCTCAGAGGAAGGCAAGTAAGAGCTGCTGGTCATCCAGGGACATTCCCTGAGGTGCACAATCCCTGGGGGAATGTTGCTGACATATATTTTTTTCTGCCTTGCTGCATCATCACTGCTTAATGTGAATCACACATTATTGAATCCTCAGCTAATCATTTGAAATTAATGGAAAACAAATTTCCCAGCAATGCCAGTGATCATTAAAATGATCCCAAACAGAGCATGATCCTCTCCCTGGCCTGCATTTAACAAAGATGCTGCTTATATTAGGAAGAAGTTCTTCCCTCTGAGGGTGGTGAGGCACTGGCACAGGTTGCCCAGAGCACCTGTGGATGCCCCATCCCCAGAAGTGTTCAAGGCCAGGCTGGGTGAAGCTCTGAGCATATGAAAACCAAGAGTCATAAGACCCTGGTCTTAGCTCAGCACTTCCTTTTCTATTATTATTTTTTACTGTTTGCACTGCCCCTTTGGAAAGGTCACAGGCAGAAAAAAAGACTGGTGTGAAGCAATATGTTAAACTCCCTTTTTCTGAAAATACTTCGTGATTTACTGCTAAAAACATCATACTGGGCCTCTCAGTCAGAAGGCAGAAGCTGCATTTGCAAATCATTTATCCTCTCCAAAGCCTGGGCATCCCCACATCCATCATATCCACTCCTCTACAGGAAAACACTTGAAATGCTCAGGGGACTTTGAGGTGCTTCTTGCCCTTCATAGTCCTCTGTCCCTCTTCAGTTAAGGAAGGGCAGACAAAGAGGAAAAGACTAAACTGATCCTAAAATACATGACACCGCTTTTCTGTTTACTACAGGGTATTTTTAACACACATAAATTAGAGACAGTGAACGGTTTCTGGCTTCAGCAGCCAAAATTCAGCTGTAAATTAAGAAAAGCATGTGCTAATCAGAGGGTTTTCAATTCCTGTGCATCCTCATGATTACCTTGGGGTGCAGGCTGCAACTCTGAGCTAATATCTGAGTCACAGATACTGCTGTTAAAAAGCACAAGTGCTGACAGCCCTGGCATTCTGCTTCAAGGCTCACAGTCTTTTGTCAAACTGCACCTGTCCTGAAAGAATTGATTTCAATACTCTCATCTGTCATTAAACAGGTACATTTCATTTACATGCACGGTGAGAGTAAAGAGTAAACAAAGATATCTAAGATATATTCTCTCTATATATAATGATGGTTAGAAAAGTTATATTCACATCACCAAAGGCATGCATACTATTGCAAACTGCCGGCCGACTCCATTCCGGACTCCGGGCGGAATCCGGTCCGGGTTTTCCAGATTGCCGGCCGAGTCCATTCCGGACTCCGGGCGGAATCCGGTCCGGGTTTTCCGAATTGCCGGCCGACTCCATTCCGGACTCCGGGCCGAATCCGGTCCGGGTTTTCCGAATTGCCGGCCGACTCCATTCCGGACTCCGGGCCGAATCCGGTCCGGGTTTTCCAAATTGCCGACTCCATTCCGGACTCCGGGCAGAATCCGGTCCGGGTTTTCCAGATTGCCGGCCGACTCCATTCCAGACTCCGGTCGGAATCCGGTCCGGGTTTTCCGGGTTGCCAACTCCATTCCGGACTCCGGGCGGAATCCAGTCCGGGTTTTCCAGGTTGCCGACTCCATTCCGGACTCCGGGCGGAATCCGGTCCGGGTTTTCCGGGTTGCCAACTCCATTCCGGACTCCGGGTGGAATCCGGTCCGGGTTTTCTGGGTTGCCAACTCCATTCCGGACTCCGGGCGGAATCCGGTCCGGGTTTTCCAGGTTGCCGACTCCATTCCGGACTCCGGGCGGAATCCGGTCCGGGTTTTCCAGGTTGCCGACTCCATTCCGGACTCCGGGCGGAATCCGGTCCGGGTTTTCCGAATTGCCGACTCCATTCCGGACTCCGGGCGGAATCCGGTCCGGGTTTTCCAGGTTACCGGCTCCATTCCGGACTCCGGGCGGAATCCGGTCCGGGTTTTCCGGGTTGCCGACTCCATTCCGGACTCCGGGTATTCTTTGTCCGTATATAAGCCACACCTGATTATAAGCCACACTTTAGGTTTGGACCAAAATTTTAGTCAAAATGATGCGGCTTATAATCGTGAAATTACTATAATTTAGATAAAGATGACATGAACGTCAAGTCGATGAAAGAGAATACACATTTCTGTAACTTTGAAGTTGTAATTACGAAGGAAGGAAAAGAGAAAGAAAGAAGGAAAGAAGGAAAGAAGGAAAGAAAGAAAGAAAGAAAGAAAGGAAGGAAGGAAGGAAGGAAGGAAGGAAGGAAGGAAGGGAAAAAGGAGACATCACTGCAGCAGCTCAGAAAGGGCAAGTGAAACCGTGCAGTTTGATAATGTGCTTGGGTTGGACTGAGCTGAAGAGGTGCAGGACAAAGCAGTTCCTGTTTTTATGGAAGGCTGGGAAATGTTATGTTTGCTGTAATGTGCTTCCCTCCTCGAGTTACAGGTAAGTTCAACAACTTTTCCCTGTACTTACGCACTTACAAAATCATGGAATCACATCTCGGTTTGGAAGCAACCTGTAAGGATCAATGGTTGGACTCAATGATATTGAAGGTCCTTTCCAACCTAAAGAAGTCTGTGGTTCTATGATCCTAGGAAACAAGAAATAACACAGTGTAACTGCAAAAAAAAAAAAAAAAAAAAAAAAAAAAAAGCATGTTGTGCTTCTTATATTAGGTGGGGTTTCTACTGGATAGAAGAAAAAAAAAAGAAAAAAACGACCAACCAAAATCCAAAAAAGGGAATATTCCTCGTCTCATCTGCAGGCAAGTGCCACTTCCTATTTTCAGAATATATCTGTATTTTGATTCATTAGTTCTAGTCCTGTCCTTTCCCACCTCTTTTAAGGCTCTCTTCTTAGCCTGCCTTTCCCTAGCAGTCAGCAGCACGTTTAATCAGCAAGACCTGTGTATTCCCCACTCAAAATATTTCAGGCCAGTTCATCCATCTATAGTGAAGCTTTACTTCAATTTCCAACTAGTTCATCCTAAAATAGGGTGGGCTATCCCTTTGTATCCCCTGTTTTCTCACTGCCTTTTGCCAGCAAAGGGGAAACACATTTGTGCCCAGCAAAGACTGCCCTGACCATGAGCACCAGCAGCTCAGCAGCACAGGGAGGAACTGCATCAAACATGTACCTACAAAAAAATAAAAATTCAGATATAAATAAATAAATTATATATTAAAATATATATATTTTTTAAATCCCAAATGGGCTTGTTGTCAAAGAAGTGCCTGAAAAGGTTCCCTGATCCTCACCATGATGAAGATCCTTCCTCTTTCCCTCCTCCTCTGCACCTTCTGCCCCTCCTGTTGGGGAAATGACTTCAATAAACTCTTTGCCCTTAGTTAAACATTAACTTGCAGACCCAGCTTCCCTGAATAACCCTCTGATTACACTGGGTGATTAACTCTGCCCACTGCTGATGGAGAGGCTGGCAGGCCTTGCCTTTATCCACCTGGGGATTTTGTGTGCCTTGTTCTGTGTGTCATGGAATGAGGCAGTGTTTGTCTCAGCCTACCTGAGGTAAACAAGTTTATTTTTATGTAAATGCCTTGTCTTTGACTTAATACAAGCAATGCTGACACAAGGGGAGCACAAAATGCTTGGGGTCCATAATTCCACCTGACTTCCACCAGTGCAAGCCATGGAAAACCCCTGGAGATGCAGGCAGGCTCTGGGAAAGTACTGTACCTCCCATGCGGAAAGGGCTGCTAAATTTAGCACTGGAAACTGCAGTCTGGAATATATTTTCTGCAACACTAACCAAAGAGGAGTAACACTAAACTGATAATCAGTTTCCACCAACTTCATTTCTGCAGCTGTCATTTTCCTGGAAACCCCTGAGTTTTGTAGGAAGAACTTTTGAAATCCTGTGTCTGTGAGTGATGGTCGCACCACTGGAAGGGCTGGGTAAGAAATAAATAAATGAATAAATAAATAAATAAATGAATAAATAAATAAACCAGCTTACAGCTGCTGATAAATCCATTGCACACATTTTTATTCAGAAGCAGAACAGATCCTGCTTCTCTTTCACACCCTAAGGCTTTGATGTGTGCTGCTAAGGCTGTTCCACAGCCACGCCTGTCACTAAATGCCCCTGATCAAAGGCTGGCTGGGTGCTTGGATCGTGCCCCAGAGCTGTGCCAGCAGGACCTGACCTGCAGCAGCCGTGGTGGCACTGCCACCCTCGTCCCAGGAATTATCTGCCTGATCCCATGGAAACAGCAGAGCATTTGAACCAGGGCTGGTGGGGAGTTGCTCTGCATGCTCACAGTAAAAGCGAATTGCCCTGTTCAACCAGCAGCCAAATGCTGTTGGGTTGTGCTCAGTATGTCACACCAGAAGAGCACTTCTGGATGGGACCACCCAGAAATGATGCAGAGGCTGAGCAGTGCATTTCAGCAAAGCTGAAATCTGGTTTAGACCAACCAGAGCCACGCTGCTTTCAGCTCTCAGTGAGCCCTCTGAGGGAGCCTGGCTTTCTTTTAAGGTGCAGGAACAGCAGTTTGTGTGAGTCAAGAAGAAACTCCCCAGCATTTCCTTGCAGATGGAGTGGAGTTGTGCCAGAAGCATCTGAGGACAGGGAGAGCAGTCACACTCTGTGCTTTGATGCCTGTTGACAGGCACTGTTTCAGAGGAAAAAAGCACAGCATCATCCCATTTTGAATCCCAGCGTTTGAATTAATGCAGTAAAGCAATTCAAACATTATGAACAAGACACCAGCTGTGTTTTGGTTAGCACAGGAGGGGGCTGGACTAGGTGATCCCTTCCAACCTCAACCATTCTGTTTCTCTGCAGGTAAGGCAATGAACGTATTTAGAGCCAAAGCCAGGGATAATTTTGGCTACTGTGGCACACAGTTAAGGTTCCAGTTGCCAGAGCAAGCCCAAGTTAACTGCTGGCCCAAGCACCCAAAGATGGGGACAGCTTCCCTGGCTGAAGCTGGGCAGTGGAGAAAGCAACATGTGAGCTGAGAAGGGCTGTGGAGGGAGCCTGGTGGTTAGGGCTGTTCTCTTGACCTGAGATATTCCCAGACATTGATAGTTTTTATGGTTAAAGTCAGTAACAGACACACTTGGCAAGCACCTTGCACACAAAGGGGTGCCAGAGTTCACTGGGACTTCCTCAATAAGTGGCTCAGAGTATTTCTCTGTTCAAGATTACAACAAAATCTGTGTAACATCTCCACAGAATCATCACAGAGCCGTGGAATTGTTTGGAAGTGACCTTAAAAATCACTTCATCCTGACCCCCTAGCACAGGCAGGGACACCTTCCACCAGACCAGGTTGCTCAGAGCCCCACCCAGCCTGGCCTTGAGCTTTCAGGGATGGGGCAGCCACAGCTGCTCTGGGCAATCTGTGTCAGTGTGCCACCACCCTCACAGCAAAGAAATTCTTACCAATATCTAATCTAAGCCCACCCTCTTTCGTTTAAAGCCATTTGGGTATTGGAGTCCCCTCACCAGCATTATGGAAAGGATTTCAATCTTTAGAGAAAACAAAAATAAATCAAGAACAACTCTTCTCTTGGCACCATGAAAGGCACCTTACTGCAGCTGGAGAAGCAGCAATTCCATATGAGATCATTCTTGGAGTTGCATGCCTCATGGTGGGCATTACTCAACCCATTACCAACTTTCTCAAGATGGGAATTTATTTTCCAGGCCCTGTTCAAGTGCTGTGCTTATCTGTAACAGGGGATAAGTTATCTACCACTCACTGCTGGCAAGGTAAACACTCAACAGTCACCTAAAAGTGAAACACAAAGTACAGATGGGAATTCTGTGTATTCAGGAGATGGCAGAACCTGACTGGAAGCTGTAGTTCCCCAAGAGGTCCCCTAGACCAAATACAACAAAACACCTTGGTCTAGATCTATAATAAATTCTAGCAAAACAGGCCCTAAAATTAGGATTTCTTTTAAACTTCAATCTACAAGGTAGAAATAGGAAAACTTGAACTGAATTCAGAATATTCAAGTTACTTCATAAGAGGAGCTACTGAAGCTCCAGTTCCTGCCACACTCTGTAGTTACACTTCAGTGCTAAAACTAATTGTACTGACACATGTACAGCCCACAGAAGCCACGTTTTGACAGAGGTATCTGAATGGCATTATTAAGGTTTCATACCAAAACTTTACTTGCCCCCATTCCTACCAAGAAGAGAAGGAAAACACTCTGAAGCTCAAGGATGAAGTGCATCCTTCACTATCAGCCAAATAATTCATGCAGTGAGAGGGAGAAATTGAGACAGCATTTGAAGAAAAAGGAATTTTATTTAATAATTAAATGGCTAAGCATGATGAATTCTAGTGATATAAGACATGATTTAAGTACAAAAGCCAGAGGAAAAAATGCTTTCACTTTCCAGAGGCAATGAGGTATTTTCACTGTACAAAGTTCAAAATCACCTGCAGATCTTTCCTTCTGCACTGTGATCTCTGCTCAGTGCTGGGCATTCACTCTGTGTGTGTGTTTTCAAAAGAATAGAGCATCATCACCTTTAAAGAGTAAGAAGTCCTTGCATCTCTTTTGCCACATTTGAACAAAATGTTTGGCCACTTTTTCAAGTCATTCTGATATATGGTGGAGGTTTGGCTGTGTCTTCTTCTGCTTCTACATCCTGGGCTGGAAACCGATCTGTGAAAATTCTGCCCCCAGGGCCTGTATGAGAAATGAAAGAGAAAACCATTAAACACAATACAGACATTTGCACAAAATCCTGAGTTCCTTTTGGTTATCAGGATTTTGGCCTGGGATGTAAACCTCATTGAGAATGTTCCTTCCTCATCCCTGGTGAACATCCAGATACGTGGAGGCAAAAGTTACTCACTTTGTACAGCACAAACCATTTCCACAGCCTGATTTTGGTCCTCACTAGGTTGCAACCATTCCTATGGAAAAAACAGCACCATCAAATACCTCACCTGGAAATTTATTCAAGAAGAAGCACCTGAACTTATTTTAGAAGTCTGTGCAGTCCACTCCTCCTAACACATTTTAGTTTGAAAGTTTAAAAAGTTTAAAGCAGCCTCATGTTACCCACTCGGTGTCTTTAGTCTTTTGTGGCCTGCACCCTTTAATTCCTTTCCAAACCAAATGGTTGGATGTGCAGGTTTAATAACACAGCATCAGAACTGCCCTAGCAAGAGAAGTAGTTGGTATTTATTTATCTGCTCAATAACACAGCATCAGAATTGCCCTACAGAGAAGTAGTTGGTATTGATTTATTTACTGAGCTCACTTAGCAGAGATGCCATTACTTGAGGCAGAGTCCTTATGAATGAGGAGTAAATGACAAATGTCAGCACCCCACACTTCACACACAGCACAGGAGATACTTTTATTACTGAATTTGGAGTCCCAGTGTGTAAATCTTTGTAATGCTGCACCAGAAGCAACTGTTGGTTTAAAGATGAGAGGAACAGTTTTTGAGGGTAGCAGGAATTTATGGGAAATGGGGCCACAGCAGCTTCAGCACAAATAGTTTGGAAAACAGAGATAATTTATATTAGATCTTACATGAGAGTCTAAACAAGAGGGAGACAGCAAAAGGAAAAAATATAAGAAATACAAAACACTTCTAATATCCCACAATTTCTTAGAACTAGCCCTGCATCATTAGGTAGGAGCTGAGACTAGGTTTGTAGGAGAAAAGCACACCCTCTCCCTGGTTTCTTCCCCTCCCAGCCACAGTCAGTAGAAATAAAGCTGAGCCCTGGCTCCTGACTCACCATCCCAGTGACACTGTCATAGCAGGAGCAGCGAGGAAGGCTCCGGCACCCCAAGTAAGCCATGGCCAGCACAAAGAAGGCACTGCAGCTGGATGCAGCCAGCATGGCTATGTTGGCACCCTTGACAACTCTACTGAGGATGAACCTCTGCAAACAGAAAAGGAAATGGTAAAGCCATGTGAGAAAAGTGACACTCCCCAGCAAAAAATAATCTAGTGACTGCGGGGATGCTGTGGTTGCATGAGAGGAGATTGATTCGTAGTCAGGGTTATTTAAAAACAGTATTTCAGTGTTATTCTGACACACAAACCAAGTGTGAACCTCAAACAAGGGCAAGCAGTGCTGACTAATTGTGAGAAGCTGTGCAGTGGCACTGGGTTTGAAATAAAGCTATTTGAAATAAAGCTATTTGAAATGAGTGAAAACCCAAGGAATGGCTGCTCTTCTTCACACTGAATATTGGAAACATTGTCATGCTCCACTGCACTTTACAGCAGCCTGACATTTTGATTTTTTCCTCAATAAACTAATGATCAGCCTCATCTATCTGGGCTGCCTTCACCCCCACAGCAAGCATTGCTGGTAGATTGGAGATACAAAAGGGCTTCATTCCTTCTCTCCAGCTTTACTGTGGAGGATACACTTGAAATAACACCAGGATTAACCTGTGACTGCTCTAACTTCATCACCTGAGCTGCTTGCTGGAAAGATTTGAGCCCTGCAACCACTGTCTCAAGCCAGGCCAGGGATGCTCTCAGCACCTTTCCCTCAGCAGCACCAGTATTTTTTGCACTAAGAAGCAAAAGCAGCCAACCCGACCTAGTGTCACCCCTCCTGAAGTCTGGTTCTGTTTGTAAGCCACATCTGGCACTGTCTGCAGATTAAGGGTGTCATGTTCCCCACTAATGATCATTATATCAACACTTATATCAACACTTACAGTGTGGATAACATGGACTGGGACAGGACTCAGCTCCTCCTCTTCACCATAGCTCAGTGTGAAGGAGCTGTAAACTATTACAATCAGGATGGCAACACAAGAGATGATGGAAGCAGCTATCAGTACATTCACCTAGACAGACAGAGAATTTCAGTGAGAAAAAGAAGGGGAGCAGGAATTAAAGCTGTCCTTTAACAAATACAAGCAGTACAGGCAGCCTTTGACCAACCCTAACTACAACATCCCCAGAAGCAACAATCACTTAGAAGCCAGGCACAGAGAAGTAGAGGTTTTCATAATACTGAGTTTCTGGGATACAGCTGGGTCCTAATATTAATCAGAGGTGCCACCTAAAGACTTTGTCTTAGAGAGCTCTTATTTACATACAAAATCCTCCCTTGGAGTTCACATGGCTGGAGAAACCTGTCTAGGAAATGCAAACCTCTTAACTCATTTCATATTTTAGTGTACACAGTGCTTAACCACCAAAATGAAAGCATTGAAATGAAGTGTCTTTACAGATTTTTACTTTTTATTAGGCCCAGTGCCTGTCTGCTGCAGCAGAAAGCAAATTAACACTGCATCCTGCTCTTGCTCATGAACACAGCAGTTCTGTGATGATAACTCAAAGGACCAGTCAGCTCATTCTCTCCTCAAACTGTTTTTGATAGCCCCAACATTTTGCCCCTGCCCCATCCACACAAACATCCATCTGCCCCTCTAGCTTACGAGAACTGGATTCTTCCTCTGCGAGGAGAACAAAGCCAGGACGCCTGGGACTCCCATCACCTGCAGAGCACAAAAGGAGTTGGCAGCTTGGGAAACGAGTATCAGATTCAGGAGATAAAACTGCTACAGAGTAATGAAAACCCCGTGTTTTCAAGGCTTGGATCAGAGCAACTGCTGCATCAGAAATAGGAAGAATTGCTCATTCCTTCTGTTTTCCTTGTGGTATCTCCTGGGGGCAGGACATGGGTGATGTGCACCTTACCCACCTGCTACAGCCTTGCTATCACTGACCAGAGCTTTATGGTTGAAAAAATAATGGAACTGATTGAATAAATCTGATTTAAGGTGCTAAAAATGCGTGTTGCTTTCCCAAGTAAGGGAAAGAAAGATCCTAATGAAAGCAGCCCCTGCACTGGAGAGAGCTCCTGAGTGTCATTTCCCTGCAGGGTCAGTCAGGGTGCTGAGTGCCAGGGAGCAGGGACTCCTCCTGCCGCTCCTCACTGCAGCACCAAAATTAGGGATACTGTGCCGTGGGACAGAGATCATCACCCACATTATCTACCTGAACAGAGGATGAGGTGCTCCCCTCCTAATCTATGCAAAAAACCCCATTAATTGTCACTGTGCCTCATTTTCTACACTGTCCAGCAGAAATGTATTTAATTTTGTTCCATCAGAGGAAAGTCTGCTTGCACTCTTCTGCCTATTTCATGATAAGGAAACTTTTATTAACCAAAAAAGCATAAAGCAAGGGAAGAGCTGGCAAGAAATCCTGGCTTCCCTCCCACCCCCAATAACAGGTATCAGTGGGGGGAAAAAAATCAACAAAAACACTGCAAAACAAAACACAGAAAATAAAGTACAAGTTTACCATGCCAGCCCAAATGGGAGCTCTGGTTTTGCCCAGCTGAGACTCTGTTCTGAAAATGGCATCGATGAAGCCGCAGGTGACACAGACGGCGCTGAAGGCGATCTGGAACATCCCCAGCACGACCATGTTCCTCTGGTTAAAGATGAAATATCGGTACCGATCCATTCCGCTCCGTGGGCACGGACACTGCCAGGCTGGGCAGGACGGCTCTTCCTAGGCAGGAGAGAGAAGGGACGGCATGGCAAGGAAGGGAGCAGGAGCGCAGAGCTCACTCCAGGCTCCAAGCGAAGCGGGATTTCGGGAATCCCAGCGCCGTGCCCAGGCTCTCTCCATGCGGAAGCTCAGCCGCACCTCTCCGGGAAGGCACCGCTCCCTTGGGGCTGCCAGCCCGGTATTCCCGGCGCTGCTGCCGGTCACGGCACGCCCTCGCAGGGGCGGCTCCAGCTCCTCTCCCTGTGTTCCCTGTGCTCCCGTGTTCCCGTTCCGATCCCCTCCGGGCACGCCGCGCCCTCACCTGCAGCGGCCCCGGGGCAGCTCCGGCTCCGTGTCCCGGCACAGCCGCACCGATCCAGGCGGGACTCGGCTGCTCCGCCCCGCCCCGGCACTGCCGGGACCGGGAATTCCACCCAGCCCTTCTCCACCGCAATTAAGCCTCTTTCCTCTCTCTTTTTTTTTTTTTTTTTCCTTTTTTTTTTTTTTTTGACACACTGTGCTCACCCAGGACACAAGTCAGAGGATGCCCAAAAACAAGAAGAGACAATTGTTTTTTGTTTTTTTTTTCTGTTGAATATTTTATTTTTGCATTGCCTTCATAGCGCAATTAAAGCAATCTTTAAAATTCACTTATTACAAATGTTTGTCAAGTCTGTTTTTCCCCAGAAACGCTTTTCTTGCTTCCTTGCACATACGCCCAAACACACTATAAAAACCTCATTCATAACATCAAAGGAAGGGCAATCATCATTCATGTAAACATCTTTCTTAGAGTTATCCGTTTTTTAAAAGTCATGAATAAACTTACAGATGTTCAGTAAGGCTCATAGTTCGAGTACAAATGTCGTAAAACACCTATCAAGTACTGTACACAAGTTAAACACTCCGGGGTTAACTGTTAACACGTGTATAAGCTTACCCCAAAGATTATTCTTTAGCACTTAGTTCTTCAGAACAGAGACACCCAGTAATTATGGGCTAGAGAGTATTAAAATAGCAGAAGGCCCAGCAGAAACTGTTAAGTAATACACGATTTTAGTCTGGTTCTTAGCTCAGAGTTAAATTTGTCACAGCTGCAGTAGGAAAAGTTTTCTAGAAGGGGATCTACAGAAAGGAGGGATGGGTTGTTTGTACGATATCATGAAGAGACAAAGCTGAGAGGTACATCTTGAAAATGGGACTAGCCTTGCTATTGCAATTATTTATGGCAGCTGCACGTAATGCTGCGTCAACACCTCCCCAAAGAGCAGAAACGACCATTTGTAATTGTAAAGATTATTTGTTGCATCTCCCCTTAAAATAAAAAAATTATCTACTTACTGGTATTCAATTACACTTGCATCTTACAAAAAGACATCCCTTTAAATCTGGTTTAGATCTTACTGGAACTTTTTTTTGTTTAAATATTCATTCAACCATGAAAATATTTCATACAAACATCATTTTACATACAAATGTTAAAACTTGTGAAGCGGGTCTTCCCACACTCATGATTTTATGGCTTGAACATTTAATTGCTTCTCATTTTTGTACAGATATTTCTCCTAGGGGAAAAAAGAGAGTTACAGTAAAATGGTGAAGAGAAAAAGGGCAGGAAGTTCCACTGCCTGAAGACAGAGGAGGGTCCATTCAAGAAAGACCTTAGAGTTCAAAACCTTTGATCTGGGGCAAGTAAACATGCACTTAATCTTGCACCTTTTTTTTCTTTAAAAAAAAAAAAAATCCCTTATAAGACTGCTTGGAAATGATCTGTCCAAAAAGACAGTTCTCCTGTTTCTATTACAGGAAGCAGAAGGAACAAGTTCACTGCAGGTGAAGCCCATTTCCACTCACAGATGAAGCTGCTCCCACGCTGCTTTCCTCACTTGGATGCTCTTGGCACACAGCAGTGCAGTGGAAGTGAGGAACAGGCAGCACTCCAGCATGCAAGGAGATACTTCAGTGTTTCCAAAGCAATTTGGGCTTTTTTTTTAAGTGCTTGGAGGTGAAATCCTCAGGCACCAACAGCTCCACCAATCCTGCTGGGCCACAGGAGGACAAGGCTCTGTGAAATGTTACCTCAATGCAACAGCGGCATTTTCCCAAAGATCACCAAACTGAGTGAAAGGACACAAATCACAGAGCTCTCTGGGACAGAAGCAACACCCCTGCACAACCCAAGTGGTGAGCTCTGCTTTGACTGGAGGACAAGGGCAGACAGCTGGGAAGGAAACAAAAAAAAAGACAATTTCCATAATTTCTTAGTTTCTCTTACCAGATGGGATACGTTGGCTACTCTGCTCCTCCAGTGCCTGACAGAGGGTGAGAAATCCCCTACAGAGCTCTTGCTTCTTGTAGCATGTTGCTTCTAGCAGCATGCTACAAGACCACTGGGAAAAAACCCACTGCCATCTGTGCCACACTTCCACATCCACAGCAGCTGTGCCAAGGAGAAGCCTGCAGCCTCACTCCATGGCCTCCCAAAACCTCCCCAGGAGCTTCACCTGACTAAAAGCATGGGCCATCCTAGGAGGTATTGTGGCAACCATGGAAAAAGTCCAAAAGCTCTCACAGCTGAAAGGCCATTTCCATGTATTTCCTTTGACTTTTTTCAGCAGTCAAGATTTACAGCTATCTATGTAGGGTAAATTTTTTACAATTACTGTTTAAAAGAAAACAGGAAAACACAGCCTTTTCAGTTTGTTAAAAGAAAATCAGGATCCCCAAAAGTAAAACTCAACTTCTGACATCCCCTCCATGGCCTAAGCACTTTCCCTGTTCCTTCTCATCCAGTGGAGTTACCCCAGCAGCAGGCAGCTCTCAGCTGCAACTCTTCTGGCTCTTGTCTCCAAGAGTAACCACTTGCAGCAAACAAAGCTTCTGCATTCCTGGTGACAAAACCCTGTCCCTGAAGATCCACTTCAGATTTCATTTTTGTTAGAGATGGTCAGCAGCCTCTAACACAGGGTGATCCAGGCTTCTCCTAAAGGAACTCAAGTACCTCTCCCATCACAGAGAAGCCACATGCAGCCCTGCAGACCAAAGGCAGATGCTGGGAACTGATTTGTACCTGAAAAATGCAGCAATTCCAAGTCACCCTATGTTGTTGTTTAGTCATAATGGGTATCCTAAGAGCTAGCTGCTCACTCAGGCTCAGCTGACAGGCATCAGCTCTCCTCCCACCTTCTGTTCTGACAGGAAAGGTCTTTGGCCAGACTCTAAGAAGTGGAGCTTCTTTACTTATTGCATATTCACCAGTGGTCAGCTGCATCCTACAGACCCAGAAAAGATTGCTGTGCAAGGCGATGCTTCCTCTGCCCCAAATGAAAACCTTGGCTAGGTGTG
Organism: Catharus ustulatus; assembly: GCF_009819885.2. NCBI lineage: Eukaryota > Metazoa > Chordata > Aves > Passeriformes > Turdidae > Catharus > Catharus ustulatus. Next base: position 9,681,198 of record NC_046225.1, read on the forward strand.
GGTCTTGTGTCTATGGATATGTCATCACACTACCAATGAGGAGCTCTGTGAAGCTGGTCTTGCTCTCTGGTGAGCCCCAGAAAGTGAGCTGCAACACACTGACCAAGTTAAGGCATTATTTGGAGTTGTGTAACTAACCTGTGTTTTAACCAGGGGATGCCAACTCACACCTCTGAAGGACACAACGAGCTCTTTCACCACCCAGTGGCAAAAGCCATCCCTGCCATCTCCACTCTAACAGACCAGGAAGAGAGAGAAAACAAAGAAGAGTTAAAAGGCTTGGTCCTGAATCAAGCCATAGCAGCTCCGTAATCACAACTTGTACAGAAGGTTGGTCGCTGGAGAAGGGAGCTAGAGAAGGACCAACAGATTCTACAGAGCTGAGGACAGCAGAGGTAACAGAGACAACAGCCACAGCTGTGGCATGCTACCTACTAGGCTACACACATGTACAAAAGAATCTGCTTGACTCTCACCAAATTTTTTGGGAAGCCACAGGACACCTAAGTGCCTTTTATTCCCTAGAATTTCCCTATTTTAGGATACAATCTTCAAGCCTGATGCACAAAGAGCACCTATATTCTATTTATCTCAAAATCAGGCAATATGAAGACTGACAAATCTATTGAAACATAAGCAACTCCACACAGATTAGCAGAGGAATCAGAGACTGAAGAGAAATGAAGGCAAAGGAGCTCTAGAGATCAGAACATTTTGAGCACAATTCCCCAGTGAGCACAGAGAGGCTGGCAGTCCAAAGCAGGTTATCAAGACTGTGGAAGGAATTACCATCCTTTCCCAGCAGGGTTCAGTCACATCTTCCCTCTGCTCTTTCCTGCACCTAAACTCAAGCCTCAGCTTTGCAAACTTCATGATCCTGGCACCATAATCCCAAGATACACATAAGAGCTCCCTACAAGGTTTTCCTGCAAGTGGCTGTGACCCATGTAACACGGGCAGGCAGGGAAAGATGAAGTCATGCATTTTCTAAGAATCATTTAGGGAAGCTGAGCAGCTGACTGACCTCTGCCAACTCTCCCTCACCTGTGAGGTCAGCTGTGTCTCTGCACACTCAGGTGAGTCCCTGAGCTGTCACCTCTGCCGTGGATGAGATGTGGAGCTGTGACCTGAGTGTCCAGCACAGGGAGATGGGAGGTGTCACAGCTCATGTGCAGATCAGACAGAGTGTCACAATACCCTGAGCCTGCCTGTCCCCTGCCCCAGCACATGCACAGAGCAGCTTCTGTGCAAACTGAAATGGTGAGGTGATGGGAAATGGTTGTGAGCAGCCACAGGGACTAAACAGAGCCCCAGGTTCTTCTTGTGAGTAATTCCTAACTTTCCTTGGGTACCAAAGCAAGGATTTTCAGACTGCACATAACATCAACCTCATCCTTCTGCCTTGCAGGCACCCAACACATTCTCCCTGCCCAGAGTCCAAACAAGCAACCAAAATGTGTTGCAATAGAAAGGTAGGTCTGATTCCCAAATCATTTATGTTACATATATACAAACTTTTAAAACTACAAACATTTAAAAGAAAGTGTTGCAAATGCATTTGAGTTTCTCCTAAGCTGTTAAACCCAAAAGAGAACATCAGAGTCCCAGAAAGGCTCCAGTATCCAGACCAAGACAATACATTATTTCTCTCTTATACAGCATTAGGCAAGACTGGTACAGTATCTGAAAAACCACACAAATTCCCCACCCCTGAAAAACCCCAGAACATAGCCCTGCAGATGAATATTCACAAGCCCCCACTGCTGGCTGCAACAAAGCTATGGATTGACTGCTGCTTATAAATATGAGCAACGAGAGCTGTTTTTACATTCATTGTTTGTCTTTCAAAAACAATCTTTTAATATATTTTCTTTTTTTAAAAAAAAAAATCTTACTTTGATACCTCATATTATATTATTTTGCTGTGTCATAAACCAGAACTACTAAAAGATGGCTATAAGGCTATGTTGTTCTGTCAAGTGAACACACAGAAAAGATACAGCTCTCCTTCACCAAGGACTACAGCCTGCCCCCAGATACATGCACCTCCTTTCAGAGAATCCATGGGAGATCCAAGCATCTCTTGCCTCGAGAACTGGCCACTTGAACAGGTGAAATACACAAACCAACTCATGAACACTGATGCAAGTAATGTGCTTGCCTTCCAGAACGTGTACTTCTGGAAGTCTTTCAACAGCAAATCTGTTTTCTCCTTTTCACAAAATCTTCATGCAAAGAACAGCTTCATTTGCATGTCATAATAATAAATTAAACAAAATAAGCCAGCCGTACAGGCTAGATAAATATTAGGTTTAGACACGTTGCTATACTATTTAGAGAGCCACAGAGACCAACACACAGCACTCTCACATACACACACAAGCCTTTCCACTAGTTAGAAAGGATTTTCTCCTGCAAAAGAGGATTTGTAGAAAGAACAACGTTCAGACAAGAGGAAAGGGGAGTTAAAACCCAGCCTCCTATATGCTAATAAATAAACTGCTCTATTGCAAGATTCAGATCAAAGGTTTAAAAAGGCAAAATTATGCTACTATTAGAGAATATCAAAATATTACTGTTATCATCACAAGTGGCATATATGCAAAATGCAGTTGCACAATAATGCCTAGGCAGATAGAGAGCAACACTAAGTCTGCCGACTAAAAGTGAACGACACACCCATTTTAGTTTCTTTCTAGTCTTTTGGCATCTTTGCATATGGTGCAAAAGCAGAAGCTACCAAAGAATACCACATCTTGTATAGAATATTAAATAATTTCTTCAGATAAGACTGGTGCAATGCTAGCTAATTTTTAAATCTGCTATGAGTAACACAGTCAAACCTAGTTAGTATCCAAGGAACTTATCTCTTAACACAGAATGCAAGGTTATGATGCAACAGCATGAACAATCCCTGGTTGTCCAGTTTTCAGTATAAAGGTAGTGCATAGATCCAAGTTTCTGTTTCAGTTTGCTGAATGGAGAAGGTGCTCCCATGTCACTTTTGCTGGGCAGCCTGGAAAGCTTTCAGTTCCAGCTGGTACCACTCTGGTGCTTCAGGCCCGTTCTGCCCCACAGGGTTGTGGTCGTACCCGTAAGCCACTGTCAATTCCTCATCCTTCTCCACAGCCCTGATGGTACGGATACACTTGATGGGCCCAAAACGAGGATGAACAAACCTAGGGAAAAAAAAATCTTTGCTAGGCTCAGCTGTCAATTCACACATTCTGCCAGTCCCTTTTACAGATCCAGAATTCACCCACTTCAGAGCAATAGTGCATAATCTGATACTGAATCAGCAGCCTTGAGTCAACCATCATGCTAGCCCATCTCCAGCTCAGCCTAGGTGGGCAGAAACCCCTTCAGCGCCTCAACTCAACTCCCAGCCCACCTCAGGGAGCCCCTATGAACCCAGCCAGCCAGGCTGCAGCTTCCACCCTAAACCCAGGGCTGTACTTACGGCTCATAGGTGCAGTTAGGAGTGAAGGAATGGTTGGCCTTATGCCCCAGCGAGGCACAGTACTTGGCAGCGTGGTTGTAGGGCTCTGGCACGTCTATAACAGTTTCATCATCCAGGGATATTGTATTTCCATTGAGGGCCCAGTCTCTGCTGTCTACCTAGTTTGCAAGGCAAAAATCCAGTGTCTGTGTGGAGGGGTCAACTTTGTCAGCAGTTTGAAATCCAACATTGACAATATATGCAAATAAAGCTTTTCATGGGTGTACATCATTAAAACAACAACCCACATTTGTTAAATCTATACACAGGTGAGCATGCACTTTCTTTCAATTAAACTCCATCATGCTAAATCAAGGGTGGGAAGGCAGTGGGAGTTAGATCCTACAATGAAAAGGAAATTTCAGGAGGAGCAATGAAAATTCAGACTGACTTTTTTCTTTTCTTTACCTCCTGGTGTGTAATTCTCACTCCATTATAGAAGGACATCACTGTACTGGCTTCTGCTGCTATTTTTGAAAACAATCCTTCTCCAGCACTGGAAATGAGAGAGACATCCACATACACCCTACAAGAGGAACAGGGCATGGAATCAGTGACTGGTTGCAGTTTTAATTTTTAACAAGTACAACACTATTGGGACAAAGCCCAATACTTCAGTACAACAATAAAGCTAATAACAATAAAACCTAATTATTATTAGTAGTAGCATTCAAAACCCCTTTATGGAATTCCTTCCCTTCCTCTCTTCCACAGGCTCTATTTTGTCATGTGTACATGCACTGAGGAGCAAGAGCTCTCAAGGTGATGCACCCCAACTTCAAGCACTCAATACAAATTTAATCACTTATTTAGATATTTCAGAGTATCAGAAAGCACCTACACTCGAGGTACACACGAGGCTTCCATTTTACAAACCTTTATACATCTTTTTAGATGAGAAAAGGCTTGCAAAATTAGGCCCTAAATAGATAACAGCAAAGAAATATGGGGAGAAGGAAAAAAAAAAGTTTACCTTTCTGATTCATAAGGATCGGGAAGAAGGGCATTTGTAGAAATGCAGGATGAAGTAGACTTGTCAAAACTGTATACTGGGCCTAAAAAAATCAGAAATCAACGAAAGAAATAAACTAATTGGCAGTACTGAGAGGATGCAATCCTTAAGTTAATCAAGACATTCAAAAATTAAATTTTAATGGCTGCAAAAAATATTACACTTCCAAAAAAAGGTATTAAACAGAACTGCACCTGTAAAAAGCCTGAAGTGAGATAATGCTTCCTGATTATTTTTTCCCCTCGACATTCTAGAGTAACAGTACCAACACTAAAAGGTGATACATATGTTCTTCAAATTACCAACTTGTAGAGGAGGACTGGATACTCTTTTAAAACTGACCCTCCCAGTGTCTCTAAATATCATTTAAAAGTAAAGCAAAATTTAAATGGATATATTCAATAGATCATTTTAAAAATTCAAAAGAAACCCCAAAAACTTGATTACTCCAAATATGAAATATTTTCTAGTCCAAATCTTGAAGAGACTTCAGCCAGAAAAGAACATTTAGTAATCAGAAAGCACCCTTGCTTTCTTACAGTCCTTCATTTTTTGCCACTAATAAGCAACTCAGTGGTACAGCTCTAATTATATTCTTACATTCCTCCCAAACACCACAGGACTATCTTGGACATAGATTAAGAAGAAGATGGAAATAAGATGGGAAAAAACCCCACAGAACAGAATACCATAAAGTTTGATATAAAGCCTTTGCCCCTGGTGTCCAGGGTCTGTTCTGGCTGAAGGCAGCTTCCTCCTGAATGCAACTTCATCCTATTTACAAAGCACAACTGTACCCTCTTGCAAAGTAAGTTTTAAGTTAAACTTTGACTTGCTATCATAACTGAGAGATTAAAAAACTAAACTCACATGCACTTGCTTGTCAATACCTTTTCACTAAGCTTTATGTGCCTATTTCATATCAAATGAGAGAACTTTTGCTGGCAGAGCAATAAATACATCAGCACAGTCCCTGCTTGTTACTGCAGCTTAACCCACACTCCTCCAAAACATCACATACACCTCAGAACAACAAACCCACTCCAGAACTACAGGTTCAAGGGTTCAAACCACTGCAGAAAGCACCACCCTACCCCCATGCACATCCCAGCCACTTTCTGTCAGCAGGACCAGCCACACTGAAGGGTGCTGGTGAATCAGCCCATTACACAACAACTAAATCTGGTTCACTAATTCCAGTGTCAGCCCAGCAACGCAGGTGCCAGAACATTCCCACTGCAAACATGACTTGCACAAACCCCACTGACAGAGCTACAACCAAACCAGGGCCTGCCTCTCCTCCTGCAGTTATTTCCCTGTGAGAAGCACTGTGGCACTGTTACCAGGGTGAATGGAGCAGGATTTCTGGCACAGAGGGCAGTGGGGTGTGTGACAGGCAGGACTGTGCCCATGAACACAGCAGTGAGAGAAAGGCTGTGAAATGCAGCTGGGCAGGACCAGGCAGGGGGCACTTCCCATCTGTTCCCAGGACAAAGCCCACCTTCCTCTGTGCCCAACTCTTGGAGGAAGGGCCCCTCACTAACAGCCTGTGCCATCACAGACAGGCTCCAGTGAGGAACATCACAGGAACCGAGCTTCTGCAGCAAAGGGCTGGCAGCAGGAATACAAGTTTGTGTTAGCAGAACTTACTGCCTGGTACTACTTCAAACTGAGGTTTCCCATCCTCAACAGCTGTCAGAGTTGCCAGTTTTGCTTCTATCATTTCTCCATCTATGAACCTTCCAGAATATGCGGTCTTTCCATCAGGATACACATAGGCTATTTTCTCTCCAGTCATCTCCCCATCTTCATTCACTTCTCCCACAAGGCTGCCTCCATCCTGAGAGCACAGGCAAGAAAGAAAAGGCAAAGCATTTAGTTATACTTTACTATCCTTGACACCTAAGAGTTTTAGCTTTTTATATTTTTAATGCATTTATAGCTTTGTAGATTGCAAATGTGTGGCTGTACCTTCTATTACTTTTGCTATCCTTTTCCCCTATATTTAGGGGCAGTAAGCTAACCTTCTAAACACATTCCTAAAATATGCTTTAGTCTTACTCCAAGAATAGCACCAACTACAAGGATGTTCTGTTTTCCAACCAGAATCCAGACCTGACAAAACAGAAGTGGGGCAAAAGAAGCCTGTGGACTGCTTCCAGTGGGGTAAGAACCCGAGGAATTATTACCTAATCAACTAACCTTTTAATTGGACAATACATGATAGTTATACTGATCAATAAACCTTAGAAAATGGTGAATTTACTGTACCACATGTGGTTTTTGCCATATTGAGGAGGGAAGGTTCCCACTTTCCTTGGCACACACCTGTCTTTCAAACCTAGACACCACTCCAGGTATTTATCTCAAAAAACACAGTAACACCCCGGAGCAAGACCAGCAGGTGTGTTATGGAAACAAACTGATTTATATCATGACCACAGGCTCTATTTCAAACAGACACTATTTTGTTCAACTCCAAGGATGAAAGAGTTTCAAGCATGCTGTAATAGGGAACAGCAAACCTTAAGTCTGGGAAAAAAATAGTGCACATAGCATCCTGCACAGAGTCATGAGGAAACAATTGGTTCCATGGCAAAGGAGTTTTTTGGAACACCTTGCATGCTTTAGTCTGGCAAAATAACAATGATAAACAAACTCTAATTACCCACATTTCCAAAAGGTACAGCAACACTGTCAGCTGGAAGATGCAGCAGGAGATACATGAAGTGAAAGGTCAGTTGTGTGTATTTTATACACTAGGACTGAAAAACTTCTGGCAGCATACACCAAGCATTTGCCAATCCTAATACATGCTTAATGGCAACAGTGAAAACCAGTACACAAAATGAACAGCCAAAGGTGGTAAGCATTTAGAAATCAATCTGCAACTAAAGTTTGTACCATATGTAGCACAGAGTTAGACTGGGTTTTGACCAGAAATTTAATTACATGCAGATGTTACCCCCTTCTTGGCACAAGGTAAGATTGAAAGGTTCGACTCTGCCGTGTAAAGCTGAATAGGAATTATATTTTTTAAAAAATTTGTATCAAAAATTCCCTAAAAACTGTACAACAGTCATTGCCTTAACTAGAATGGTTGTAAAAGAACATCAAAATTCAAAAATATAAAATACTGGCTTGCTTAATTAGCAAATCACTGGTCCACAACTCCACTCAGAGGCACAGCTCTCACACCAGTTACATCTGATGTGCTGGGCAAAGCCAGACTTCACAACATATCCTGCAGAAATGGACACAAAGTCTCTCCTACTTTAATAAAATAGCAGGTTGCAATAGCTCATATGGTTTCCATGCTCCTCACCTGCAGCCAGCACTACAAAGTGGCAAAACCATTAGAGTCCAGCCTTCCCAAAGAGATAATGCATAAATTATTAGACATCCAGTTTCTACATTACATACAAATGATATATAAATGCACTTCCAAGGGGTTGGGTTTCCTGGAAGATGAAGATGGTGGAGGGCATTCTGAATCTCATCTACTGGGCGAACATTCAACACCAAAATCTTTTAACTTTATGTTGGATTATCCGACATCAGAATGCCCAGATCTTTTCCCCAGATCTGTGTGTGCTGATTTTTGGACAGTTGGGTCATGCTGAGGAGAAAAGAAAGGCAGAGGGTTCTACAGCAGGGAAAGCAGGAGGTCAGGTTTACCGGGTAATAAATCCAACAGACTCCGTGCCGGATGTTGTCCTTGTACTGCCCTTTGAATATCAGCCTCCCATCGCTGTCGTACTCCTGGGCTGGGCCATTCAGCTCCCCATCCACGTAGGTGCCATGAAGGACCACTCCATCCTCGTAGGTGTAGATTCCCTGGCCTTGCAGGGCATCATCAACGTAGTACCCCTCCAAGGTGCTGATGGAGAGAGAAAGAAAACAGCAGTGGAAAACTGGTTACCTCTCAGGGGTGAGCCCAAAGCCTCCACACTGGAACACCAAGGTGAAAAGCAGGAACTTGTTTATTTGGAGTTCCAAAGGCAGGAAACTCACAGCACCCTTTCATCAGGGTGTGCTGCACGGACACAGCATCACTCATCTCAATCACATGCTTGGCATTTTCTATAGGCTGGAATAGCAGGCTGCCCTCACATTGGGATTTTCTACCTGCTACGTGTGGATCTTCACTGGCATGTCTCTGGAGAGATGAAACTGAGCGGCTGTACACATGAACTGTGACAGAGCACGAACTGCAACCTGCCACAGCTCAGTGTCAGCTCCCCAGCAATAACCTTAGCAGCCATTTTTCATGGATTTCTCCTAAAATCAAACACAGCCTGTCAAACAGAGGTAGTGCTGCACTTGCATTTAAACAAAGAAACATTCCATTTCAGTTTTGTCTTTACTATCACCATAAAAGGGTCTGTTCAGATATTTCTTTCTCATGTCAGGATTAGCATAAGGCAACACAACCTGTTTAGCTTTTGCTTCAGCACACTTAGCTAACAGCCAGCTGTCAGCATACACATATTTTCAATGCATAATTCTTTTTCAGATGCAGACATCTAAGGTATAAGCTCAGTGTCTGTGAGCACATGCTTCACCACACAGATTTGCAGGAGTTGTGGAAGGAATGTTATTTTTCAGAATTCACTTTCTTGTTTCTAAAGCTTCATGTTCTGTTTTTACATAACTTTGGCAAGTTGGATGAGGTTTCCATGGGAAAATACATTACAGTAAAAGCCTCAGTTTACACCAGATGCAAAACAAGAAGGGGCAGGAAAACTATTTTGCTTTTCAGTCAAATGGATTTCTTGGTCCAGGTTGCTACAGAGCTGCACAGATAGCTATGGCACTACAGCACAGGGAACCACCAGGAACCAGTGCCCTTATTTAACTACAAATGATGCCACTTTCCCCTCTAATTTATCACAGATCACTAGTTTGAATTCCATTGTAGTGACAACACACATAGCATGCACATGTAGGACTACCCTTTAAAAGAAGCAGTCACCCCAATTTATGTAATAAAAACCACCAAAAATCCTTTCTTGTTACCTTTAATTGCACTAGTTGAAGTTAAAACATTGCTAAATAACAGTGCTTCAGCCCTGGAAAGAATATATTTTAATTTACTGTAACTCCAACTTCTATGTTTTCTCTTTTTGTATTAAGCTCCAAACAGTGAACAAAAGATCCATCTCATCTAAGGAAATCAAAAGGATGACACCTTAAAAAAGAAGTCTCTGTCCTTCCAGCTCACATAAAAAGTCAGGTTCACAAACTTTTACACTGTTCACAGTTTCTGAGCTATTTCCACCCTGCTCCTCACTTCACTTTTTTTAAGTTCTCAAGGTATGGTGTCTGCAGCCAGACACAATAACTGCAACTAAGACTTGACCAGCACAAAGGTGAATAAGTAGCTTCTGTGTCTTCCATAAACAAAAATTTTTAATACAAACCCTGAACTAGCCAGTATTTCTCTGGTTTGCTTCTCAGATCATACTTCTGACAACATAAATTCTACTGAAGTCAAGATTTATCACATGAACCGACTTCCCATTATCCACCATGCCTAGAAGGGATTGAAGACACTCCTTATCTAAAAATTAAACCAGTTATATGAACTGGGGAGAAAAGTTACTCCAACTCTTACTCCAATATCCTTCCAGGGATTAAATCATATTGATAGAGACTGATCCATTTATCTCTCGCTCCCTCTGTATGGGAACATGGAAAACCTTTTCCCTAAAAAGAAAGCAATAGTTTTCTGCTGTGTTCTGGGAGATGTCAGTTTGCAGGAGTTTCCAATTAGGGAAGAAGGGCAGCTGCAGCTCTGTGCCAGGCATGGCTCTCATGCCTGCCTTTATAGTGCAAAGTGTTTTGCAAAGCACACTCCAGAACCACTGGCACCAAGGAAAGTTCAAGTCCACAATCCAAAACAGGGAGTATGCCAGAGGTGAAACCTCTCTCTCTTAATGAATATGATGCAATTTGTTGCATTTTCTTGAAGGGGAAGGAAAAAATAACAACTGATATTTCATTCCAGGTTTCCATTCCTTTAATAATCAGCAGGAATGGGGCAGCTACTCCAGTAAAGGGAAAAGTTTCCTTGACCAAACAAGACAGCCAGGCAGCCAGTCCCTACTCCCCAACACTCAAAAAATGAGAATGCTTACACTGCAGCCAGTCCTGTGTCTGACAGGACTCAGCTGCTCCCCAACAACAGAGGTACAGCAGTACAGCTGTCAGCCTTTACTCAGCAGCCTGCCAGGGAAGCACACCCACGAGAGCTGAGACCAGCTAGCTCACTGCACAGCATTCTGCAAAGGGAGAGCTGGTTTGAGACTTTTTTTGATATCTATTGCTCATCTTCATGAGCACTCAGCCTTGCCCATGGCACATTTACTGGAAACAGCATGTCCTGTTTTATGCCAGGTCATTCTTGTGACATGCCATGATTCCTGAACCATCCATTTCAGAAATCAACTTAGTCTTGCTAGCTGGGCATAGCTAGAAAAATGACATCTTCAGCAATTAGCTACTGCTCATTTAAGGCTGCTTTAGCTAAATTAAAATATATAATAGTTAATGAAAATATCCCATTTTCCAAAACCACACTGCAGCTATTTTTACATATTTTCATTCTACTAGTTCCTAAAGTCATCAGTGGCCAGCTATTCCAGTTTTTTAAGAGTTATGAAAATTGACAAAGAAAAAAAAAAAGAGTTGGCAACACTTAAGCAGTACAGAAAAGGCTCAGCAGCAACCTGACTCTTCCCACTAAATGCTGCCTGTACACTGAATTACATGGAGGAGCAGCCCTATAAACAAAATAGCAGGTCAGTTCCTCTGACTGTACAATCAGCAACTACTCTGCTGAGATCAGCACAGAAACATTATGTACATGTGTCCACAGAGACACTGTCTAACAAACCTAAACTGTTTTAGAGAACTCAGCTGCTGGGCAGTACTGATTTTCAGTTACACAGAGAAGATTTAATAAGGCCAACAACAGTGAGGATTTTTCTTCCTTCAGGCTTGGAGGCCTAATCACTTTCTACATAACTGAATAAATATATTATCTTGCTTATGAAAAAAACCCCACAATCCCCAGTATGAAGCAAATGCAAAGGCAAGTACAGACAAGGAGCTGACTCACTGAGCACAATACCTCAGCAAAAGTCTGAGCAGGAAGGGAGCATACCCAGCACAACTGTCAGTTTAACAGCTGCTATTCAGAGTGTCACCAACAGCTGCAAAACCATGAAGAATCGTGTCATTTTGTACATTTGCTGCTCCCTCGGAGGAACTTCTGAGCAACTGCAGTCAGGAATGCTGCAGTGGTGGTGGGGGAAGACTTACAAGGTGTTCATAATGAGGATCAGAGAAGAAAACACATGCATAGGCACAGACTAGCCTGATTTCACTGCCACAAAAAATTTCCAGTGCAAAGAAGGGAAATTATAGGGGCTTTTCTGAAAGTAAATCAGGCCACAAGCAACTTGCAGAGGATCCACTAGAGTTGCTAACAAACCTGTATTTAACTCAGTCCTTTAACTGATAAACGATTTGACAAAGCAGAAGGCAAGCCTCTCTGCCAAGGTCCTCTGTCTGTGTGTGAGGGCTGGCACAGGAGCTCCTGGTCCAGTTGCAGCCTCTGTGCAGCTCTGTAAGGCAAAGAAGCCCACCTGAAGCAATGAACTTTGATGGCCAAATCATTGTCAGCATGGTTTTCAATAGGCCTGACCACCTCCCATTTCTCAAAAGTTTTAATCAGCTCATAACTTTACAGTGCTAAAAGAGCTCACACCACTGCATCCTCCCTCCAGGAAACAACTACAGGCACCTCATTACACATTAAGTCACCACAGGAATGGCTACAGCAGCAGCCAACTTTTCAGCTACAGTTTTTAATGAGAAATCTTATCCAGAAACTCAGCACTATACAATCCATGTTGATTAGTTTTGCATTGCTACAAGCAGAAGGAAGAATACAGAAGAAAAATCAGAGTGTACCTTCCATCAAAAAAGAAGAATTTGCCACGGCCATTCTTTTCTCCATGCACAAAATTTCCTTCAAACCTGTCTGTTGATGAATAGGTTACTGTACAGAATCCATGTGGCAGCCCATCATCATCTAGATGCCCTGAAATGAAATCCAAACAAAGAGCAACAGAACACATTAGTTATTATCCAAGATTTTAAACCTGCTGTCATTATGTAGCTGCTTGAAATGCAGCAGCTCCCTAGTACAAAACAGTAATTCAGATCATTGCTGTTAGGAACAGTGATCAGACATTCTGCAGAACTGAAGTTTGTACTTGTGTAACACACAGCTTAAAATAAAAGAGAAGGATAAAAGAAAAGGGATGAGAGATGGGAGAGAGAAAGAAACAAGGTTTATATTATTCTGACTTGTATTAATATACATCTTCCAAAGTATAATAATTCTTTATCTAAAACATGTATTTATTGGTGAGAACAGGATAAGAAATGGTTTGATTTTTTTCCTTTTGATAAACACATGCCTTATGATAATGTGGGTGTGCCACTGTACAGCTGCAGTCACAGGAATTTAAAGAAATAAAAGCAATATTCTTAATGCTGTGCCTTGCAATATGTCAGTCAACTCAGTATTAATAATTTAAATGCAGTTCTCCAGCACCTTTCTGATGTGTTCACTTTATATCCTGTTCCACCCCATGCCATATCAGTTTTCCCTTCTACAGCTGTTGCACAGAGGGAAAGCAGAACAACACACCTGGATCCTCACCTGCATGGTTTGTGTTTTACTGAACACAAATGGCCAACTCTACTAAGTTAAAGCATAAAAAGGCTCCTATTGCAACCCTAAGTGTGGCTTCAAAGCCACAGGAAAATGACAGAGAAGTGTTTTAATGATGGTTATTGCCTGGTTCAGCTGTGTGAGCTCTGGCTGCAGGGCTCAGCAGGGCTGCTCTCAGCACAGGGACACACCTGGGTGCTGCAGCTCCCACAGTGACATTTCACCAGGTATAAATTTTGCATGAAAACTATCAAATAAACAACACCTAGCCTGTATTTATGTTCTTCCATGCTTCTAACTAAAACATTGCCTCTGACTCCCCCAGTCTATGGGAAGGCAGAAACAAACTTCAGTGTGAGGGGCACTGATTTACAGCCCAGGCTGATGCAGGCAACAAGAGGCACTTCAGTACCACCAGACCTTGAGTCTGGTGCCCAGAGAGGGAACCAGCTGTGCAGACTTCATTGAGCATGGAAATGCACCTAGAAAGGAGAAAGGAACAGCAAGGAACCCGAGCTCATCCAAGAGCCAGGATTCCCTCCCTCACCTTTCCCTTGCATGCTCCACCAAGTTTCTCTCACACCTCCACATAACTGTGCTCTCATTTCAAGTTCCTAGTCCAAACCAGACTGAAAACAGTTAAAAGTTTAAGAAGCCAGTAGAACCAATCAGGCACTGCTTATCAGGTCAAAGTGAGAGAAATAATAAAGCAAAAAGAGCAAAAGGTGTAAGGAAAAAAGCTCTATCACTAAAGGCTTTTAATTACTTTGAAGATTTAAACAGAAGCTGCTCTTTCCAAAGGGAAGAAAGGCATTTTTCCCTCCCATTCTGTCAGGACACCCCTTTTTGAAGAAAGGACAAGTTTTAGTTAAATTTAACAGATTATTATTAATGGTTAAATATTAATAACCAATAAATTAATGACCAATTTAACTAAAAGGTCAGTAACATTTCTGATGTGGACACCTCTTTTCAACCAAAAACGATGCCAACATTTATAGTTTTAATTAAAAGCCTTTTAAATTAAGTTTTACCAATACAGAATGGTACATTGGTGTGAGTTAACAAACCCTAAACAATACAATACCAGTTTCCCCATTGCTCCAGGGGCAAAACTTTTATAAAGCTGATTTAAAAATACACTGATAATATTGGTACATCATACTATTTTAAAAAAATACCCTCACTAACAATAACAACAACAGAAAACCCTTGCAATTTTGTTCTCTGTGACTATTCATCTTTGTCAAGATTTTGCTGGAATGTAAAGCCCAACACAAAAGCTGCCATGCTTGCACAGAGAACACATGTCAGGATTTTTGCACAGTAGGATACCGACTACCTCAGAGATTTAAATGGTCAGCTTTGATCCAATGGCCTCTATACAGGTCTTAATCTCAGCCACAATACAAAGAATCCAATTACAGTAATTTCACGAATACAAGCCGCACCAATTTGACCAAAATTTTGGTGGAAACCCGGAAGTGCGGCTAATATTCCGGGGCGGCTAATCTATTAACAAAATTCTAAAAGCTACCAACACGGAAGTGAGAGCCCGCGGCAGCCCCAAGCCAAGCTGGAGCCCGGCCGGCCCCGGCTGAGGTGGGAAAGCCTGGCAGAGGCGGGGCCAGCAGTGTGGGGGGCGGGCGGCAGAGCCTGAGCCAGCAGGGCGGGGCAGGGAGGGCGGCAGAGCCTGAGCCAGCAGGGCGGGGGAGCCCGGGAGAACTGGGGCTAGCAGTGCAGGGGAGCATGGCAGAAGCAGGAAGGCCGACGGGTGGGGCTGCCTGGCAGCGGGGGAAGCCCAGCAGAATTGGGGCCAGCAGCGTGGGGAAGCCTGGCGGTGCGGGGGCCTGCAATGCCGGCCAGGGCGAGGAAACGCGGCGGTGGTGCAGACGGGAGGGGGCGGCCGGCGAGCCCGCCGGCGGGGCTAGGGAAGGCGGCGCGCCGCGGCCGGCGAGCCCGCCGCCGGGGCTAGGGAAGGCGGCGCGCCGCGGCCGGCGAGCCCGCCGCCGGGGCTAGGGAAGGCGGCGCGCCGCGGCCGGCGAGCCCGCCGGCGGGGCTAGGGAACGCGCCGCGCCCGGCGAGCCCACGGGCGGGGCTAGGGAACGCGGCGCGCTGCGGCCGGCGAGACAACGGGCGGGGCTAGGGAAGGCGGCGCGCCGCGGCCGGCGAGCCCGCTGCCGGGGCTAGGGAACGCGCCGCGGCCGGCGAACCCGGCGGCGGGGCTAGGGAAGGCGGCGCGCCGCGGCCGGCGAACCCGGCGGCGGGGCTAGGGAACGCGGCGCGCTGCGGCCGGCGAGCCCGGCGGCGGGGCTAGGGAAGGCGGCGCGCCGCGGCCGGCGAGCCCGCCGCCGGGGCTAGGGAACGCGCCGCGGCCGGCGAACCCGGCGGCGGGGCTAGGGAACGCGGCGCGCTGCGGCCGGCGAGACAACGGGCGGGGCTAGGGAAGGCGGCGCGCCGCGGCCGGCGAGCCCGCTGCCGGGGCTAGGGAACGCGCCGCGGCCGGCGAACCCGGCGGCGGGGCTAGGGAAGGCGGCGCGCCGCGGCCGGCGAACCCGGCGGCGGGGCTAGGGAACGCGGCGCGCTGCGGCCGGCGAGCCTGGCGGCGGGGCTAGGGAAGGCGGCGCGCCGCGGCCGGCGAGCCCGCCGCCGGGGCTAGGGAACGCGCCGCGGCCGGCGAACCCGGCGGCGGGGCTAGGGAAGGCGGCGCGCCGCGGCCGGCGAACCCGGCGGCGGGGCTAGGGAAGGCGGCGCGCTGCGGCCGGCGAGCCCGGCGGCGGGGCTAGGGAAGGCGGCGCGCCGCGGCCGGCGAGCCCGCCGCCGGGGCTAGGGAACGCGCCGCGGCCGGCGAACCCGGCGGCGGGGCTAGGGAACGCGGCGCGCTGCGGCCGGCGAGACAACGGGCGGGGCTAGGGAAGGCGGCGCGCCGCGGCCGGCGAGCCCGCTGCCGGGGCTAGGGAACGCGCCGCGGCCGGCGAACCCGGCGGCGGGGCTAGGGAAGGCGGCGCGCCGCGGCCGGCGAGCCCGCCGGCGGGGCTAGGGAAGGCGGCGCGCCGCGGCCGGCGAGCCCGCCGGCGGGGCTAGGGAAGGCGGCGCGCCGCGACCGGCGAGCCCGCCGGCGGGGCTAGGGAAGGCGGCGCGCCGCGGCCGGCGAGCCCGCCGGCGGGGCTAGGGAACGCGGCAGCGGGGCGGTGCTGGCGGGAGAGGGGGGCCAGCGAGCCCGGCGGCGGCGGCAGTACCACCCGGCCAGCCCCGCCGAGCCGTGGCGCTGAGCTGGGCCACCCGGCCCCGTCGGCAACCATGAGCGGGCCGAGCCTGCCTGGCCCCGCCCCGAGCCAGTAAAGCCCGCTATGCCGCGATCCTGTTACTAATTGGCCAATTTGTGAAAGCTGCGCACGGATTCTCGCTACGAACGAAAGTGCGGCTAATATTCGGGGTGCGGCTTATCTATTGACAAAGACAGCAACATTGTCGAGGCACCGGGGGTGCGGCTTATAATCCGTGCGGCTTGTATTCGTGAAACTACTGTATTCTAATGTGCTAGAAGTTTCCCCTAACTAAAAAAAAAATAAAAAAAAATAAAACCATGCCCCCACCACTGCAACAAAATAAGAAACATAGTCTTTCTTAGTCAATAGCATGGGAAAAAATGAAATTTCAAGTTTCATAACATAAATGCAACTTTTTTTTCTGTATGGCTGACACCTTTGGCTCTAACTCTGTTTCAGATTAAGTCAAGTGAAAAAATCCTCATTATTTCATGGGGAGCAGTGTGTTCCACTTTCCTTTCTCACCACTCTCCTCCATTTACAAAAACAAAACCAAAACGTCTAATCATATTTTTAAATTATTGTGAAATTGCAATATTTGTTGCTTTATTAAGGAGATCAGACAACGAACTTTTCAAGAAAAGGAATTACCCTAACAGGGGCTAGCTCACAATGGAGTCACTTACCGAAACTGATGTACACAAATCAAAGAAAAAAGCCCTTTACCGTCAGCATCACTATTACTTAACAGATGACATCTAATGTGCATCATCAATAAAAGATTCTGGCCACAAAGATGCCAGATGGATGTTTGGGGGATAACAACAACAAAGCAAACACTCCCCTACAAAAACAAAAGTGCTGATTTCTATATTTCTAACTTCCTTTGGGTAAAATCCTGTTCACCCCTAAAGAGCATCCTGCTTCTGTCTCGCTCAGAAAAACATGAGTATATACAAATGCATATTCACATACACTGCTGAATAAAAGATGCTTCAAAGATTTGTTTCCTCAGCCCATGGAGATGCCAAACAAATCCAGGATGCGGTAGAACACTTTATCTGTGATACAAGGATGAGAACTATGACAACTGCGACCCACAGATGTGAGGAGTCGGGAGGAAAGGCAGTGGGGAACCACATCTGTAAGGGCACCCATCCACAGCAGAGCCTGGCCCCTTCACACCCATGTTCCACACAACACAGCTTCTCTCTGGCTCCCACAGCACATCACAGACAGCGAACCCAGCTGGGGCAGCAGCCGCCCAGCTCTCACTGCTGTCACACCGAGCTGCGGGCAGGACCTTCGCTGAGGCCTAATCCTTGTGCCACAGGGGACAGATGACATTTCCCACCCTGGGCAGCTCCCTGTCCCCGTCCCAAGAGCTGAGCAGCCCGGACTGCTCCTCCCTCCCGGGCTGAGAGCTCCTCAGGGGTTACTATGCACACACGAGAGGTGAACTGCACACACAGTGTGTATTTATAAAGTGGCGCACCCCGCTCCCATACGGATGGCTCCAGCCCTGCTGCCCATGGATATGGCAAGCCTGTCTTCTTGGAGCCGCTTTCTTCTCCCTTGTCCCTCTGCAAGTCTGTGACCGCGGCCCCGGCTCCCCGGGCTCTCGCCAGGGATGGGCACCCCCATGTCCCCCGCCGCCGGGGAAGGAGCGGGCACCGGCCAGGGCTGCAGGCCACCGCCCGCACGGGGGCACAGCAGCGGCACCAAACCCGGCCGTGACTTATTTCTGACAGCCAGCGCTGAGCAGCCGCCATCCATCCCCGGGCCGGCCTGCGGAGCCTCCCGCTGCGGCCGGAGCGCCCGCGCGTCCCCGGCTGCCCCCGGCCCCGAGCCCCCCACGTGCGCGGCCCCGGCCCGCTCGTTGCATAAGCCCACTGATGTCATGCGCTGCGCCCGACCCCGGCCGCTCGGCCCCGGCCGCCGCCGCCGCCCCGCGTCCCCACAGCCCCTGCAGCAGCGCCCGGCGCGGGCGGGCCCCGCTCCCCGAGCCGCGGCACACGCACCTTCCACGATCTCCTCCAGCGTCTCCTCGTCGCTGTCCATGGCGGCGGCGGCGGCGGGCGCGGGCAAGGCGCAGCCGCGGTACCGGGGGCGCGCGCGCCCCACGCCCCGCCCCCGGCGCGCTCCCGGGGAGGGGCCTGGCCCCGCCCACAGGGCGGCACCGAGCGCGGCCGCGCGCCCATGGCCCCGCCCCTCAGCGTAATGGCGGGCCGGGGTTGGTTCCGTGAGTCCCCTCATACGGCACCGGGGGAGCAGAATGGCAGCGCTGCTTCTCCAGTGCATTCCGTGCTGCCCGTCCGTCGGCCCGCCGACCCCGAATGGCCCTGCTGTAGTTCACCTCACACAGCCGGAGGGTCCCAGCTCCATCTGCATTCCCACACCAGGGACCGCTGACCTGCTGCTCTTATCACAGAATCACCGAATATGCGGAGCTGGAAGGGATCCATTAGGATCATGGAGTCCAGCTCCTGGCCCTGCACAGGACATCCCAGCAATCCCACCCTGTCCCTGAGAGCACTGTACAAACACTTCTTGAACTCTGTCAGCCTTGGTGCTGTGACCTCTGTCCAGGGGACTCAGTTCAGCCTGCTCAGCCACTCTGGGTGAAGAACCTGTTCTGACATCCAACCTGAACCTCCCCTGACCCAGCTTCAGGCTGTTTCCTCGAGTCCTGTCACTGCCAGGGAGAGTGAAGAGATCAGTGCTTGTCCCTCCTTTGGACACTCTCTAATGGCTTCATGTCTGTTTTATCCTGTGGCACCCAAACTGCCCCAGCGCTGGAGGTGAGGCTGCCCCAGTGCAGAGCAGAGGGGACAATCCCTCCCTTGCCCAGCTGGCCATGCTGTCCCTGATGTCCCCAGGACAGGGCTGTTCCTGGCTCCAGGGCACTGCTGACTCACATTCACCTTTCCCTGGAGCAGGACCCCAGGTCCCTTTGCACAGCGCTGCTCTCCAGCCTCTCATTCCCCAGTCTGTCTGTACATCCAGGGCTGCCCCATCCCGGGGCAGAATCTGGCTCTTCACTTGTTAGACTTTCTACAACTGATGATTACCCACCTCTCTAATTTTCTGAGGTCTCTATGCAGGGCTTCTCAGCCCTCAAGGGAGTTGACAACTCCTCCCAGTTCACTGTCATCAGCAAACTTACTTAGCATTCTTTTGAGCCCCACTAGTGACAGGACACCAGCCTGATGTCACCCCATTCCCTATAATCCCTTGTGCCCTACTCTTAAGCCAGTTGCTCACCCATGGCATAACACAGTTATCTAGCTGTGTGCTGGACATTTTGTCCAAAAGGATACTGTGACAGGCTATATCAAAAGCTTTGCTGCAGTCCAAAAAGATTAGGTCTACTGGCATTCCTAGATCCACTAGATCCTAAATCCACTAGGTGGGTTACCCTGGTGTGGAAGGAAATCATATTGGACAAGCAAGACTTGCCCCTCATGGTGCTGAAGGATTTAATTCACAAAACACCCAGAGTCACACCCCTGGATCTCAGTGCTGCAGGAAGGGTGCCAGCCCCAAGCAGAGGGTGCAGTTTTGGAGCTCTTACCCAGGGGATGTAAGGATGGTGCTTTGTCATCACCAGGTCTCAGTCTACTGCAGGGACCTTCCTCTCCACCACAGCTTGACAATGTGCAGGCATCACCTTAAAGGAAAGGCAGAGTGTTTCTAGGTCTTCCAGACAGCTGTCTTGGGAGCACAGGAGGTGTCTCCATCCTATTGGAGCTGACCTAGACAGTCAGGCTCTGTGAGGAGAGACTGATGGAATGAGGCTTCTTCAGCCTAAACAAGAAACTGCTTCAGGGGGACCCAGCAGCAGCCCACCAGCACTTAGAGCAGTGCTGCCATGAAAACAGACTCCTCACAGTGCTCCACAAGGAGGACAAAAGACAATGGCCATGACTGAAAACATGACATACAGAGGAAATTTGCTCCCTGTGAGAGCAGCCAAGCAGTGCAAATTGTCCAGAGAGGTTCTGCAGTCTCCAGCCTTGGGGGCATTTAAAGACTGACCCACTAAAGCCCCAAGCAGCCTGAGCTGACCTCAGAGCTGCCCCTGCTGTCCCTCCCCACCTGAAGGTCTCAGTAACTCTACACTGAGTCAGCCACAGGCTGCCAGGCAGTGCTGCTGAAGGCAGGGATAGCATCCCACCAGGAAAACAGGACAGCTACAACTTAAAAAAACAAAATAATTTGGTATGTCTGCAGAAAGAGAGCCTAGAAATCTTTGAACTAGAATAATGAGGTTAGTATTTGACCTAATTGACATGAGAACTTTTTTATCTTGAGAGCTTTGGGGAGGATTTGATTTTTAAAAAAATCTTGAGCAGAACAGAAGAGCTTGTATCATATGTGGTTAATTCCACTAAACAATTCTGATCTCAACCCTCTGAAAAGGAAAGAGGAAATACTGAGCACAGTAGGAACCCCTGTGCAAAGAACCTGTTTTGTTTCAGTAATTGTGAGTCCCTGAAGAGACTAATTCATATCAGCACACACATAGAGTTATCAAAGGGGATGTGCTTAAGCGATGAACACTGCTAGTAGTCAGAAAGGAGATGAGGCTGTGGGGCTGGAGCTGAAGTAGGCATCCCTTTTACTGGAAGATAACAAGAGTTCAGGGAATACAATAGTAAGGAAAAGGGCATGCTGTGACTTACACAAAGTGCAGACCAACAGCACCTTTAAACACGGTAGTGTGGGAGCACTCACTGGGATATGAGGCAGCAGCATTCAGACTAAATGCAAACCTTTTGGCCAGAATCAGACAGTGAAAATGCTGAAGTTACAAGGTTACAAGTTCTCAAATATAAGAAATCCCCCTCCAATCCTGGGCAATGTGCCCAGCTCTGTGCACAATTTTTCCTCCTGCCTTTATCTGCATGAGCACATGCTCTTCTTTCAGAGGGTCCCTGCCTTGCTCTATGATTACAATGCTGCCTTTCTGCCCTGATCATTCCACACACAGCCTCAGGCCTTGCTTATTTTATTTCCTACCCTCCACTGTGTTTCCTTCTCCATGGCACCCAGCTTCCTCTCACATTAATTAACATATTTTTGCAGCAGTGGTGGCACCAGGCATGTTATCCTGTCTGCAGCAGGAGAACAGGCTTGGGCTGAAGTGTCCAGCAAAGATCAAGTGCTGGATTGTGGTCAAGAGTTCTTAGCATTACACAGCATCTCACATGTTCAAAGTGCAATTTGCATCAACTTTGAATGCAGCTCTAAGAACGGCAGAGCAACCCTAAATGAAAGTGAGGGCAAACACACTGTTTTAGCATTTCATGTTGGATATGAAGAAATGGGAGAAAGTTTGACATCAAATTAGGAAAAGCCTACCCACCCATTTCCCAAAGCCAGGCTGCTGCTAGGGCTGGTTGCCTCTTTTATTTTCATCTAAGCAGGGGTTTGTTCTCCTTAAACATTTACTCCACATCCAACAGTCTAATGGATTGTTTATACAGTCCCTTGCCTTGCCTATTATTTAATGGCAACCTCTGGGAGGAAAAAAACACCCTAAATCTCCCTGCACCACTCTGACTTTGGCAACAAGCTCATGATGAAAGACAGCAGCAAAATACACAGAATAATGTGGTGAGATTGGACACACAATTTCTGTTCCCTTTTTTTGTATTTTAGTTTGGAAGAGCATTTTCTTTGAGCATAAGTTCATAAGACTTCTAAATAAAACAACAAAAAATATCACACTGAATCCCAGCTGTGCTCCTGGAGTTACAGAATTAATACAGGGACTGGTAGCACCAGGACATTGTCACCCATGGGAAGGAGATGGTTGGGCAAGGTGTGACTGTTTTCCAAAGGGCTGTTGGAGCTGCTTGCTCAAAGCAAATATAGGATCCAGAGAGCTGGTATCTCTGAGATTTTGAAAGATTTTTGCTGGTTTTAAATCAACAAAACAATATCCATCATTATCTACCTTCCTGCCCCTTCCTTGTAGTTTCCCCCCTCTTTAATTTCTGATCCTTTTCCCTCCCTTCAGTACTCTCTCCCAGGCTCCCAGTGTGCCAGGCTCAGCTGCCCATTCTGCCAGAGCTCAGGTCCTGCCACCTCATAGCAAACAGCTTTTGGCATCTCTGAGTAGGACATTGCTACAAAAACCTGAGTTACTCTTGAGATTTCTTCTGTCCTTGAGGGTTTTTCTCTAACAAAAACTGCATCTTGCTATATCCCAGTCATTTCCTGCCTGTGACAAAACCTCTAAAGTGAAACAGAGAGAAGCATTCACATTCAGTAATGGAGTAAATGGTGAGAAAAGTTTTTAGTGGAAAGCAGGGCTTGAACTTTTAGTCTGTAAATTGTCATAGCTGATCAGTGGAGGAAGTCTTGTGTAACACCTGAGGTTTGCTTGCTGTGTGCATTTCTTACTGTCCTCTTCCATAGCATTTGAAATTGCCTGCCATGCCTGAGATTGTAGAAGTTTATAATATTTCCCAGCCTTTGGAATACAGACATTACCTAGAAGCTATTCTGTTTTCTAAATCAAATTCCCTCCTAATCTAATGGCTAAAGAGGCTCTGCTTCTGCCAGATGAACTCCACAAACCACGGCATGTTGTCAGTAATGACATTTGAGCTACGTTCTGTTCTCTTGTTTAGTCTGGGAAGCTTGTAGTACTCTTTTCACAGGGAACAAGACTTTACACTAGATGGGAGTAAAATAAGAAATAAGGTAGATGGAAGCATAGCAACTCTGGTGGAGGCTTCTCTCTCCAGTACACAAAAGGATACTTCTTTTTGCCTTCACAGTGACACTTTACTAAGTTCACTGCTGGTTTTATGCATCTGACTTACAGCAAATTGTATAATGTATAGATTCAGAGAGAGAAGCAAAAGCCAGTGGGGTGGCATGGGCAACTGAAATTCAAGTAACAACTAGCTTGAATCCAGTTTTCTCATCTGCCAAATAATTAGTGGCTGGCTCCACATAGTGGTTTCTCATGTAATTTCTCTGAGTAGGGGTTTGATATTTGGTATTTTCTTTCTCAGAATGACACTGCATTAAAGCTGGCTAGAGTCCTTCAGGTCATTGCCAGTCCCACTTGTGGCTGGAGAGATTGGGGATTAGGGAGATGGTTTGTGTTACTGTGCACATCACTGAGTTTAGAATCAGGTGTCTGCAAAGACATTGGGTAGCACATCAGTGAGTTTGCCCTCTATTACCTTAAGGGTCCCCTGAGATTTCTTATTTAAAAAAATAGCAGAGAGATAAACGTGTGGACATATACCAACCCAGGTTAGTGTCTGGCACTTAGGAAATAACCATGCACATTCCACAGCCTCATATGGCAGGCAAGATTTTGTCACATGGTCATGGAAAAGTACTTGACAGTCAGAATTCTTACTTAATTTCCCTTTCTGGGGCCTTCTTCCTGGTAGGAAAAAATCACACAAAAGTTTTAAAACTGCCTTTCTACTGCAGCTGTCTTATTTTCCTCAACTCTCACTATTTAGCAGTGAATGGAGACACATAAATTAATCTTTCATGTTCCTTCAGTCCCACAACCATAACTGAGGATCTTGAGAGAGAGGGTGTGTGTGAGAGAGAGAGAGAACATACCTGCTGATGGGATGGAGCCATGGTCATGAGAATGGAGAGACTGATGCTCCTTTGAATGCTCACAGCACCAACAAACTCCCTCCTTGCACTGAATGTCTGCTGTTTCTGGGGAGATGTGTCACCATGCAGAGACCATCAGGCTGTAGGTGCAGGGAGTTTCCTCATCCTTGGCCTGTCACTGCATGGACCAGTTGTAAAAATAAACAAGGCAATGCACAGGGGAGGAAAAGAGAGAGGAGACAGAAACAAGATTCCTCCTTCCTGAGGATGTATGTGTAATGAATAAAGGCAAACTCAGTCAAGATCTGATGTGGGGGGGACAAAATCTTCATTGTGTTAACACCTTCAGACCCTGGTGTGGAAACTGTGGCTGTGCATGTGCATGGATGGCCATGGAGCAGGGCTTGGGCTCTGGGATGTGAGGAATCACAACAGGTACTGGAGCAGGGAACAGAATGGCAGCCTGATGTCACACAGGATGAAAAACTGACATAGTTAATGGGTACATGTGTACAAGCATCTGGATGCTACTCTTTCAGGCTCTTATCTCTACCACAGGGATTTTTAATAATCTGTCTCAGCTGAGAAGCAGATGGGGATGCTTAGTAGTTGCATCCTCTATTGATACAATATGCTATAAATGTATGCATGAAAAACCCCAAACATCTATTCCTACAGAAAACCAAATTTTCATAACCCTATCCTTTTAAGGACAGCTAATGATAGATAAAAGTTGCATACTCAGTTGTGCCACTACTTAATTTTAAGTTTCACAGCATCCAACTGTGCAGTCTTAAGCTATCTCTACATATTTCCCTCCCTTTTCACTGATCTTCAAAAGCACCACTCTTTACAGAAGGTAGTCTGGCTTGAAAGCAAAAGAGAAAGAAGGGCAAGGTTCAGTATAGTGCAAAACTCACTCTTAATCACACCCTTTCAATTCATTGATGTACAGGGCTCTTCAGACCTCAGCAGCAATAAAATAATTTATTCCAGGTATTTGTAGAGTCATGGCTAGCACTTAAAATGGTGCTGCAAGAAGAAACTAAGTTTCCTTCTAACCTTTGGTCTACAAACCCATGTTGAAATGACCAAGAAAGTTTGATGTATGCACAGGCACTGCCATGTGGAGGTTCCAGTTGCAGCTGTGTTCCCAAAGCCCACGTGAAAAGCTAGATTTGTTTGTTCCAGTCACCAGCACACCAGTCATGTAAGATTGTCACAGCTTAAACTCTCTGTGCTGCTGTTGAAAACATGCCTCAACAGCACACAATTTATTTGGCGCCACACAGAAGTGGGAGCTGCCTTTGCCCTCCCACTTTGAGGCAGCCAAGGTCTTTGAGCCAGCTCCTTCACACCAATCCATCTTGGCTGGAATTTTCCCTGCCAGTTTATTCCTTCAATATTCCCGCCTTGTTTTGACATGGTCCTGCCACTGTGCAAACCCACAGTGGATGTTAGGTCAGCAGAAGACTGAAGAAGCTGTGCACACTACCTGCTGAGAGCACTCACTGCTTTGATCCTAATGGGGATGTTTCCAGATGCTGCTGCCAGCCTAGCAGTGCATGTTTTATATGCACATGTCTAGTACTGACAGAAGGGCTGCATTCTGGGCAGTTTGCACAGAGAGGCAGCAAAGAAAAGACAATAAAATAAGCCCTCTGCTTAGAGTCTGGTTAGCAAGGACGTCCACACATCCACCTGCATAGAGACAGTGCTCAAAATAACTCAAAATTTGGGTTAACTCTCAATTAAAAATGTAGATGGCAAATCCTTTCTTCCTCTGAAATGCCAGGTTGGTGGTATCACTGGACCTGAGGGCAGACAAAATGCTCCTTTGATGCAGGATATATTCTAGGCTGTGTGAGAGACCCCCTAGAGAGACAGCTACAAGGCATTTCAGGCAATGCTTTCCATAACATTTTGCCCTGATCCAGGTCTACTTAACAGCCATTGATGTCTGCTTGTGCAGGAGTAAATCACTCCCAGTATTTTCTGTTAAGCCTGAGCTTAACCCTCCTGCAAGCCTGAACAAAGTCTTGAGTTTGACATGCTTCTCACTGACTGGAAAATTATTATATTCTCTCTCTCCATGCCTCACATGTGCTGTAGATGTGGGATCCCATTCTCATACCTACTTTGAAGATAAATCAGTATCTCTAAAGCATTGAGATCCTCAGCCATGTAATTTGAAGTATTGCTAGAATATTAGAAGTTCACAGCTTCTTTTTCTGCAGACCTACCAAAAGAGCACAGAAAGGTGGTGCAGGCAGATGCCCACTGAGGGAGATCCAAACCTCTGCTGGAATTTCACATGCTGCCAGTTTTACCTTGGTCTGCCATCAGTTGCCTTGCTACCACGAGCTCACCCAAATGCTGCCCTAACACCCTCCCATTCCAAAAGCTTAGGGCCAGGCTTAGTAATTCTGCTGGGCCAGTGTTTCAGGGAAAACTGGCAGTATAACTCATCAAAAAAACTGAGTCATCCTCCATATTTATCCTAAAAGGATTATGACCAATGGTAATTGCTCATAATAAACAGGCACCCATCTTTCCCAAAAGACTGACTTCCATTGCTCAGGGGTGAGGTAATCTGCACAAGTTTATATCATGCCCATCTCAATTTTAAGATGGATCTCCTTCCTCCAAAAAGCTCACAAAAGGCAGGAGTGAGCAGCAGTCAGTGCTGGCTGCAGGCACAGAGAGGCCATAGAGGTACAGCACAGATGTTCTGAGTAACTGAGGGCTGCAGATCTGCATGCCCAAGGACCTTATTAAATTATACTAGGACCTGCCTCCCCCTCAGTAATTGAGGCTCTGCTGGTAGTTTTAATTACAAACTCTCTTTATCATAGGTTAGTAACTAAGCTGTGTGCTCTCAGTCCATGGCAGCAGTCTTGGAGCATTTTGTTTTTAAAGCGTGTGCTATTTTTATGGGGCTTGTTTTTGAAGAACAGAGATTGCAAATGGTAGAAGAAACAATTAAAAAAGCTACACTCAGAAGGTCACTAGGCACATAAAATGAAAATCTGACTGCTTGTTTCCAGTATTTTTTCACTTACCAGTTACTGTGCATTTCAGTGTTGTTACCTTCTTCCCTAATATCACAATGGGGCAACAGTAAAGTCAGGGTATGGGGAAAAAGCTGTCACAAGTTGCCATTCCTATTAAGTCTGGTTTTGAAAAGTGTCCTCATATTTCTGAGGCAGACAGACTTTCAAACACCAAATTAAGGTGACCAGCATTGCCCCCTGCCTCCCTCTTGCTTCCTGGCTGCTTTGTGCCTTCACTCACACAGCCCTGACAGGCAGAGGACGTGCAAGTTGTTGTGACCATTTCAGCAACCTGTTTTCCTGAAGTCTTTTGGGGTCACTGCTTTTCCATCCAGGGAGATTAGGCGTGGAAGGTGACACAAGGCATTTCTGCAGCCACACATACACACACACAAATGTACTTCTCTGCAGTAAGGATCAGGACTAAAGCATTTAAGGGCTCAACCTAATAAGCTTTGGAGGTTCCCTAAGTTATGGTGTGTCTGCATGGTGCTTATTTTTCAGCTCCCAGCAAGTGCCATAGCAATTACAGGGAGAGGGTTTTATTCAAATTAGTGGTTTTGGTTTGTGCTAAATCTTAGCGTTTGCCTAAAATATTTAATAGGAATAAAACGACCTGAGCATTTTGCAGTTGGATTCACTAAAAGCACTGGCATCTAATTAGTTCCTGTCACCAGAGGGCATTGGAGGACAAGCTGATTTTTAGAAAGCACGAGCTCTGTCCCTTCAGTTAAACCAGCAAATATTAATGGTGCCAGTGAACCTGAGACCTCCCTCTTGATGGCACAAAAGGAACAACTCGGGCAGAAGCACACAGGGAATGGGGCTCTGGATGGGCCCCATGCAGAGCTGCAGGCTGGGGAGCATCTCCTCACTTTTTCCCCTGCAGCTGTGCACCCATCTGAGGACGAGCTTGAGCCCAGATCAGGAGCAGTGACTAGATGGTGCTTCAGAGATGGCCATGCAGCAATGCCAGCACTTGGCAATCAGCCTCTTGGGCCCCAGGTGGGTTATTTAGAAGACAGTGTGCAAGAGAAGCAGACAAAGTGTCTGGGGACCTTCCTCCTGGAAACAAGGAGCTGGGGAGCAGACTTAAACTATCATTGCATGGCTCCCCAGCCCAGGCCAGCAGTCTGGTAACACACCTGCAGCACACATGGAGCCCATGAGGCTCCAGCTGGTTCCTTCTGGTTCCTTGTCTGATTCATTCAATTCATTTCTATGCTAAATATAGGCTCAGAGGTTTACAGCAGGAGAGGATTTGCTTAGACTGCCTCACTTGACTCAAGAGTAGTTCTTCAGATTAGCAAGGGAATAAAACCTGAGCCTGGAAAGAGCAATGGGAAGTACTTACTTTGTGCCAAAATGGATATTTCAGATAGCAGGAAGAGATACCACCCATTAGCATCAAACAACAAGCCTGTCTGTGCATCATAAACACTTTTAAATTGGAGGGAGCAGGCCAAGTGGCCCTGGTCTCTTATCACTGTGTATAATGATGCTAATTTATAAACTACAACTGTGGCAAATTTATGCCCCATGTCAGATCCCTGAGGGTATGGGATCGTTGGTTTCAATTAGAGAGTGGACACTGCTGTGTAGCAATCAAAGGCCATTCAGCCCAAGGCAAAGCTTCTTCTTTTCAAGCAGGGTCAGCTCAACACCCTAATAAAATATTCTAGGTTGTATCAGGTAATGGTTTCATTTGGATTATAGCTGACCACCTTGTTTTTCCTTTAGACATGTATTTTTTTAATTCCAATTTTTGCCTCCCTTCATTCTTACAATGTGCAACCACAGGCGAGGGAAAGAGGGAAAGCAATGGGGTGTATTAATTTATTTGCTGTCTTAAATTCAGTGCCCTGCCAACTGTACAAAATACAATAATCAATGTATGGATATTTCCAGTACATCACGTATTCAACAGCATGTCTGCAGTCCAAAAATGCTAACTTGTTCATTTCTCTTTAAAAGGCAGGTGGTTTCAAAAAAATGAGTACTGGATATTGTCACATTGGGATTGTTTTGGATCATGGGAAAGAAAAGGAACTGCATTAAACCTTCACAGAGAATACTTACTTACTTACTTGCTTCCAAGTTGTCCATGAAGTTTAAAAGAAAGTGGATCTGACAAGAATTCATGACTTGTGTTGACACCATGACATGCCTAAAACCAAAATTTATCCCATTCTCTTTTCTATACAAATTACCATGTTCAAAGTTGATAATCTGGGAAAACACAATTTTTCATAAATACTACATCCTTGATATTTTTAAATAATCAACAGAACAAAGTAAAAAATACAAAAAGCATAGATTTAACAACGAAATTTGTTTACTTGAATACCTGTTTTTTTAGCACTGATGTTAATACTTTCACTAGTGTGCTTTTAGCAGTAAGACTATTTCAAGAAATTTTGAATTTATTTTTAAACTAAATTTTTGCATTTTAAAGCCAATTTAAATATTTTTCTCCGTGCAGAATTATTGGTTTGATTTCAAAATAGATAAATGTTTGTAATATTAACCTGTTTTTCCCATTAAAGAATTGGGCCCTCTCTGCTCTCTTTAGGGAAATGCGGGATTTAAAGTGACAGGTGAAATCTGAACCACATATATTTGGCACATGTATGTTAAAAAAATAATACCCCCAGGACAATTACAAAAAAAAAAAAAAAAAAAAAAAGGGAAAAAAAAAAAGAAAGAAAGAAAAAAACAAACCCCAGGACAATTCCAAGGGTATGCCAAGGTATCCTCCCTTAATCGACATCCATTTGCTGTTTCCATGACAACAAATGGGAAGAAAAATTCCTTGAAGAAACCTAACCGCCAACACTAGCAAATGCTAAAAAATTAAATTTTAATTAAGAGGTAACATCACGACAATGACCATAAGGAATTAAAAATGGACACATTTCCAAAGTGATCTACAATGCTTTTGTTTCCTTTTGAACATTGCTAAATCACTAATAATGCTGAAACTGTTCGACTTGAAGAAGATTCTGATATTCTCTGCCCATGGTCACGCTGTGCTTATTTCAGATTATGAGGGTTTTATAACACTGCTTATTCAGTCATGCCCATGGATTATAATGCACCCATAGCTCTACCCACCAGGGCAACTGAAGCACAATTTGTTTGTTGATGCACTTGAAAGTTAAGATAGTTACAGGAAATGCTACTTCCCTACCTGCATCTCCAGATTTTGTCAGGGGGCATTCCCCCACTGATTTATTTACAGTAATTTCACGATTATAAGCCGCACTGAGTATAAGCTGCACTTCCGGCTGTCGGCAACTTTTCATTCTTTGTCCATACATAAGCCGCACCTGATTATAAGCCGCACGTTACAATACAGAGTGTGATAAAAGGTGTCTATTCTATCACCATCTGTTGGAGGGTGGGGACAGTGATCCTTATCTCAATGGCAGATATTCTGCTAATGGGCCATCCATTGAAACCAGGCAGGGCATTGTTCTTTATCTTTTCACAACCCATCCTTCCTCCAGCCAGTCATTTTCTGCTCATGGCCATTGAGTCCCACTGTGGGACTGATAAAATTACTGCATCCCATTGGGAGTTGATCCAGCCAGGGGGAAGAGCCCAACATTTCTTACCAAGATAAAAACAGAGGTTTTGGGACACTAAGGGAGCCCCTTTCTCCACTGGACTCCAGAGGAAAACCGGATTTCTCCACATCACCACTGGACCTTGTACAGGAGCACTGCTCCAACTGAGCCACATCTGTCACTGCAGGAGGATGCAGCCACCATGGAATGGGACTGCTGCCAACACCCTGCCTGACGGGGTGTCAGGTTGTACTCTGACTTTGTCAGGGTTTGGAGTTTGTTTCTTTGTAGTGCTGTATTTCTATTTTAATTTCCCTAGAAAAGAACTGTTATTCCTAATTCCCATATCTTTGCCTGAAAACCTCTTGATTTCAAAATTATAATAATTTGGAGGGAGGGGGTTTACATTCTCCATTTCAAAGAGAAGCTCCTGCCTTTCTCAGCAGACACCTGTCCTCCAAACTAGAACAGCAACTTTTCGTTCTTTGTCCATATATAAGTCACACCTGATTATAAGCCGCACTTTGGGTTCGGACCAAAATTTTAGTCAAAATGGTGCGGCTTATAATTGTGAAATTACTGTTATTGCTCTATTTATTTTCTCCAGTCATTTTTCTTTTAGATTACCCATGCAATGCTTCCTAAAGGAACAGTACCCATCAGAGAAAATGGACCAAAAGGCAAGGCTTGGTCCTTCTCTGGAGGAACAATGGGTTACAAATCTTTGTGAGGTCTGTCAGGTATTTTGAGAGCAGCGAGTAAATTTGCCATTGACAGACGTTCCATTCTTTCTTGCTTGGTCCTTTGACAAATAAAGTGTTGTCATGTCTGAAGTGTCAAGGACTCCAATGTGGAAGCACCAATAAGCAGAGGAGAGCCAGGGGGAGCACTCTACCTGTTACTGATTGCACAAAGAGCCAGACCAGTGAGATCCAGGACTGGGAAATGTGTAAGGCTGATAGGGCATAGGCAGAAATGGGACATATTACATTTCATATTGATACAGAACATAATGTCCAGCTTTCCACAGGCATCCTGTTACTGCTCAGGAAAATAACTGATGGATTTTATGAGATGTGGGTTTTTTCTGTCAGAGGAGGGAGTGCAATGAAGAGAAATATGATTGCTATGTACAGCAGGGAGAAGTGCTACACCCTCATCTCAGAGGCCCCAGATCTCAGTGGAAGATGCTCTGTCTCTGAAGAAGATCAAAGTAGTTCTTATGCTGCAAAAGGGAACCAAAAGCATTACCTATATCTCAAGTCCATAAATATCTCAAGTCAATGCCACCTATTTCTACATTCCCTGTTTCAGAGCTGAGTAAATGAACTCTATCCAGAAACATTTGGTTTGTACAAAGCAATAAGGCCTTTCTGCAACTGGGATGGCTTTTACTCTAAAATCTGCTAATTTATCAGCAGTTTTCTGTATTCTGCAATATCATCTCTCTCTGAGTTGAGAAAGGCAAGTCAGTCAGCAGGGACCAGGGTGAACACAGGGCAATTGCACTCCCTTGTTACCTGGTTTAACAAGAGACTTACCAGGTTATGTGTTGAACTGATGATGCTCCAATTCTGTTACCACCAGAAAACAGAGAGGGATTTTCAAGATGAATAAGACTGAAAACTACCCCTAGCCAGGCTATGCTCATTCAAGGATTTCCAAGCACTCTCCAAATCTCTTTCCAGAGTTTCACAAAACTCCTGGTTTGCAAGCTAAGGATTTCTGTAAAGGACTTAATTTCAAGGCCTTGCAAAGGTTTTAATTCCAAAAAGCCATTTCAATCGGGCTGCTTGTGGGAAGACTAGATTTTTAAATGGATTCAGGATCCCCACCTAACTGCTTTTAGGCTGGGATTTGCAGTTGTCTCTTCTCAGCATGAAGATAAGCAGGTGGATGTTGTGCAGGCAGTGTGCCACAGAGCTGAGGTCAGAAACCATCTCTGCATCCACTTCCAGCTGTTCATAAATATACAAACAATATCTAAATATACTGTCTAATAGTACAGCCCCAAACTGACTCTGTGTCACAGCCACCTGCTGAACAAAACCACAAATCTCGCTTACCAGCCAGGCATCCCGAGCTCCCAAAGCAGTGATTCCGTAGAATAAAGGAGAGGCTTCTCCTCAAGGAAATTCCAACAATTCCCTCGGCAGAAGGCACATACCAGTAGTTCTGGCATACCCCAGCAGAGGGCAATGGCAGATGTACATCTGAGTCTGGCACTGCAAAACACCCCTACAATAGGAAACTTAAGTTTTCCCTTGCCTACCAGACCTTGTCACGAGCTATCAAATGGAGTAAATCTTATCTAGAGCTGAATCGAGGCCCAGTAGAACATCTGGCAGCATGTAATAGCCAGCAGCCTGCAGGAAGCTCTGCAGATGTGTCCTGAGTGACCACAGTTTGTTAAGTGAAGAAAGGCTCAGCAGCATTTTCACTGCGAGATCAGAAAGCACTGATCCTTCAGATCAGAAATGTGGTCTGGCTTTCTTGCAGTGCTCTTTTGGAGAAAACGGGCAAGTGAAGCTGTGTGTCTTCTTTGGCACATCCACAAATGCAAACCAGAACAGCTAGGCTAGAAGTGGTCAGTGTGGAGAAGGAAATGCCAAAAAGGAAAACCCTGGCTGTTTTATCTCATGGAAGCGTTTTTGTTCTGAAATCTCAGTGTCAGACCTAAGGTCCTCCTGAATGTGATTCAGAGCAGGCTTTTTTAGGTACACATGCACCTAAACACAAGAACCACAATTTGAGGCAGTTAAGCCAGACTCTCTTACACTGGATTTTTTTCACTTCTGCATATAAAACCTTGTGTGTCTCAATTTGGGGCTGAAAAAACAGAAGCACTCAGAACCAGGAGCCACTTTAAAAAACCCACCAATAATATTGTATGTCACATACACCCAAATGAAGTGACCATCCATTAATTATGCAGGCATGCTACAGAAGCATAAAATGATATCTGCTTTGACTGAGGAAGGAAGTGAAGAAATGTTTACAAATCCTTTCACAACAATAACCATAAATAACAAGCGATGGAGCGACTGCTTCAGTAATATTGCTGTCATTTGTTGTGCCTGCATCAGCAGCACTGGGAGGGAAAATCACTGTTGGAGGAGAGAGAAGGAGGTTGCCAAGCAACATGAGACCCTGTCCAGGGCATCCCCTCCCCTGCTCAGAGCAGACAAAGCTTCCTGGTACAACTGCTCTGACAGCTGAGCTGGCATCCATCAGGGAAAAGTGGGCATGTTGTGGGGTGGGGGAGCAGGAGAGGGGGAGAGGGCAGAGCTCCCAGCTGGCAAGGGGAGACCAAGGGAAGAAATGGCAGTTGTGCCAAGGGGGGAGTGAAGAAGAGAGCTGAGGATAGGCAGGATAGACTGAAGCCAGTCCAGGATGGAGTGGTCAGCCTGGGAATGTGGCAGCTTCAAGAGGCTCAAACCCTGCTCCAGTGTGGGATGTGAGCAGGGCTTTTCTGGCTGGAGAGACAGAGAAGAGTGGTAGAAGGACTCTGGAGACGTTTTTTCCTTTCTAAAACATGTCCATGTAAATATGGCGCTCACAACATCAGCTACTTGGGTTATTTTTCTCAAGGCAGCTGATATCTAGGCCCTGCATGCTCTGCAGCCTGCCTGATGGGAGGAGGTTGCACTTTGGAATTCAAAACTCAAGGCAGATACCTGGTCTCTACCATTAACCTCCTCTGTCAGCACAGCCAAGCCACACCAGACTTTGAATCGAATCTCAGGGAATCAGGCAACACGCCTGATAGAAATCAGGGAGCAGCTGAGTATGTAACTGCAGCAGGCACTTTGAAAACCTGTCAGTTTTTCACTTGTGACAATGACTGGAGCTGCCAAATTCACCCAGTAGCATCACTCTGGCACCAAAGCCCAACATTTACCAATAGAGTCTAAAACTGTTGAAGATGCAAGCCATAAATCATGGCACACAGCTGTCTCTAACAGAATGCACGCTCAAGAATGGACCAGAGTGCAGGGCCAGGCTCACCAGATTCCTGAGCAAATGCTGAGATCTGCCTCATTACCTAAAGGCATCACATAAGGCTGAACATGGGTATGTGCTTCTTAAGCACAGCTGATTTGCACAAAGATGAAATTAAACTTCTGTTTGGATGAAAAGCCTGCCTTGAGCAGAAGGGGTTCACCAATTTAAAATTACTGGTTGTCCACCATTAGGGAGGCAAAAACCAGCGAGTATTATGTTATCACAAATCTACAACATTTTGTGGAGGGAGACAAGAGATGTACAGCCAACACAAAGTCTTCAAATCTCTTGCTGAACCTTCATTAATCCCCTGCATTTCAGATATCAGAGCAGTTACACTGGCCTGGGGATCAGCTTCCACGTGGTCAATACCAACAGGGGAATCCTTAAACCTCCTTTTGATCCAGGCATAAGCCTTGCAGGATACACAACTGGCAGACCAGTGCTTGTTTCTCCCTAAACTCTCTGCTGCAAATGGGAGACACTACATGCAGAGCCAGTGGGACTGTGTGAGGCAGGAAATATTCCAACATCTGGCAGCACCACTGCTTCCCACTCCCATCATTTATTGAGGTACTTAGAATAACCTAAACTCTTTTTGCTGCTACTTTGAAAGCCTGTTGTGATTACAATGAGGTATCATGCAAGATTGCCACAGTTCATGTTTCATACACATCTGTTAAAATACATTATTCTCTATTACAGTCCAGAACTGCATCCTAGATATGTTCTTGCAATCACCAAAGTAAAAAAAACCCATAATGATCCCCAAAGGCTATAAGAAAATCCAAGAGGCTTGTGGGCATGTGGGAATTTATGTGCTGTAAGCACATCAATCTTTTGTACGGCCAGATGAGAACATCATGAACCAATTCTTTCCTGACTTAAATCCAATATTGATGGAGGTGACACAAGGCTGCAGAAGGTGCAGTTCAAGGAAGAATCCAAACCTCTGTCTACCACTGTATTTAATCCTCCTGAATCTGCTCTGCTGCTGCCATCATGCATGAGCTCATCCCCAGAGGATGGGGATGGCAAGTGGGGATCAGATGGCAAATCAGTTGTGGTAACTCTGCCACAAAGCAGGGACTCTGCACAGCCAGACCTTACACTGAACTGGATAAAATGGACTATTTGTCCTTCCTCTGAAACCCCGCACAAAGTATATGTGAAAAGACACCAGACATGGGTTACAACTGGTATTTAGGAGGCAGAAAGAGGGAACAATTGAAAGAATAAACATATTTTCATCCTTGTTCACTTGTCTCATAGTCCTGATAAATTTAAAGCCAGAGTATGATCTGGTGTCACACAGGCCCATGTTCTTTGAAATATATGGTTGAAAAGCAAAGTAAATGTATAAACTGCAGAGCCCACTACTGTTCCTGCTGTAGCTAAACTGATTTTGATACACAAGCCAGCCCTATACATTGTAATAGCATTGATTTACCCTATAAACATTGCCAGTGAAATATATGAGAGTTCAGGCATGTCTTCCCTTCCACCCAGAGGAGCCCCTCTGCTCTTCAGAGCTTGTCTTCTAGGAAGTGTTCCAGAATAAAAGATGCTGCACTGCCACTTGTGACTAATCTTCAAGAATTTGCAGCCCAGCAACCCTTTGCAAAACTCTTTTCAGCTCTTCCAGAGTCAAAATCTGAGCAGCTCTGATAATTCCATTAAAAGTGCTCATTTGATCTGGTTTCATGCTGAAGATGCTTTTGGTCTCACTGCCCCACTACCAATCTGCTCTTTCATGGCCAGCAGTTCTGGTCAACAGCAGCTGCTCCTGAGAGAGCAGCTTATGTCTGGTGAGTGCCTCTGAATTACATGACATTTCACTGCTCAGAACCTCTGTCCCTGCCTCCTTTTATGTCAGTCTCTGCTGGATTTTGCATGTCCATCACCATTTCAAAATTTGCATCTTCTGAATTAAGTCAGAAAAAAATACATCTTCGATGTCATCTGGCCTTAAAATGTGCTTTTAACTTTTCAAATGACCACCTCTGTCAAAGTTTATCTGTCAAAGTTTCCAAAGTTTATCTACCAGCAAGGTGACAATGCTTTGAGCACTTCTGTGCCAGCTCCTAGAATCCACAGAGACTGTGTGGTCAGAAAGTCTACACCCTACTACACCAAGAACTGCAATTAAAGGGCTTAAATCAGCAATTAAAGAGGTACTGAATTAAAGAAGCACAGATATCAAACTACTGTTATTAAAGTAGATCTACTCTTCCAATCTTTAGAATATTGACACCCAAGAAAGTAAAATTTGGTGAGGTAGAGTTAAAAATTAGTTAAAATTAGCAAGTTTGATGAAAGGCACTGAAATATCCCACTTTAACTTCAGCTGTAGGAAGTCAAAATAAACATCACACTGGTTTTGTTCCAGTGATCTTATGGGATTGCAAGGGCTAATGACATTAAGCTCTCTGTTAGTTAGGTGATGAAAAGATGTCCCTTGAGAGAATCTTTTCCAGGCAGTGCCATCAGGGGAGGCATTCCTCCCTCTCTTTGCCAGCTTTTTCACCCATTGAACCTCTCTGCAGGCTGGCTGCTGTGCCTGTGTGTCAGAGCCCAGGCCATGCATGTTCAGCAGGAGCTGAAAATCAGGAGAAGGGACAGCACAAAGCCCTGCTCCTCCCTGGCGTGTCCCACACCAGCTGCTCCCCAGGGGCACTGCTGGTGATGGACACAGACCCTTTACAAAAACAGAACAAAAAGGCTTTGCTCCCAGAGAGGCTGCAACTGGAATCTCAAGATAAAGGAACAGCTGAATCCACAGAGGCAATAAAGGCTGGTTTTGTTCTTTCTGAGCTTTCAAACAGGCAAGAAGTAGGCAGGGCTGAACTTTTTCAGGAACAAAACCTGGCTGCAATTTTGTTTGAAAACTCTTGTTTTAAAAAGTTGGTGTGTTTTATTTCCGGGGCAGGCCTTTGTTGCAGTGCTAAAAAGCACTGTAAGTCTCCCACCTGTTGTTTCACCTTATTGCTCACTGAAATGCTCTCTCCCATACACACATCCTGTTGGCACACAGAAACTGCTGGGGATTTAATTTTGCTCGTGGCTGGCAGCTGTCTCTCTCCTTTCCACCTCCCAGCAATGTAAGAAAGAGCTGTGGGCTGCATGGCTGGGGTCTGGGGAGGTTTCCACTGGTTCTGAAGTATGGGAATTGTTTTCTGATAAATTGGTTGCTCTGCAAGTTTAATTTCTGAGAAGTCCTAAAATTTTCCTCACCAGAGCACTGTTGACTCTCTCTGCAGTCTGAGAGGGAGCTGGCTCAGTGGGACAGATTGCTTTTCCCTGTAAGAGAAGCTAATTTGTTTTCAATTCTCTTTTGTTTGTTGACTTCTTGGAACCACACTATTATCAGTGCTTCTAACTAAGTTACCCCAAAGCCATGCTGTGCCTTGATTTGAATCTTATTTAAACACCTACACAACTGAAAACCTCAAAAAATGAGAGTAAATCTGTGAAATGTACCAGTACTGGACTGAAAGAGCTATAAGAAAAATATTTCCAGTAACAAAGATACATATTCAGTATCTGAAACTAAATAAAACTGCAGTATAATTTTTATCCTTGTTTTCTTTGAAATATGTTGATTCATAGAGCTGTGTTTACACCAGGGAACAAGACACATTTTGAAGGCATTTGTGCTATACTAGCATGAGATTTAGAGCAAGTTAAGAATAATTACTCTGCCTTTTTTTCCAAATATGTACAGCACTGCCAACTTATCTAGCAACCCATTGATGTGGCTTGATTATTTGTTTCTTTGTTCTCAGAGCCTCAGCTGCTGAAACAACATTTGTACCCAGCAGAAAGAGAAAGTTTGAGAATGTGACCCTTCCAGTTAAAAAAACCCCAAACAACACAACAACTAAAACGCATTTACATCCTGTTTTTCTGTCATCAGATCAGCTCCAATATACCCTGTGACCTTAATGTTTCTATCTGGTGGCAATGCTTATCATCAACTTCTGAGAAAGTTCAGCTTGCCTGCCTTGATTTTTAAGCAAAAAGTGTGAAGGTTTAAAAACAACCAACCAAAAACCCAGACATTATTCAGAAAAGTATCTTGGAAACTCAAGGAGTTCTACAGATACTGACACTGTGAAGAGAGGTGAAAAATATTCGTGTTCTTCCTTATGATGGATAAGCTATATTAGCTAATCTTAGCTAAAATCACAGCAAAGGTGACATAACCTGGAACTGCATTTACACTGGCAACCCGACATCAAACCCAAAGAGAAACCTGTGCGAGAATCTGACCAGCTGACCTGATTTAAACCATCACAGCTTTCCAGCATGGAAACAGAGATTAGTTCATGGGAGTTCAGATGAATGCTGTGAAACCAGAACTGCAAGCACGTGTTGTAACCAGTTCACCTAAAGGGAGCAGCCCAACCTGTGACCTTTTCTTGGGAACTAAATGCAGCACTGCAGAGCACTCAGGGCTCTGTTTGCTTCTCTGTTTACTCCTCTGAACCTCCAGTCCTGACTTAGAAAGGTGCTAATGGGCAATACCTCCTCCCTGGAGCAGTGATGGAAGTCAGGCTTCACTTAGCAGCCATCAGAGGTACAAGATTAAGTGTTTGAGAACCAGGAGTTATTCAAAGAATCAGGTCAGTTGAAGATTAAGTTGGGCAAGAAATGCTCCAGGGTAGAAAGAAGGAACAGAAACAATGCAGGAATTGGTTTCCAGTCATGAATCTAGTTTTAAAGAGTTGAGATTTGTTTGAAAGATTAGTGTTTTATAGACTGATGGGAAAACAAGAGAATCCAATGAAAGAGCAGAATTAATTCCAGTCACTGATACAGGACACAGGAGTCCCACTACTCATCTAATCTGAGGGATGTCTCTGAACTAGCCACTTTAAAATTAATTTTGGTAACTCCAGGACCTAGGAAGACATTATTAAAAGTAATTCCTTTGGTTGAATTGATTGTTTTTTACAGGCTGTTAGGCCAGGCCATGCAAATTAATATGCACTATCATACATACATGTCATACTGTGACACAAATAGCAGCTTCTCTACAGGCTTTTTAAACATATAAAATGTTTGAAAGTAATGTTGTTTGAAAATCTCCTTTGTCCCATGTTTTCAGAGTAAAGGTATTGAAGTATTGGCTCAGTAACCATAAATGCTAAAAAAAAAAACTAAACCAAAAATAAAAAGGCATTTACAACACTGTTTCCCTAAATGGCTTCAGTTTGTGATTAACTAATAACACTGTCCAAAATTACTTATATTTGTTTCAAACAATCTCATCTGCTGTAACTGTAGTTGTAGTGGATAACAATAATGAGACATAACATGCATTAGACAACTTGTTAGATAACATGATTCATTAGACACAGAAGTTTGCCTAGTTCCTTAAAAAGAAATTAATTCAGAACCACTGAGAAAAGATATATGAATGATACATTGGTGAGGAAACTGATGCCAACAACTAAAGATATTATGGTTCTAACCATAAGAAAATCTATGATGTGCTGTCTGTGCCTTCATAAAGGCAGCTGGCCTCAGCAGAGCAATCCAAATTCCT
Organism: Catharus ustulatus; assembly: GCF_009819885.2. NCBI lineage: Eukaryota > Metazoa > Chordata > Aves > Passeriformes > Turdidae > Catharus > Catharus ustulatus. Next base: position 9,721,507 of record NC_046225.1, read on the forward strand.
CCGGCAGTCCCCAAAATGCTGACCCACAAAACTTGCATACCGACAAGTGTGGAGATAAGTGATTAACATCACACCAATGAACTGGAATTCCTGCCTGTCTCTGCTGCACAGGCACTTGATTGAGGATTATTTGTCCTATTTAATTCCATGTAGTTGGCATCCAGATCCTTGCCTAAATTTAAATGCCAGGAAAATATTTTAAACAGCTTGTACCAGAGATTTCAAAAATTAGAAATTTTAGGAGTACCTAATGCTGGCTTGACTGCACTCCCACTGGATGTAACAGTAGTGGCAGATATAACAGCATTAACTTTAGTGGCAACAAAACAAGGCCAAAGCCAACTCTCCTTGAAAATCCCACCCACAGATCTTTTCCTTTCCAGACTAATGTTCTTTCAAATTTATTCTGCAGGCAAAGCTGTGTGGAGTTTTACCCAATATAACTGACTGCCCTCAGGACTGCAGGATGTTTTTCAACCAAGGTAAGTACTTTCTGCTTTTATCTTGGACTGAAAAGTTTTACATAATTTTTTTAGATGTTGGTATTACCAGCAAGTAATTGACTGTAGATAGCTTTCCCCTTCTTTTAATTAACACGTTTTTCCTGGAAGAATGCTCAGTGTCACTGAAATCCCCATGGCATTTCACAGAGCTTTCCCTTCTGTCTGCAAACCAAGGAGCACTCATGGAGCTAGAACTTGTGACAGCCTAACCTTTGCATTCTCCTTTATTAATCCTTTCCCAGTTAATGTTTTAGAAGCATGAAGTCTGTGGGCTGGGGGAAGGATAACTAGCTCATGTCCATGACTCCTCTCCTTCCTAAACAACTTCTCCATTTTCTCTCTGCTCCAAACCAGTAATTTTTTGTTTGGGGCTCTCTTACAGCCCCATCTCCACTGTAAATCCAAAGAAGCAACACTTGAGTCAACAAATTGGATATGCAATAACACACAGACAGCCACGTGAATCAGGGAAGATCACGGTTGCTGCGACAGGTGCTGTCACATGTAAGAAATGAACTTTCCCCTGAAGTAATGTTTCAGCTGTGTCCCACAGGTATGTTTACAGGATTTGATCCAGCTCACTGTGAGAGCTGTCCTCTGTAACACACACACAGAGTTTAAAACCACAAAATTAACAGGCACTGCTTAGTCCTGGATAACAGAGCTGACCTCCATACCCTGCTATCTATCAAGTGGAGGTGACTTTATACTCTTCCCTCAGGGAGGTCAGAAAGCTGACTTCACTACAGCTTCCTCCCATGTCCTTGGATAAAAGCTGCTATATAAATGCAAAGCAGGTTATTAACAACATAAATAGGATTCTCTTCCCAAAACAAACACTCCCCCTTAGCACAAACTGCCATAATAATGCAAAATGACAGAGCCAGGTCAAGCCACAGTGCTCCAACCCACTATCCTGTTTTTGGGATAATCGCCAAACTGGGGGAAATTAGGATTCCTGTCAGTTCCTGAGATGTCCTTTTGAAGGAATGCTTTTGGATATTTTTGGGCAGTCCTATATCCACTCCTATCTGTAAACCCATAGGAAGAACTTCCTGCAGTGACTGTGTAAGAATACATGCATTTCTTTTGAATGATTCTTTCCCAAGATAACTTCCCAAGTTATGGGCAGCTATAAAAATTCCCAAAGCAATATAACTAGAAAACATAACTAGAGTGGTTAACTGTCTGAAATTCTCATATTTTTCATTTTCTGACTGCTTTCCCCACCATACTAATCTTGTCCTTCTTAGAATTAGCTTCTTTTCTGGGTATGTTGTACACGTTTGCCCACTACCAGTACTTCCATGGTTATGTCCAGTCTGTGAAAGGAGGGTAAGAAGCTGGATGCAGGTTAGCAGCTCCAGGCTGAGGTCTGCCGAGGACTGGCAGTGAAAATGATTCTAATTGAATGCAACATGTGTAAAGTGTCAGCAAAGTGTCTGGAAACCCTCGGGGAAGAGGGCAGGGTGTTACAGCCTAGGTTAGGGTGTGCATGTGCTGCAGGCCAGGAGAGAAAAGAGTTCTGATGCTCACCTTGTGGGCATGTGCTTTGTACTGGGCATCATTTGCAGTGCCACTCAAAGAGATCTGGAAACTGAAGCAGTTCTGCATCTCAGGGCTGCTGCAGGATGGGAAGCTGTTGGTGCAAGGCTTGCACCATGCCTGCCTGTCTGCTGTCTGCATTTCCCCTCTGTTTGGCACATTGAGACCTTTTCTCTGGCCACATAAGTTGCACTGAAGGAAGGAAGCAGATCTGGCTGTGCAGGCTGATGAACCTTCACCAAGCAGGAGAGACCAGGTAAGCACACATTAATGAATGCTGAGTGCACAGCACCTCCTGCTATGAGTGCTGCTTTGACAAACATTGGCAGCATACCCTGCACTATAAACACTGAAACACATGGTTTGTTTCATCTCACTGAGGGCACTGCACTGCACTGTGTCCTGATCCAAGGCTCTCTTCCACCATCTATCATCAGTCATAAGAAGAAAATAGCACAATCTACACTTGTCATAAAATTAAAAGACTTGCAATGTCTTCTAGAGGAAGATACAAAACAATCAGACTATTTTGTAGTGAACAATCCTGCAGCAGCAGGAATACTGTCCTGCAGGGCCATTTTCCATGGCTTGTGTACTGATGTTCCTTCAGATGTTTTGCCTGAACCCCAAAAAGCTGATAAGCCACGTGTGAATAAAACATCAGAGCTCTTTCCTAACAGCCCATTGCAATGTACAATGCATGTTTTTCCTGAGCTGTTTGCACTTGCTCCTTTCCCTACACTCTTGGAAAAGTTAGTAAGACAGAATGTCATGTCACATCTACATTTTCAATTAAATGTTCTCTTTCCCCATATAGTATTGCAACCCCACAAACAAATCACATAAAACTAAACCCATTAATTCACCAAGTAATTCAGTTGCAACTGGTACTGCAAGCATCAGCCCGTCTTACCCATTATCCTTCAGTTTTGCCAATGCTTCTGTGTCTTCCTGCATTGCTCTTCATTTCCCCCAGCTGTGCCTTATGTTTTGTGCTCATGTAAAAACACTTCCATGCAATGTGCTGCTGCAAGATCCCCATTTTCCAAGTATATCCAATCCCACTCTTGTATAAGCATACATGGAAACACTGCTTATTTCAGAAAAAATATGTTTAAAGCTTCACTTGACCCTAAATTTCTACAGAAGACTTTTGGATTTTATATTTTGGAATGTACTTACAGTTCAACATATGCTCAAACCTTGTTCTTGTAGAAGTGGGGTCCTCCTGTGGGCATACCCCAGACCTCACAAGAAGCCTCCTCAAGACAAGCTGTGCCCAAAAAGAGGACACTTGTGCAGTGGAGAGCCAGCCCTGACAAAAAAGAGACACAGATGTTCTGCTTGTGTTACAATTGGATGCACTGCATTGTCTCCCACCAAGGCACAGATGGCTGGTGTGTGAGAAAGACTAGAGAAAACATTCCTGGATTCCCAGAGAATGACCACAGCTCTGGGATTATAAAATCACAGTGGAAAGTAAACTGACTTTAAAAACAATTTTCTGCCAGAAGAAGGGAAAAGTCATAGCTTACCACTGTGAGCTCAAAGTACACCAATGACCAATTTAAACTATGTAGAAGAACAGAGATGCAAGGCCATGCTGTTTTAGCAGTTCCTGATAATTCAAATTATTTAGGCAATGCTGAATATACTCACGAGAGAGCCATCAGGAAGGAACTTACCTTGTCATGCCTCTGAAGATATGATTTGGCAAAAAATGCAGTGCATTTATAATGGTGTTCAGCCAAATCTATATAATGAACATGCTTATTGTCTCTCTGTAGTATACTGAGGCTGATAACCAGACCACAAGATAATTGAGAGGTAGATCAGATTCATAAAAACCTTTCATATTAAAAAGGTGAACACTTATGGACACATGGCAGTGGGGCTGGAATGAGATAATCTTCAAGGTTCCTTCCTACTGAAGTAATCCTGTGATTTTTAAGTCAGATGAAAAGACACAACCTAGTCCCTGCAGGTAGCAAAGGCTGAAATGGCACTGAAAACCACAAGGTGAAACAGGTACAAAGATGCAAGACCTGAATCCAACAATGTTTGCTGAGGAGAAAAGGACAGATCATGATGGTGAACAGGCTGGAGCTGACACAGCTGCAGGAAGGGTGGCTGTCCATCACCTACCTTCAGGGAGAAAGTACATCAGGACCAGGTTTAACAACCACAGAAATCATCACAAATTCTTCCACGGGCTGAAATATGAAAAATCCACCTACCAACCTGCCAGTGATGCCTTCAGCCAGTTCTAGTGTTGGAGGTTAGGATTTTTCCTTTTTTTTTGTAGTGCTTTGGTGCGTTACTTCTGTTCCCCTTCCTATGCATGGACAGGCCATACATATCCAACAGACCTGTGTGCAGGTTCCTAAAGGCTTCTCACAACACAATTCTCATACTGTTGTAGCAGTAGGTGATAGGGAATTACTCTAAGCAGTTTTTCTCCAGTTTTCCCATTTTCTCCAGCTTCTATATCCAGCTATGCATTTCCCTGCTTCCCTCCCACTTCATCTCCATCTTGTCTCCTCCCCACTCCCTATTTTTGCTCCCAGCACAGAATAAACACAAAAGGTTGTATCTGCCACCTCTAACAGATCTAATTAAGGACCAGTTTCCCTGCAGCATGTGCCTGAGCACAGGAAGCTTTGGTAGCCCACCTTGCTGGAGAAAGGGCACCATGGCAGAAAAGGTGAAGCACATCCCATCCAGCAGCTCATCCCAGGGATGCAGGGATTCACTGGCTGCTGAACCTGCTGAAGCAAGAGGGGAATCCTGGGATGGGCCACACCTAACCTGTTACTGCTGAGGTCTAACACCTGGAACTCCACCAGGTGCCTTGGTGCAGCCACACAGAAAACAAAAACCCAGGGCTGGTGCAGACCTGCCTGCATGCAGCTTCCCTCCCCTCCATGGAAGATTGCTCACTGAGGCGCAAGGGTAGGGCAAGACATGCTCCATATACACCAGGTATATGACTCATTTAACCATCTTTTATTTGGGTTTCTTTTTTTTTTTTTCTTTTTCTTTTGTTTCTTTTTCTTTAAAAGCGGTCTGTTAACATCAGGTATTTTTCTACGTTTTCAGACTCTGTACAGGTCTTAAAAGGAAATAAGCAATGCTTAATGTACAAAGTAAAACCAGAAAACTAGAAAAATCTGAATAAAATGGAGCAAGTTGCTGTCAGGGATACAGTACAAATTAGTAATTAGATGTCATCTGAAGTGCAATACCACTGCAGTAAGGATGAGTCAAGGAATGAAATAAAAATACTCTATTTTAAACAAACAGTATATATATATATATTTATATATATATTTATATGTATATATTTTACAGATAGTAGACCCAGTGATATCTGTAGAATTGTAAAAACATATTTACAAATGACTTTTTTTTTTAAACATTACATATACATCAGCACCATAGTAAGAAAGGAAAAAAAAAAAAAAGCCCCCAATCAACCCAAATCTAATAAAATCTATTCTCTAGTACTTGATCCCAGTATGGAGTATTTGGAGGAAGCTTTACAAAGACAACCTCACCACCATGTATCATCAAGGCCTGTATCTCCCCCATGCACCCTGGCTTGCACTGGCTGCTGTGTGGTGGATGTGTGTTTCTAAGCTCCCCTTGCCCAAATCTGTGTTGAGAGGTGAGCCCTGCTCGCTCTCACCCAGTGCTGTCCCCAGCACTGTCCCCTGCCCAGCAGGGTGGCTGTCTCCCCACCCTGTCACAGCTCTGTCACACACAGAGCCACAGCACCCTGCTCCCTTCAGGGTGCTGCTTCTCCCAGTGTTTGCCTATCCCTTCCATTCTGACCAAGAGATGCTGACCCACAGGATGAACCTTTCACTGAATTGGGGCCCAACTTGGCTCTTACTGAAGCTGCAGGCATGTTAACCATGCTCCTCATCCTCAGTAGGAGCTGGAATTGGCCTTTGTGCTGTATTTTATAAAGGGGTCAGCTAAAAGAGATGTGATTAAAGCCATTTAAAAAAATGTAGCAGTCAGGGCAGGCTGGATTGATGGCTCACCTTGAGCACATTAAAAATGCAGCTTGTTCTGCTGCACTGCAGCATTTAGAACAGGTAATTCCCCCCACTAGGCAACCCCAGCAAGGGAAATTGCTCAAAAAGGAGCCTCAGTGGGGCACTGAGATGGTTCCAGAATAATTTGCTCTCCCTCTTTAATGTGATGCATGTCTGTGCTCCACAGGGAAAAGGCAGGATGTGAAACTGCAGAGTGCCAAGGCCCTCATGGAATTCAGGGGCTCAGCACTTGGCATTGCCGGACCCAGGGAGAGCAGCACAAATCAGGAGCTGGGGAATTGGGGCTGGCACTAACACTGCTGCAGAGCACACGGCTCACAGGGGCCAGTGCAAGGCCAGAGGGTGCTAAAGCTCTGCACTGTGGGTCATGTTAACATTTCTTACATGCACAACTCTATAACCTGATGAACAGCTCTCAGCTGAAAACACTGAAGAGGTAATAGGTTCCAGGAAACAGCCTCCAACTGCAGTTTGTACACACTCAGAATGGCTGGTGACATCAGTGTTGTGTGAGATCTGTCACAGCTTCATCACAGGGCTGCTCAGCACTGGTCCAAACAGTGATACATCCCTATTATCTAAAACCTTATTTGGGCAGACCCCATGTTTGTAATATCAATTATTTTATCCACTCATTAATGTTCTTTACAGTAGTTCTTCACTGACTCCTGTTCTTCAAATACTGCAGTGAATTTTATTCTAGCAAACCAGAGAGATTAGACCAAACATCTGTTAAAAACTGAACATAACACACTGAGAGCCCAGACACCCTGGGGTAATACTATCTGCCAAACCTGCACTTTTCAGGAGGGGAGGAGAAAGCCTTCCTGTGTGCCAAACCCCCACTGTATGTTTGCTCATGCCTGTTTTCTCCTCCCTTGCCTGGTCCTTTGTGGCTTGCCTGGAAAAAAAAGTGCAGCCAGCTCAGCTTGCTTTACACTGAAGGAAAGGAGGGGAAGGGAGTGAACTGAGAACATCCTGGGGAGGAAGGAGAGGGAGGGACCAGCTGAGGAGCTCTGCTGATGTCTCTTGGTACCTCTCAGCCCTTCAACACCCCAGGCAGCTGGGCCATGCCAAGTGCTCTGGCTTGGGAAGCTGTTTCAAGTCCCAAGGGGGCTAAGCAGTTCATTAAATTAACCCACCACTAGGCTATTTCCAGCAGCAGTCACATAATCAATCTGCCCTCACAGCACTGCCAAATTTGTGTTCTTCTGCACTTGTAGTGGGGTTTATCACTCTGCAGTGAAAACAGTGACCTCCCTGTGATTGTTCAGGTTTGTCGTGTGAGTGTTGTGCATTCCCTCAGCACAGCCCACAGCCAGCCCCATTGGCCATGGCTCTCCCAGACCTGCTTGCCCATGGTTTAGCCCATTCCTGCCCAGGGCCTGTGCAATCACCTCTGGATAGCTGTAGGCTTTGCTCCCAGCTCTTCCATCTGCTTCCCTGGAAGCTGCACAGTCATGTTAGATATTGGGACCACCCCACACCACTGTGCGATGAAGCCTTGTTTTAAGTGGGGAGAGAAGGAATTTTCCCAGCCAGACACATCAGCTGGCTTTTCCAGTTTCCCCATTCTGCCTCACACAGGCACAGAGTGGGCGCTGCCACGCTACAGAGATTGCTTGGTGACAGTTTTGGGATGCTGATGTTTCCATCGTCCCCTGAATCTTCTAAAGTTGGCTACAGATCAGCTTGGTTTGCACAATTAAAAACAAAAGAAGACAAAATTAACCCAAACCAAACCAACACAAACAAAAACCAACAACCCAGGGATGGGAAGAACATCCAACTCCCTCCTTGCTCGTTCAAACATAACAAAACGTAACCAAAGCTCCACACTACACAATCCCACTCACTGGGGGGTTCCGAACAACTCATCAAGTTCTTGAATCCACTCATCCCCTGGTCCGCTCTTAATAATGGAGTCCACAAGGTCTGTGCCTTCTGCTAAACTGGAGAAGGACCCCCCTGCTCCTCCATTGCTGTAGTTGTAAGAAATGTCCTGAGTGGGATTCCTCTCGTAGGCCTGCCCTTGGCCGCTCTGAGCGAAGCTCCCGCCGGGCATTTGCTGCGCTGGGGGCTGGCTGAAGCCTGGCATGGCCGAGACCCCTTGGCTTATTGCTGGCACCACCATGGGCCTGGCCTGGCTGGCTGCCTGCTGCCCCGGCAGCGGCTGCAGCAGCTGCCTGCCCAGGGCTCTCGCCGTCCCGCTCGTGTCCACAGCCGCCTGGTTGAGTCCCTGTGGGAAGTGCTGCTTGGCCAGCCGCGGCTGCCCGGGCGGCATGGCGTACGCGGTGCCGTTGTTGAAGGGCCCCATGTCGCCACTAGTCCTTCCGGGCAGGCCTTGCAGGCCTCGCTGCTGCCAGTTCTGTGTTCCCTGAGGGACGGTCCCCATCAGGTTCTGAAGCCGTGGTGCTTGTGGCCTTGGCAAGACCTGGCCCACGGGTCCTTTCATCTGCTGCTGGTGCTGGGGAAGAGCAGAGTTTACCAGCATGTTCTGCCCAAAACCGCCAACCATTCCCACCGCTTGTCCGGAGGCGGGCTGCCGTGCTCCCTGCCCCGCGCCGTGTGCCATGCTCATGCCGCTTTGGTTTGGGTGCTGCAACATTTGGCTCATCCCTGTGCTCATGCTGTACATTCCTGGCTGGCTGGAGGAGGCGTTGCTGTAAGGAGTCATGCCCATGTCCGACTGGCCCGCAGTGGTGGGCAGCGCGCTCGGGCTCTGCGAGGGAGCCATGGCCATCATGCTCGCGCTCTGGGCCATCATCCGCGATGTCCTCATGCTCTGGAGCGCCACTTGGTTTCTCACAGCCGCTATCTCCTGGGGTGAACCTGCACCAGAAAGGGAGGAAGGTAAGAAAAAGCCCACAGCCCTGTAAATCTTATTTAACACACTTTTGCATAAGAGAGAATCTGTAGGAGCGTCCTTGGCAGGACTGATCTCCTTCAGCTACACCTAATTCAGCTTCCAGCAAGCAAATGGGAAAACTTCCACCAGTCTTCATTAGCAGCAAAGCAGCTGAACTTCAGTTTACCATTTGAAGTTCTCCTTTAAATATCTCCATTGTCTTTCAAAAGTAAGCCTTGAAAATGGAAATGTCAGTCTCAGAAGGCCAATCAATTTTTTTAATAGCTCAGGAGGCATAAATGGATGGATTTTCTATAGCATAGCTACTGATTAATTCTATGGAAAGAAGAAAAATTGGGTTTTTGTGGACATTGAAAGCAGGCAGAGTGTATTAGTGAATCAATACTATAAGCACATTTCACTTCACCTTAGGCCAGTGATGGGAAACCAGAAAATCCTAGCCTTGTTAAATTCCACACTGTGACAGATAACCATGCTTGTGTCTTACTTTCAGGGGTAGGGGGGAGCTATTGATTTCTGGGGAGCCAATATGCTTCTATATTTACTATCTTTAAATAAAGACAATTACCTGGAGCTCAGATTATGCCATGGGTTCATTGTGGATTTTTCACTACCAAATACAACAGTCAGATTTGAGTCACTAACTAAATAGTCAAATCCTTCAGATTCTAGTCACTGGCTAAATACAATACTCGGCAGGTGAAGCTCAGAGTGTGTGAGGCACACAGTTGCTCCAGGCTCAAATGTTATTAAATGCCAGGTGTAAATATAAAATCATTGCTTAAGAGCTCAGAAGTGTACAACAGGATCTGAATGTTCCTAAATCAGCCCCTATTTGTTGTCCCTCAGTGACAGAAACATCCCCGAACATCCGTGGGGAGCAGAGAACACTGGTCCCTGTTATTGATGTTGGCTTGGTTTCCATGAGAAATGGGTCTGGAGAAAGGAAGCAACATTTCTATACCTGTCATTCTATTACATAATGCAGAGGATGGCTACAACTCCATTTTTCAGCATTACATTTCAGCATACAACTCCATTTGCAGCACCACAAGCTTCTGGTGGGTGCCTTTAGCTCCAGCACTCAGCTAAATTAAACATTTTGTAGCACAAAGTGAGACCATCTGGATCCCACTGGAACAGGCCACATGTAGTGGCAGCTTTTACTTTATTCATGCTATCAAACTGCTTCCTTAATGATTGGCACTGGGGTTCCCTTGATTTTTCTTAACTTAGATCAGCTCCTTCCATGATTAGAAACAGTCTTTTTACCACGACTCCAGCAAGGGCTTAAGATAGAGATAATGTTAAAATCTTAATGCATCTTCAGCTATTTTTTAATTGAAAATGGCAGTTGAAAGGCTCCAAAGGAGTCACTAACAGCAAGTGGTTCACATGCTACTTCTGTTAACTACTCTACTTGCCATAAGTGACAGGAGATCAGACAAGGAGTAGTTAAAAGAGAGATGCAACAGATTTCAAGGTTTGAGGCCACCTTCTGGTCTCATTTACACATAACCTACTGCACTGGATTACATTCATGTGACTAAACAGGAAAAAATGGTGAACTATTTAAATTAGTTCATTTATGAAAATGAATTCCTTGCACTGTCAGATTAGCCTAAACTCTCTTCTCTGTTTCTTTTAAATAATGCATACAAAGGCAGTGTTTCAAAGAAGCGTGAATGCAGAGAGATTGTAGGTGTGCATCTCAGTGGATGGCTGTGCACACACACTTCTTGATTTTGGAAATGAATTACTGTAAAAGTAATTTCATACAGAACTTCTGGTGCCAAAGATAAAAATGAGGAGGTGATTAGAAGAAGCCACCCTGATACATGCCAGTGGAAGATGTGGCTGCCTCTTCATGTCCTGGGAACCTGGCAGTGTGAAATGTCCAGCATTGCCTCCCTTGTTTTCTGTTGCATCTACAAGATATTATCATGAATGTGCAGGTCAAGTGTGTGTTCATTTCATGTCTATGTAGAAATCATGGTTAGTGAAGACATTCAGCTGATGCTTTCCACCAAAAAACCTCAGAATTAACTTATTTTCCTAAGCCAAAATGAGGGCACTTACATTCTTCAGTTACCTGGGAGCACATAAAAATAATACTTGTGCTTTTTCTGAGATCATTAAAAAAAAAAAAAACTATTTACATCTCTCTCAGAGGGATTGTTTCCCACACCTTACATTTATCAGTCCCTTCTCCAGGTAAGCAAAGACCTCTCTGAAATTCTTTGCTCATCGAATTAGATAAAGTGGGCAATGACAAAGATACAGTCAAAAATGCTAGCAGGAAAAAAACTTCAAAAGAGTAGAGGCCAACAAGATAAATCCATGAATGAATCCATGACATCTGAATGTCAAAGAGGCAAAACAAATGTTAAAAAAAAAAAAAAGAGAGGAAAAAAAAGAAAAAAAGAGAAAAAAAAAAAAGAAAAAGCAAGCAGTTTTCACTGAAGGAAGCAGAAAGGAAAATAGAAACTTAACTGAACATGCAAACTTGGGCATTCTCCTTTGGTAAAATATGTGGTGTGTGCAACAGCCTGCAGTCCTTTTCTGGCACACTGCTTAAACCCTAATAAATCACAAACTGCACAAGCTTTCAGAAATTTGTTATCTTAAGGGCATTGACTCCAAAACAGGAAAAACAATTAGACTTTTACCTTGGAATTGGTTGACCTGTTGCACTGGGTACGGGCTTCGCTGTTGATGCAGGTGCTGCCGAGGCAAATGTGACTGCTGCTGCATCTGCTGGAAATGAAGGATGGAAAGAAAGCAGAAGAGGAAGAGGTGATTAATCAATCAATAATGGGCTGATGGCAAAACCACAGAACTTGCAGTGGGCCTTATCTGGTGAGGTGTTCTGGAGAGACAGGCAGAGTCATCTGGGGAGTCCTCCTCAGAGCACTTGGGCTACTCAGCACTCAGACTCTTTTGGCTCAAAAAGGAACATGCACTGAGGCCAACATCATCTCTCCTTACTTACAGCCATTTCATCCTGACCTCTGCACTATGAGCTTCACTGTCTCCAGGCAGAAAGGAGAGGGAGGGATGTGAGCTAACTTTGCTCACCTAGATCTTAGGGCAACTGTAGGCACACACACACTTTCCTTCCCTCAGTCCTGCCAAGGTCCAGAGGTTTGTGTTCCTGGTGCAAGACTTTGCTCCATGTCTGCACTTAAAACACTGCAAGGATTACTGCATCCTGACCCAAGCACTGCAGCCTTTGGAACATTGCTGAGCCAAAACAGAAATGGATTACTAAGGCACATTTCCTCCTGTGCTTCAGTGAGTGATATTTGGGGAGTGGTGACTGCAAAATGCTCCCTTGATCCAGACCACATTGCTCCTCTGTGGTTGTTTTCTATGAATACTTGTGAATATTTTAAAACAGAATCAAGGGCTGATTATAACAGCAGAGCTTACAGATGCTAAAGTGTACTCAAGTAAACTATCAAAAACAAAGAGTGACTCTTGTTAGGCACAAACTACCCCAAAGTTAGGAGCTTGAGTGACTTTATGAAAAGTGTGTCAGCACACTTGACAGCCTTAGCTTGGTGGCCTTTTAACACTTTTGGGCTTGCCTTCAGCATCCAAGTCACTGACTGGCTCTCGGCTTTATGCATGTGAATTGGCCCAATCCATGGGATGCCTTACTGCATCCTCACTCTCATGCACTTGTTCACACTTGAATCAGTTCAGGCGTCTTTATCCTAAATATTTCTAGGAGCATCCTTCCTGTTCATAGAGAGTAAATTTTTTTGTTTCTCAGGATCAACAAGAGAAAGGGGGGGGAGGCAATCTGTATTTCTGTGGTTACATGGCACGCATGTGTTCTAACACAAATTCAAGCAGATGATCTTGAGCTGTTTTTCCTTAGCAAAAGTAAAGCTTAAAGCTCTGCTGACCTTCCAGAGCATTACCTAAGTAACATTTGGGGGCTGCAACTTTAAACTTGGGTGTGATCTTGTGGGAACTCAACAGTGTGACTTTCCACTGACTTTCTCTTGGGCTGCTTTAAAACTACAGCTGAGTTAAGCACACACCACCGTTCAGAGTGCATAGTTTAACATCCATACTGCAAAGCCCAGGAGCTCAGGAAGCCAGGTGATAGCTCCAATGCAGTTCTTCCACACTGCCAGAGCTGGTTTTACTGTTCTCCCACTACAGTCTCTGGTTCCCCCCTTGCTGCTGTCTCTCCCTTGTATGACCTAATTGCTCCTACTGCCACTCAACAAACCACATTAAGGAACTGGTCTGGGAAAACAGTAACACTTTTCTTCACTATGCCTTCTTTTAACTCATGTCCATTCATTGTCCCAGATCCCTGTGCAGCTGTGCACAGATTTTGGCAGTGCTAGACCACAACCAGAGCTAGGGGAGGACCTGTGGCTGTAACTGCAGCTGAGCCTGCTCCTGCTGGAGTAAACACACTGTTAGATGCCAGGTTAGGAGCTAGCTTGTCCAGTGCCTAAAATCCAACGTGGCTGTCAAGCCCACCTTTGGAAACAGGGGTAATATTTGCCAAGCTAATGGCAGGACTGATCCAGCACTGTCTGTAGTGCTCCTGCTCATCCCAGCACACATTGGAGACAGACAGACACTGTACCTGCTCCGCTAGGATCTGCTGCTGCTGCTGCTGCCTCTGCTCCCGGAGAAACTGCTGCTTCTGCTGCTCCATCACCTGCAGCTGCGCTCTCTGCTCGATCAGCATCTGCTTCATGATGGCTGCTTGGGGCTGGCTGCCAAGGAAGTGTCCCCCAGAGCCGGTGCCTGTGACCATGCTGCCGGAGCCTGCCGGGACGGAGGGCTGCATGGAACCCGCGGGGCGTGCCAGTCCCACCTGGTGCTCCTGTGCAGAGAGAGGGAATGCCTTGTTACTGGCTGCTCCACAGGCAGGGAAATCCCAGCTCACCGAGCCTGTAAGTGAAAGAGTGAGCCATGGGCTGCTCCCACAAGGAATAGGTTCCTCTTTTCTCCTGGAATTCAAAGCCCCACAAATAAAGCAGGAGCACTTCATGATTAATTAATAGTGCAATAATGAAGTTGTGAACTAAGTTTTTTTCGTTCCTCAGAGTCATGTTTTTCTAAACTTCTTCTTTCTCAAGGAGACAAGTATATTTTATCTTCCTTTTCATTTCCCTCTCTTTGTAACAGCAATTTAACACAGCCCCCTGGATTAAAGAGCCAAGGTGTTAGGTGCACACAACCAATAGTGGGAGCACTAATTCTTGTCCAGAACCTCAGCGTTTAACTCCATTATGTGTTTATTCAAGATTTCCATCCTGCAGACCGGTGTGTGTGGCTGGAAGGAATCAGGGCAAGCACCTTCCCTGCTCACACCCCACTCTTCATGTTCTAAATCCCATTTGCTGCCTTTTAGCGCTGGGAAAAGCTCCGGAGAAAGGTGGGGAGGGAAATCCCAACAACCCGCGTCCCGGCGGAGGCACGAGATGGGGATGGGGATGGGGATGGGGATTGGGATCAGCGGAGCCCTCCGGGCGCTGCCGCCGCCGGCAGGTGGCGCTGCTGACCCGCGGCCCTGCCCGAGCGGGGCCGAACGGAGCCGAGCGGAGCCGAACGAAGCCGAGCGGGGCCGAGCGGGGTCGGCTCTTCCCGGGGACTCCGGGGAGCTTTCCTTGATGCCCTATTTGAAAACCTGCGGCTGCGTGCCCCGTCCCTGTGTCAGCTGTTAAAAGCCCGTAGAACCTCCTGAACTGATGGATAGAGACGACAGGTACTTATTCAAAACCACCAAGTTGATGGAGAGGTCCTGTATCATCATCATCATCATCACTTCAGCATCCTTTGTGCAAAGCCTGCCAGGGTGCTGTTCAGATTCTCCTGCCTCACCGGGTGTTGGAGTTGTGTCAGTCACTGTACAGAAAGGTCACGGTGCAGCCCCCACCCCAGCCCACTCAGGGAAAGGGTTAAGTTCAGTGCTGGAGTGTTCTTGGGAAATGAGCATCAGCCTTTCTGCATGAAGGTCAGGTTTTCAAGGACCCCGAGGAAATAGAAAATACAATTTGTCCACATCTCTACTTTTCACAGATACTCCCTGAAGGGCTCTCTGCTGAAAGGCAGCTCTCTGATATTTAGGTTCTTTCCCCTTTTATCATGTCTCTTGGTTTCAAAGTTCTTTCCCTGTTCCCCTGTCCCATCACCCACTGCACTTTGCACTTCACAGCCTGGCCAAGCACGGTCCCTGCAGCATCCCAAGGGCCAGGGCTGCAGCAGTGCCTGGGTTTCCCCCAAGCTGGGATCAGGGAATCACTAAGGATCCCTCAGCTGCTCCTGCACCAAACTCTTCACCCACGCCCGTCGCTGAGCTCCTGCTTTCTCTGCTCTGGGGGGACACACACATCTATTGGCTGTCTCCAGCAGAGCTGATGGCAAAGGCTTTTTCCTACCACCCCCAGGCCCTCCCCCGGCTTCTGATGAAGTCATCAAGCTACCAATTGCATAACTGATGCACAGGACTATCCTGTGTTATACTGGGATATGGGCCAACTGCTTCCATTTATAGACAAAAGCAGGGCCATGCTGCCAAAATAACAGAGCCTTTGCTGCAGCCACTACAAGGCAAAGAAAAAGGAGGGGAAAAACCCCAGGAGCCGAAGGGCAGGCTGAGAAGTGACATCCCTTGGAGCTTCCTCTGCGAGCTTCAGTGCACAGCTACCTTTGGGGCTGCAGCCTTTAAAAAGAAATCTTCCTGCAGAACTGTCCTGGCTCCTAATGCACACATGGCTACAGCTGAGGGACACGCTCACCCCACACAGAAAGCACTCAATTCTCTGATGGATTATGTTATAAATTAATTCTGGAGTTTAAAAGGAAGAAAGTTTTGAAAAGAGCCCCACCAGCTGATGTGAGCCCAGTGCACTGTAGCCACAGCAGCTGAAGGAAATACAAAGATTAGCACACAGGTGTCACTTCCAGTGTTGTGTGTTTAGTCATTTTGAGGTGCATCATGAAAACTTCCTGTTTCTGTTAAAGCCAAGCCTTCTTCATCTAGACCACCCCCCTGCCCAGAACATTTCAGTCTCACCACAGGAGCCCAACACCAAGTCAAACAACTCAGGCTAAGTGCAGCACTTCCACACCTACAGAGCTTAAAAAACAAACTAATCCAAGTTTCACTCTTTGCTCCTGCTCTGCCTGACTGCTCCCTCATGCTCCTACTGCACCCTGAGCCTTCCTGCCCGAGACTTCCCACTCCTCCTCCTCATTCCCTGCTATCCCTTTCTCCTTCCTACACCCTCTGCATTTTCCTTTCTCCACCAACTGGCACTGCTGGCTCTTGCTTCGCTCTCCAGACACCCCCATCAGCATCCAGCCCGTAGCTGCATATCACCCATGCTGCATATCACCCATGCTGCATATCACCCATGCTGCTCTCCCCAGCTTGGCTCACACCTGCAGCAGCAAGGGGACTGCCCAGCTCTTTTCCCCAGGGCCCTGTGCTCATGTGTCCCATGGGCAGGTAGTCCCTGAAGAGAGTGACAAGATGCCCTGGAAGAGGAAACACAGATTGTATTCTCAGGTTGTGATATCTGGGAAAACAGTACAATGTGCTTTCTCATTTTTTCACCCTGGCTCTTTTTACCACCACCCAAAGCCACTGTGTGCTGCTCTCAGGCTGCAAACAGCTCTCTGCTGCTAGCATTGGCTGGAGCAGTCATTCCAGTCGGGAGCAGTGGTGCTGCAGCTCTGCTGCAGGTCCTCACAGAGGGACAGGTGAAGCCAAGAGCTGGTTACATAAAGGGAGGATGGTGCCAAGGCCCCTCAGCTGTGACACAGAGCGAGTTCAAACACAGGCTGGCCCTGCCCCTGCAGCCTCAGCTGTCCACTTTTAAGGCAGCTCAGGACAGAATTAAGAGTTTGGCCCCGGGAGCAAAAGCAGGTATTGAAGGAGCCAAAGAGCTGCCTGTTCACAGAGCTGTTTCCAAATGGTCAGCATAACATAGCTGGACAGGTTTGTAGAGCTGCAGGGCACCAGGTTAGATGAACTTGTGCAGGGGTCTGACTGCTTACTTAATGCCTCCACAGGAGCTGCCCCCTGCGGATAATCACGACAGGAAGATAAATCCTGTGTCCAGAGTATTTCCAGGCCTCTTCTGGAGTGATGGAATACTCTGCAGGAGCTCAGGGTAACATGTGTGATATGCACAGTTATGCACAGTAAAAGAATAACAAAGGGGAGGGGAAATGAGATTTTCCTCTTTGTCTCAAATCTTACGAGCCTCTTCCTTATCACGCGGTAATTTATTCCTTCCGCATGTCATTCAACCCCCCAACTGCAGCTAAAAGCAATCACACAATTTCCTTTCAGAACAAGCAGAACGACCACCAGCTGAAGCCCCAGGAACCAGGCAGGGACACCCAAGCCTGCCCATTATCCCTCTGTGCACAGCCTGATCCATGTGGAGGAGCCAGCTCTGCTCCCGCTGAAGGCCAGGGAGCCAAAGTGGCACCTCAGGGAAAAGGGGGCTGTTCCAGGCAGCTACTGGCAGAAATCAACAGAGGATGGGTATTCCACATCTGGGAGTACAGTGTTGCCCAAAAGGCTGAGAGAGACATAGACTGGGAAGCAGGGTTGTGAATGTGTAAAATGGACAGACAGACATAATTTTCTGTGCTGTTCTGTGTCATGTGAGCGAATGGATGTTGAATATAAAAAGCAAATAGAAGCCAAGAGGTAGCTTATCCTGCACACTGCATCAGAAGAATGACACTAGAAAAATGTACACAATCAGACATCTACATTTTAGAGCCAGAGCAGAAAAAGTAGACAAAAAAAAATGATTTGTGGCAGAAAATGCCTGCCAGCGAGTGACTTAAAGAGCTCAATCCATTTAGCTTACCACAAAAAGAACGGAGAGATGCTTTGACCATGGTGGATAAAAATACCTTCATGAGGGAAGAAATTCCTTAAAGAGCTCTTTTATCCAGCAGAGAAGGCAAAGCCAGATACAAGGACTGGAAGCTGAAGACAGATTCAAATCAGAAAGAAGAATCACATTTTTACCCTCTGATTCCATCACCCATCAGAAATGGCAGATCTCCACAGTTTGATGCCTTCAAGGATGGATGGATTTCTGGATAAGCACAGCACTGGTGCAGTGGGATGGGTGTGATGGACAAGGTACAGCAGCACTGTCTGCCCCCACCTCTGCACAGCCCTGAGCTGCTGCTGGGGACACAACACACAGACACAGACCTGCAGGCAGTGCCTAAGAAGAGGGATCTCCAGCCTATTACTGGGATCAAAAATATTACTCCATTTCCATAGACTAGGTCACAGCAGAGCATCTTCTCTGCCCAGTGTTTTCAGAGCAGCCTGAAAGCACATTCCTGCACTCCCTCAGAAATATTTCTATTTCTTGTAATGTTGTGACTTACTGTGTCTCGCAAGGATCTTAATCCCCTCTCTAAATCAGACTGCCCACAGCAAAGCCACCTTTCTCAGAATGGCACCATCTGACAGACCAAGGGAATTACAAATCCATTAATTTCAGACTTCTGGGGGTGTTTTTTGCCTCAGAAAAATCATTGTATAGGACGAAGGGATGGAATACGCTGGTTCACAACTCCAGCTCCAGCTCCAGCAGCAGGCTCAGCAGAGCAGATTGCTTCACCTATTTCCTCTGTCATCCAGCCTCAGGGAGGGGCTGCAAACCTCTCCTCTCCCCCCAGGCCCTCGGTTGCCATGGTCTTTCATACAGTATCTGAGCAAACAAGATCCCTCTGATGTTTGACACCAGACCTCTGCATGCAGCCAATTTGTTTTCCTTTCACCTCTCTTCGCCTGCATCTCTCCTCTCTGTGTTTTCCATGCAGTTTATTCTGCCCACAGAACAAACAAGATCTGTCAGACTCTGGTGTGTTTTTGTTTTCTTCTAGGAATTTTCCAATGTCTTCATTTCTGTTGATGGAGTAGGTAACAAAAGGCTCTAAAAGGGGCAACAAAACAGTTAATAAAGCATAATTATAACAGTTAATACTGTTTAAGAGCTAAAGGCTGGCAGAAGTTCTTCTCAAAGGAGAAGGGGCTTTGCTGGCACCTCCCCACACACCCACTTGTGCTCCAGCCCAGGGGTTTAACCCCACAAACCCTGAGCACAACCGATGGAATTCAGGAATGACCAGATTCAGGAATGCAGCATTTCCACAGAATGCCACTGAACTTCAACCAGCCTGATAAAACCAGGCTCGTTTTCTCTTTTACAAAGAATAGCTCTGGTGATTTCTCCCTTCCCTCAGGAAAGAACCCTTTGCAGGGGGAATCACTCCTGCTTTCAGTTTTGTTTATCCCCAGTTTCACCAGCAAACCATGGAGTGTAAGGAAATAATGGTTGGGTTTGTGCACTGAGAAGTATTCATTTCTCTCAGATAATATTTTCCTTGTAATTGCAATTTTAATTGGTCTTAGGAGGAAAAAAAAAAAGTGGATCATCCCAAATTCAAACCAAAATACCCTCTTTACATCCATACCTCAAAAAAATTTAAATAAATAAAAAGAAGGGAGAAATAAGCACTGGCCCCCAGGCAAGGCTGGTGGCAGGGAGGGAAGGAGAGCGAGGATTTGAAGAAACAAAAGTGCCCAACCTTGTATTTTAGGCGAATTGTGAAGGGTGTAATTACTCCCCTGAAAGACTGCTGTGTGAAGCTGTGCCATCATGCCATTCCACAATGTGCCCTACCACTCAGAGAGCAAGAGGGAACCTTCAGGGAGCAAAAGGCAGGAGAAGGGAGTTGAAAACCTGGCCCACGCCAAAGCTTTGCCATGCCACATCCCTGCTGCCTTCTCCCACAGCTGAGGGCTTCAGGATACAAATCAGCCCCTCAAGAGGAGCTGTGACTTGCCATTTCAGTGCCAGCTCAGATTTCCTGGCACTTTGGAAACTGGTCCTGGGGAAAAATGAAGTGTGAGAGCTGTGCTCAAGGAAGCCACTGGACCCTGAAGCTGGTGCCTGATAGAAATTCTCCTGCTGCAGGTTTTAGCTTTAATCAATGCCTCCTTCAAGCCCATCCTGGAGCAGGAGGGAGGAAAGCTAATGTGAAGTGTAAGGATAATCACAGCCAGAGAGCCCCTGGAAAGAGGGAGAGAAGAAAAATGGAAGATGAAAGCAGGCAAATGGTTTAAACAAACACTCACACAGGGCCAATGAAAAGGGGGAACAGAGGGAAAATGACACAATAAAAATAAATGCTGTAAGAGAAAGAAAAGCTTCTAAGCACACACAGGGAAAAATATGGGGCTTGGAAAAAGCAGAAGTATAAGAGAAAAGATGCTCTAATGGAGCTCTCTAGAAGTTAACACTCCCCATTATCAAGCAGCCCCTTTCCTTCTAATGGCCTGAGCCTGTACCACATTATCACCTGGGACCCCATGGAGCTCACTGGTTGTTGAGGTATTTTGAAGAGCCTGGCTCTAGCTCTCGCCTAGCAGAAGCTGCCTGAAGTCTCCTGTGGATGACTGCAGAGATTTTTTTTTTACTCTAGCTGGAATTTTGTTAAACTTCCTCCTGGTTGTTTTGTTTGAGCATAAACAAAAGGTATTTTTTCACACTTAAAGGTGTTTTTCAGATCCTTTTTTTTTTCTGTGCTGTGATAAATTAAATCTCTCATTTTTAGAAATTCCAACTTGGCACTTGTGTTGCTCCTCAGCAAGCAGTGTGTAATTTGCCAAGCCAGAAAGAATCCTGGCTGAGAAATAAACACAGTGGGCCATATGCTCTCCTTCCCATATGCAGAAGGCACCTTACCTCAGAAATTGGGAAGAAGCTGCAATCACCCCCATGGTGTTGCTTCTGCCAAGGCAAAAAAAAAAAAAAAAAAAAAAAAAGCACAGAAAAATGTATGGCCAAGGCTCTCACAAAGCAGAGAGGATGGCTCCAGGGACCTCTCCTGACCCTGTGTTGGTCTCTGGCCCCGTAGGAATGCAGGGAGGGGTCAGGGAGTGTGTCCCCATGTCCCTGGTGCTGGCAGTAAAGCTGTGCTGTCTTCCTGGGTATTTCCCGTCTCAGCTGCTCCTTTCACACTGCTCTCTTCTCCCTCATTCACACCGTGCCCTGAGGAGAGTGAGATCACACACCAGCAGGATGGGGTGAAGTGAGGACTTCCTTCTGCTCTGTGCCCAGGCAGGACACAGAGGGACAGTGGATACACAATGACTCAGATCCCTTCAGCAGATGATGAGTGGGACTGATAAAAGCATTGGTGCTTGTGAAGAATGCTCATCTGCACCTATTCATGCATAAATTCCATCATCTTCCTCTGCCTGACAGTGCCTTCAAAGAGCTGGAATAACTCCCTTGCCTTGTTTGCACATGCTTGTCTGTGCAGCCCCTCTGGAGGTGGGGCTTCCATCTCAAATTGAGAACCAAATATTTCCATAGGGTAGCTGGCAGGCCCAAGGGAAGTGGTCCAGCTGCCTGGCAAAGCAACAGGATCTTTGCTGTGCTTTCACATAAACCAAGCTGGTTGGGATGGCACAACCTGGTGCAGGATTTCAGTAGCCAGTTCTTTATTTCATTAGCCAGTTCTTTATTTCATTAGCCAGTTCTTTGAACATCCTCAAATCCAAGCAACCCAGACCACCTAGTTCCAGCCCTTCAAACTCCTTTCATTTTTCCTCCCTCTTGGATGTGGTCCTTGTGTTTCCATTAGCCAGCTGGCCTTTACTTAGACACAGTCATCTTAGTCCTACTGAAAGCTGGGATGTGGCATTCTGATTGGGGCTATGCCTAGCTTGTCCTTAAGGCCTTTAACCCAGACATGTCCAACACTGTATGGCTCCCTCTATTTATACAACTAAGGAAAACCTCACAATTGAATTCATTTCCTTTGCAAGGCCTAACTCAGCTCAGGTTTTAGAAGAATTGACTTTATCCCCAGACTTCCAGGTCTCTAAGGCATAGCTTGCTTTGCTGATCAAGCCCTTATTAATGCTGTCTGAGGCTTTCTAGATGGCCTTGATACCTCTTAACCTTTAAATTTCCTCTTTTTTTTTCTCTCCCTCCACAACATGAATGCTTTTTTTGCCTCCTTCTATGCTGCCATCTTTCTAATGCCTACTTATCTTTGCCAGCTTAACTAGCCCTCCCAGTGCAACCCCAGCTGCCTTTTTGCAGCCTTAGACTCATTTCTGAAGCCCTGCCTTCACTGGAGACAGGTCTTTGCACAGGATTGTGTTGATCTCTCCCATGAGAAACTTAAAGCAAGACATGATCTCTCTCTCTATCCCCACTTCCCAGCCTGCCCAGCTCTCTGCTCCTGGTCACAGAGGAGGTGGCCTCATCAGTGGTCCCCAACCCTCATTCTTGTCCTGGCAACCTCACTGGGTCCTCTCATCTCATCTCTCTTACCCCATCTGCCTTCTCCTTTTTCACATCTCACTCTCCTCTTGCTCTTTCCCACTGCAGCAGCACAAGTATGCTTTATCTTCCTGCTTTAAAAATAAAAAAAAATAAAATCCAAACAACCCATGACTCCTAGTGACTCTCCAGCTCTCACTTTCTATCTCCTCTCACTGTCAGCTCTAAGCTTATTGAGTGTGCTGCTGCAGATTTATATGGTTTAGACTGAATTTAGGCCCCATCTCCAACAGATTCTTTTTCAAACAAGTTTTCACATCTCTCCTGTCACAGAACCAGAATCACAGAGTTTCTAATTTTCTTTGTCTGGCTGCAGCTCTGCACTGTGCCAGGCTCTCTGTCATAGCCTGTCAGTTCCTTCTGGAAATCCGCTCCTCCTTTCCCAGTGCTCCTACTTGACTCCAACACCTTCCTTTGCTTGCTCAGGGTTACTCAGACTAGTTCATCATTGCTCACCCTCCCACCTGCTGCTGTTCTGTGGCTCTGGGTCCTCCTTCCTTGTGTCCTTTCCTTCTCCCTGGTGTCTCAGAGTGAGTTCTCCCTCTGTACACATCCTCTGCACCAGTGACTCACCCACCTGCATCTCTGTCCCTGGCCACTTCCCATCTAAAGTCACAGACTAAAGCCATGCCCTGCCTCTGGGATTACCTTGTGGATATCTGTCAGCTCAAACCCAGAGTAGGCTCTCATCTTACTCCCTAGGCTTGCTCTCCTTCCTGTCCCTTCAGTCCTTGTGGGCAGCACTGGCTGTCACTCAGTCCATGCCCTGGTTGGTAGCTGTGTCCCCAAGCTCTGTGCACACTTGGAATCTTACCCTGCTTGTAGACTGCCCAAGTTCTGCTGTCCTGCTCTCTTTTTTAGCCTGTGCCATCTCTCTCCTTGTGGCTCTCTCTTGGATTCCCTTTATTCTGGATTTCCACACCTTCCCTTGCTCTCAAACTCAGCTGCAGCATATGCCACCTCACACATCATCTCTCTTTCACTGCTGAGCCTTTCTGTCACCCCATCACAACCCACTCTTTTCCACATGTTACATTTTAGCTAGAAGTGCCTTCATGCTTTCCTCCCTGCTGGATCTCATTCCTGGGAGGAGAGTCTCCAAATCACACAAATCTGACCCTGAACCGTGCCCCTAGCAGAGTTATATTTGTAGAAGTTTCTGTCTCCATGATATCCAGAAATCTTCTGTTTCCTTGTGCTGCCTGGTGTGTTTGTCTCCCTGCATTATCTCTTATCTGACTCTTAGGTTAGATATTTGTGGGGAAGGAAGCATATTTACATCCTGCATCTGCAGAGAGCCCAGAACAATGAGACTCCTAAACTGGGACTGTGGCTCAGAGGTGCAATAAATAGTGTAACAAACCCAACTTCAATCTGCATACAGCTAAATACACTATTTTATATTCTGCAGGTGTGAAAACACCATTATTTCACTGTGCCCTTGCTTCACTACTTCTTCTCTTAAAGAACATAATATAAGGATGAGCTGTGGTGTGCTGAAAAAGCCAGGAAATGTTAAGTTACAGTTCCCATGGCAATTGTAACTCAGCCCCCTCCAGTGCAGTACAAAGGTTATCACCATGTACAATAACAGGGGATGCTGAACACATGCAAAGTGACCAAATTACTGTCGTGGCAGATAACCAGGTCTTTGAACTTCTGTGCAGGTAAAAATCTTAGGCATTTAATGGGCTTTTAGCATTTAAGTCTGGAAAGGTGAAGTCCAATACCCTATAAATAAAAG
This sequence comes from Catharus ustulatus, assembly GCF_009819885.2. Lineage (NCBI taxonomy): Eukaryota > Metazoa > Chordata > Aves > Passeriformes > Turdidae > Catharus > Catharus ustulatus. The sequence continues at coordinate 9,745,617 of NC_046225.1, forward strand.
TCAGGACTATGTTGTATAGCAAGTAGCTGGTGCTGGCTTGGAGTCCTCCTTGAAGAGACACAGCTAATGGCAATAAGAAATATTTTCATTACTTTATGAGCTCTGGTAGCTGTCAGCTGAGAGAGGGATCTGCCGATCAGAGAAATCTGGGGAGACATCAGTGTGTCAGAACAAGTGAAAAGACTTGACACAGAAGGCACATTTTTGTTGAGCAATTTGCATTTGCACTTCTGGACAAATTCTACATTTCACATGCAATTCACAAACTAACAGCAGCATTGCTAATTGGTGCAGTTGCCACTCAACTCTGGCGCCTTGTTGGAGCTATCACTAACGGGAATGAAGACTACAGTCTTTCTTCAGAAAAAAATGCAGCAATTATTTTCCAGACTTTGAGTTGTGTTCCCCCTGCCCCCACTTTCATCCTTGTAATTTCATTATCTCAGTAACTTAAAAAGGATGTGGAATAGAAAAAATGCAAATCTCAGAAAAGTCCTGCTGGAGTTATTAATTAAAAACATCACTGTTTGCAAAGAATGATGCCCTTCATTAATACACCCTGCCATCACTGTGAATCTGACCATGTCTCAGGGTCCCAGTGCAAAGCTGTATGCACATCTGTAAAAAACCCCAGTAAGTGGCAGAGCACTGGTGACTCAAATCCCAGTCACCAAACCAAGGCTGTGCCCTGCAAAAATCCAAAATGCTGATGGAATGACAGAATCTCTCTGCTCCCTCTTAGGTGATATTAGAAGTTATTTAACTGAAAACAGGGCAGATCTCCCATCCATCATTCTTTATCCTTTGTAAAGCTGAGTCTCCTGAGAAAAGGGAAAAGCATCCATAATGCAGCTTTCTATTACCACTGCTCAGAATGCTCAGGCAGCTGCGGCTCAGCTGAAGGAAGGTTTGGCTGACTCATTTTCGTAAGTTAGATGGCTATTTTTAGGGAACATTTCCTTTAGGCCCCTACAGTGCAAAATCCAAAGGAGCTAATGACATTGGCAGGTGCCTAGATTGTCAGTGACCTCCTCTAGCTGAGCACTGACATTTCCTTACTACATTTTTTTCATAATGTATAGCGAAAAAGAGAACAACCTACAATTAAAGATCTTCCAAAGCAGCTTCGATACCTTTTCTATTCAAATGCTCAATGAGAAACCAATGTGCAATAGCAAAAACTGGAACAGCACAAGAAAAACTGCACAGGTGCACCTACAGCTAAATAAATCTAATTCTGAAGAATTTGGTGCCAATGGCATGTTTTGGTTGCATCTCTATGGATGAATAAGTGTCTGTAATGCACTTGCACTCTGACCCTGATCTTTCTGCAGCTGCAAGAGTCCTATCCCCTTTCTTGCTTCCCTTGAGATCTCCTTGGCCCCATCCTAAGGGTCCTGCCTGACTGTTGTAGAAGCCACTAGCAAAAGCCACATCTTATCCACATCTCCCAGCTGTGCTCTCCTCAGAAGGAATAAGGAAAGCTACAGTAAAGCCAGGAACTCCCAATTCTGATCATGAGAGGTCGGTCCTTGATGCTGATGTTGCTTTATTTTCTGCAGTTGTTGGGCAGATTCCTGTAATACAACTTGCTTGGGCTTCCTTCTGCTACACCCTGGGTTACTGGCACAGCAGTCACTTCTCTGTTACTAAATCCTGATTTGGAGGCCCAGTTTTTTTGAGTCTGACTGCACAGTCTTCTTGGTAATCAGTGTTATGCACACCCCCTGCTCCCCAGGCTGAATCAGTTGGTATTTGGGGAAACAAAGGTTGGCTGGGAGCTCTGTGTGTGCCCTGTCCCAAATGCAGGTCTCTCTCTGAGCATCCCACCAGTATTTGTCTGGTGAAGCATGGAAAAAGAGAGCTCTGAACTCCCCAGTGATATGGGTTGCCTCTTTCCTTCCAGCTACTTTATCCTTTGTCTGTATTCAAAGGACTTTGCCCAGAGCTGACAACTCAAACCCTTCACAAAGCAAAGCCAAGAGTGGCTCTGTGAAACCACTGCCTGTACTTCCCAAGGGTAGAGCAGGGCTCCAATTTACCAACACGTGGTGTGGCTGTCAGCTGTGAGTCCACAAAAACTGCAGAAGATAGCTTTGGACCTCTTAATACCTTATTTCTGATACGTGGAGAGACTGGGGAGTTTGCACCTTCCCACCTGCTTAAATATAATTCACTACAAAATATCAAACAGATGCATTCAGCCTTTTGTAGACATATCATTACCTTATGTGCTCATGTAGCACACATCTGTAGCATACTGGCAGTACACCTAGTTGATGTGTGGGAGACTCCTAGGTTCAAAGTCTCCAGTGTTTCTTTTGTTCTCTAATGAATCCTTCTTTTGTTTAGCTCCACCTCCCCTTAGGATGTAGCTGCAACTCAGTCATTAACATCTGAATTTTTTCTTCCTCCCAAACTAGCCACAGCACTGCAATAGACAGGGTACCTAGCAGGAAACACCTAAATGAATCACAATTCTTACTTCAGACAGGTTTAACAGGTCTGGGTCACTTTTCAGCAGCACTGTTGCTTCATTAGCAAACTTGGTAACCAAATATTCCCCCTAACAGCATGAGGTGAGATTCCTGGGCCATATTCTAGCTGGTAAACTGAGTTAATAATGTTTCAAATAAAATATGCAGACATCACTACTTACATAGGAGTGTCACAATTTTTGTGACTCTCTGAAGATTCTCATCTGCTTCTTAGTGTCCAAAAATCAAAGCACTCAGGCATCTCCATGGTACCCCCTGAAAATGTTGAGCTGTGTCCTTTGGGTGCAAACATTTTGTTGAATTTTCACTGGATTTCAACCTAATTACCCCACACCTGATTTTCTAGATATTATATATGAAAAACACACATATAAGACTGAGATCTCTCTGGCACACAGACTGGCAGCTGTGTCCATCAGAATCACCATCCATCCCAGTGCTGGGAATCTTTCTGGGCTTCACCCAAAGCTACCAACAAGTTCTGGGGAACAAGCAGCTGAAGATGCTGCTAAGGGTCTGCTACCACAGATAGGCACAAAGGCACAAAGTCCTTACCCATTTGGCTGTGAATCAAATGCAGCTTTTAGAAAAATGCCAAGTTTATATCCACTGAGTTACTGTGCTGACTCTGTGGGCTGACTCTAAGCCTTTCCAAATATGCCAAGTCTTCTCCAAGACATCCTAGGGACTGCCAGAGATGGCCAATGATCTGGGACATTTCCTGGAAGGCAGGAAGGCCACACCACTGGCAGAAGTGCTGGGACTGTCCAGTTCTGTGCTGCTTTTGCACATCCCAGACATCTCTGGCAGCAGTGCTCTCACTTCCCTGCCCTGCAGTCAGGATACCTGTGCACCCTAGTAGGCAGTGTGTGAAAAGGATTGGGATTCTCAGCATGGTGACACATGTATAACTTTGTCAGACATCTCCAAATTGTAACAGAGTTATCAGACTTCAGTGTTCAGTTTGTCACTGCAAAAACATCAGCTCCTTAACAAGCACAACACATTAGTAATGTGCATTGTTGCCCTGTACTCATTAACTAGAAGTATTATTTTTATTTAACTGTTAGTGGCATGTTTTCTTTGCTGGCTTCCTTCCAAATTAATCTGTTACTCTGAGCTGAGGTAGCAGTGCATGTTTTCACTGCTTACAATGAGACATTTCTCTCTTAAGAGGTATAAACACACCACTGCCTGAAAAAGGCATGGTGACAATGCTATGGAAAAAAAAAAACAAGCATAAATAAACCTCATTCTTCCTCTCCTTGACATTTCAGAACCAATCCTGCAGCAAACTCCAGCTCCTTAGGGTAGCCACTAAAATCAGCAAAGATGCAAGCCAAGGCAGAGCCACAAGCCTTCAGAAGGTGCTGGGGAAGTGGTACAGGAAGCTCATGGAGTGGCCCTGTCTTCCTGCTGTTCCTCCCCACAGCACACTGTGAACCTCTGTCCTGTGGCTCTCCATGGTGACTGTAAGTGCTGGGACAGCCACAGGTGTCACCTGGCAGCGCCCTTCCTTTGGAAAACAAACAGCTCCACACTCACACAGATCAAAAGCCAAATGCATGCACAGAGGAGGAAAGCTGCTGCATCTTCAGCAGGTGCTGGGCATGGACACAGCTGATTTAAAATGGCAAAATCAAGGTGCACAACCTGAAGGACTAATTAGCTATATTTAATTCCTTCAAAATATTTCCTTATGATCTAAATGGTGTGGCACCAATTTGGCAGTTTGGTGATGGTGTGCAAAACAAGCCAGTGTTGTGTGTCTCATTTCCAGGTTTTTACTGTTATTATCCCTTGCTAAACTTGGACTGCTTCAAAATTTACTTTCTCACCTTTCTTAAACGCTGTGGCCTTGTACAAGTGGAAACCTACAACCTATAACCTTGTACATACAAGATTAGTACAGAGAGGCCCAAAGATTGGTTAAATACCAAAAAAAATTTAATTGCCTAATTGATTGAACTAGGTCTCACCTCCTCCAGAATGACTCGACCTGTTGAGCACTGGAAAAGGCTGGTGTTGACACTGCCCCTGTTTGTCTGGCTGCATGTCAGCCCAGGAAAGTATATTTAGCTCCAGTGTGCTTGCAGGATTGCATCTCGCAGCTCCACAGGAAATCTCTGGAGTCAGAGCTAAAGATATCACTGCACGGTTGGAAATTCACAGCCAGCTGTAAAAGTGGGGCTTCAGTGGTGGCCAGAGTGCTCAACAGCCTCCTTTCAAATGAGCAGGGAGGCTGAATAAAACACTTCACTGTGCTGGGTACAAGGCAGGCAGGATGCACCCAAAATAGCAACAGAGGAGGCTCTTGAGGCTCTTCTCTTGCTGGGGTAGGGCTGAATTGATACACCCTGTTCCCAATCCCATGCTCATGAGTAGATGGGATGGGGGAGAAGTCAGGAGAGAGAACTAGTGATGAACAAGCACACAGAGATCTCCTCCTCCTCCTCTGAAGCTTTCAGAAATTCTAAGAGTTGTCAGATCCATTTCAAGAGAGAGAAATCATAAAAGAGAGCACACATCTAATATAGACTTTCTTTTCTATAAAGAATAGCTACACATGGGTTGTGGTACCAATTCCAAGGCAAGTGAAGATACAGAGAATCCTGTCAAATCCTTGTCCCTGATGTTTTTAAATGGCATTTTGCCTTATGCTCTTATGGCTCCTGAGCAACCTCTCCAGCAGTGGGCAAGCACAGGGCACCTTGGCCACAAGCTCACCTACTGCCTCAGCCTTGGAGAAGGATCAGACCCCTTCACTTCACCACAGTTAAGGCATGAATACAACACAAAACCTTTCCCTGCTGAGATAATGAAAGGGCAGGATGTAAAACCAGCTCCTGTTTTCTGTTAATAAGTACTTTCTTACACGATCTTATAATTTTTCTCAAGTGATGGCAAGCTGACTGTTTGCATTTCATCTCAGCTTTGGGGTTGCCCTGTACCATCCAAGTCATTCCAGTCAGCCAGAGCACACCTCTCTGCTCAGTGACAGGACAGCTCTGTGTGTTTATGAAGCAAGATCAAAAAGGAGTCAATGTAAACAGGTTGTCCCTCTTTGAAGAGCTCCTTGGGATCCAGAGCATTCTGCAAACAGCAATGTAAGGAAGTACAGTGGCCTTAGGGTCCTGCATGCTGTTGATATGGGGGGAAAAAGGAACTTACTTCAGAATCTTATTTATATCAAAAAGCCTGGGGTGCCACCTTGCTTACAGCTGGCTGGTCTCCCAAGAACAGATAAATTTCTTTGCTTCCAGACAGGTCATTTACTGGTGGAAAGGGGGAAGGTGGGTGTGCAGCTTTAGGAACTGTGCAGGATATTTTTATTAACCTTACACAGGAGAAGATGTTGTAAGACTGGTGTTTGGCAGCCTGATAAAATCACAATGCAGATTTTGGACAAATCACTACTGTGCCTGATGCTTTGGCATCTCCACCCCTACAGAACAGCAACAGCTCCTCTGATTCCAGGAAACTGCCCCAAACCCAGGATCCAGTGCCAGCATGCTTTAGTTACATTCTCAGATAAAACATTTTCTCCAAATTAAAACCCACAATTGTATTTCTTGTCTGCATGCACCTAAACAAATCAACTGACAAAAAAACCCACTTCCTCAAGATCAAAGAAAGAAAATAAATTTGCCTGCCCTGTGTGATTCCCACTTCCTTTGAGAATGTCACTGAAAACATAGGTTAAGGAGCAAGCAGGCAGAAGGACAGCAGGATCTTTGCTAAAACTGAGGGATTTGCTGTGACCCAGGCAATGCCAGATTCTATGGATGCTGAGACAAGCATCTCCTGATTTCTGCCAGGTGAGATGGAGCAGCAGAGCCCATGAATCCATCACAGGAGCTGACAGCTGTGTGTTCCCCCTTCAGCAAACTGCTTCCCCTTTGTCAGGTGTCACCTGAGTGCTGCACACCCCCAGGCACACACCCAGCCCCTCTTAGGGGCACCTCTGCCACGCCAGGGAGCAGCCCCAGAGATATCCCATGAGTGGAAGAATTGAGGAAGGTTTGGAGCCCTCTGCACCAAGGCTCTGGGGTACAGCTGCCAGGGTGTGTGTGCTCAGCATCCTGTCTCCTGGGGTGGCTCTTCAGCATGGTGACAGCTCTGCAGAGCAATGCACCATGCTCCCAAAAACTCTGCCAAGCCATGACCTGAGCGGCAGACAACGGGAGTCAAGCCACAGTCCCCCGAGCATGCAACAGATGCTTAGACTGCAAAACCACAGCTTTGGTTAAGCTGTCTACACCTGTCTCCACTTTCTATTATGTGATTTGCTTTGAGCTAGAAAGGCTCTCCTTGGATAATCCCAGCATTTTAGAGCTGTATTGCCAGCAGTGCTCTCTAAGGGCACTGTTTAGAGAAGTGTCACGTACAAACGACGGAATCACAGAAGGCAGTGATGGAGAAGATCAGCTAGCCTGTCTCTCAGCTCCCATGAGGACTTTTTTGTCCAACACACTGGAATTACTGTAACGAGAGAATCTTGCAGCACATCAATGCTCCTTAACAAACAGTAAAAAGCCTGGGAAGAGGAGGTGATCAAGAAGTTGGTGATATATGCCCGTTAGCAGACAGGTCCTTCTAGAGACGGCCTAGAGAGTGCTCTTGTTAAAAGCCAATTGGATGAGTGACATTTAGAAAAAAAAGGGATACATGTGTCACTTTTCCACAGCTTCCCCCTGGCTCAGTTCAGGCAATTATGGCATAACTACCAGGGTTAAGTTGAAGCCTTCCACTGTGTCAGAGTACAAGATAGAGAGGGACACTGTCAATGTCTTTGGGTATTGAAATCTCATTTGCAGGAAGGGAAGGCTTCCTCTGCCAGCTCTTCCTTCCACATCTGAAAGAAGAAAGCCAAAGTTGGTACAAAGGAAAGATGTAGTGGGTGTTTTTTCCCAGTAGCCTTTACCTGTGGTCTTTCATTCCCATGGCAGCTGGGAGAGGAGCCTCCTCAGAGGCTCTCTGGAGTAAAACTGCCTTGCCATTTCACAAAAGGGGAATGTTGTCTTCCCTATAAGCTCCATCAGAAGCTTTCCAAGCTAGTTTCAGAGCCACCAACATGCCACAAGTCTGCTGGGTCCCAGCCCAAGGAGGGGTGACATGCCAGTGGGTACAGGCTGCACTGGCAGTGAAACCACATCCCTGCATCCCTGCATGTGCAGCACGGTGCTACTTGGCCACTCTCCCTGGATGCACTCCCTGAAGCACTGAGAGGAGATCTGGGAGTTTAACCAGAGGTGCCTACTCAGGTATCAGATGCCTCCGAGTTTCACTCAGCTCCAGAGTGCTGCTGAGCCTTGGCAAACACATCCCAATGGGAAGGTGAGAGGATAGGTGAGAAAATGATCTGCAAGCTTCCACAGGCTGGGAGTGAAATGCCCTACTCACAGCACCGAAGGGGATCAGAAAGTGGTCAGGCTTCTGATGACATCAAGCTGTAAATACCAGTGGAGATGTGGCTCCCTGGCAATCACTGCTTCTGCAAGAAACTCACAGAATGACAGGATGTTCCTGCTTTCTGGAGTGCTGCAAATCTCAGTGCTGCAGCTCTCTCTTGTTTCAAAATCAGGAGCTTGCCTTGCCTTTCTCTACCAGAGTTAAGGACAGAAAGTACACCTGCAGCTGGTTCTGCTCCAGATATAAAACTTTACATCCATGGAGTACAGAAACTTGCTTAAAAGAATACAAGAGCTGTAGTGAGACATTCAATCATCGCACTCCAGGAATCCAGGTCTTGGGGCAAAAACCAACAGATAAAATCCCACAGTGTAACAACAATACCACTTGGCTTATAGATGGCCAGATTCCAAAAAGGATAAACAGAAGAGACACCCTTTTCCCTGAAGAAGTCTGGGAAGGCATAAACCTATGGCAAAACCATGTAAAAATTGATTATATTTATATCTAGGGTTGCCAGTGTAACAAAATGTTATCATGGCATTTAGTTATGCTTAGAATTGGAAAATAGGTTTTGCTTCTTGCTTAATATCCATTTCTTAAGACTTTTCCCCCCAAAGTTTAAGTGGTTATCTGGAGCACTACAAGCAAAGGAACACAAGATGCAGCAGCCCTTTGCTTGTCCAGAATCCACTGTGAGATCCTGAAAGTATTATACAGTGGGGATAATATTTTCAGTGTGTTGTGACACATGTGCAGAGTGTTACTGCTTCTTCCACACACGTCTCACTGCTTTCAGTGCAAAATTTGTTCTTGGATGCTTGCAGAGAGACCATGCCAAAAACAATGGATGTGCTTGTACACTTTCAAACACCAGGTTTTGGCTTCCTGGAGGGAAAGTTCTTGTTGTTGTTTGGTTTTCAGCAAAGGCCTCTTTCCAAAGGCACAGGGAACCACCCTTCTGCAAAACAACAAATCACCAGTGTTTCCCTCAACCACACACACACTCTGTGGAAACTTAAGAGGATTCATTTGGGAAAGCGGGATGGACTGCACCAAGGTCTGGAAGGAAGCATTTATTTATTTTTCTTATTTTCCTCATTGTTAAATGATCTGCCTCCCCTCCAGGCCATGGTACACATTGCTTAGCTTTAGCTTGAATTGCATACATCTCTGCTTGTGAGGTTCACACAATCACCTCACTCCATGAAGCACAGCCCAGGCTTCACACCATAGGAGATGTGGCAGGAAGCAGTAACACTTCATGGAGAAATAACACTTGTGAGGAATTTTACTGCTGTGTCCACTTTTGATGCAAAGAAAGAGAAGGGACAGCTGGCTGAGAGAAGGGGAAAGAACAAATTTTTACCTTCTGGGGCAGCAAAGCCACAGTAATTTCTGTTCAAATTGTCTACATGACACTTCTTTATGCTGTCTGCTCTGCATCCATTCTCAACAATTCCCTGTTTTAGTGTATAGCCCATCCTTGCTCTCATCTACTTCTCCATATCAGTCCAGCAGCATGTAAAGTGCTCCAGGATTCTCAGCCTCAACATATTCTGTCATTCAACAGAAAATCTGTTTTCAGGGACTTTACATGCAGGCACAGATATGGCCCTCTCCTTCACACCAGCAGCTTCTCTACTGACCCCAATGAAACTTGTATTGTACAAACCAGTCCCAACAAAAGTCAACAATTTTAGATTGCTGTTGTGGTTTGGCACTGGCTAAATGCCAAGCACTCACAAGATTTCCTTACCTCTTTGGCTACAGTTGGGCAGAAGAGAGGGGAAAAAAAGGAATTAATGAAGGGTTCATGAGTTGAGATAAGGATTGGGAGAAAAACCACTCTAAGGGCAAAATAGGCTTAAATTTCAAGGTATAAAGTAAATTTAATATTGAGTCAGAGGAGGACAATGAGAAGCAAAATAAGTTCTTAAAACAGCTTTTTTCCCTCCAGCACCTCCCTCCTTTCCACCGACAGAGAAGGGAGACAGCGTGTGGGAGTTTTGGTTAGTTTGTCACTCAAGTTCTTTTTCTGTTTGCTCAGGGAGAGGAGTCTGTTCTCTGCTGTGCTCTGAGTCTCTCCCATGGGCAAACAGTGTCCCCAAAACTGTTGTGGTGAGGGTTCATCCACAGGGTACAGGACAGGCTGCCCCAGTGTGGAAGCAAGGGCTCTCCATCTCTGGAAACAGGGCCCTCTCTCTGTTTGGATCTCCCCCTGGATCACGGCTTTCTCTGCTCCCACTCCAGCCTGAGCACTTTTCCCATGGGCTGTGAGTGGATCTCTGCATCCCCACGGACTTCATGCAGTACAGGGGCACAGTTTGTTTCACCATGTCCCTCACCAGGGCTCACAGAGGAATTTCTGCTCCAACACTTGGAGCGCCTCCTCCCCCTCTTTTTCTCCCACTGACTTTGGTGCTGCCATGCTGTTTTCCCTCTCGTGCCCTCACCTCCTCCTCTTCTCTAACTAGAAGCAAAATTGCTGCCTGTAGGTACCATTGCCAACAAGTTCCACCAACTCAAAGATCCCTGCAGGATGCTGAAGCACTGAGAGGTTGATCCCATCCAGGTGCCCCATCAGGGATTTTCTTCTTAAGTATATCACCACAGAAACCCCCTCTAACTGGGCCAGCTGCACATCCATTTTCAGAGCCATCAAAACTGGCTCTGTTGGCCATTGTGGAAGCTTCTAGCAGCTTCTCACCTGTGCCCCCAGTGCCTTCCCTGCTACCAAAACCAGGCTGAGCCAAACTGACACAAATGGCACAGATGGCAACCAGAGTGAAGATGGTAAATGAGCCAGTAACACCCAACTACTGCAGGCACCAGAAAGTCTTCACTTTCACCAAAAATGCCTCTCAGAGAATCTCTACCTACATCATTTCAACACTGTGAACTGCTGAAGTAGTTTTTGATGCTTAGCATTTTTACATCTTTTTCTGTAGAAAATGGGGTTTCACAGGTGGGGCCATTTCAGAATTTGGGGTGCCAGGAGTGGCAGGACATCTCAAAGCCCTGTTGCAGTACTGGGCTCATCTGAAGTAATAATCTCACTCATAACTCCTGTTTGTAAACATCCTTAATCACTGGGTACAGTGGTAAGCCTCTCAATAAGTACCTGTGTCAGAAGACAGAACTGCACTTGTGGTCAGGTCCAGGCTACTGAAAGTTTCAGCAGCCAGATTGGTTAGGAAAAAAAACCCACCAGCATCTATTTACAGAATCACATACCCACCAGTTGGATTTTATTTTCATCCACAGTGGGATCTTCCATCTATATAGCCTTTGAAATATGAATCTGAAACTTTGTGCTGGAGGACAGAATTCAAAACCATTTGTTACCCAGTGTCATGCTCTTGAGTTTTTTTTCAACTATTTTTCCTTAACTGTGCTACAATGATGAATAATAAATACTGGTGGCAGCAGCAGCAAGAGCAGCTGAAACATCCAAACCAAATCCATGCTACAAAAGGAAACAAGTAATAAAATTTCTCTCCTTCTCCTTTACTTTCTTTTCCCATTTTTTTCCCAAGGATTCTGCTGTCATTATTGTCCACTTAATCTTTTGCTTTCCCTGCTCCTTTCTACCAAGGGGTATGAAGGACTGTAAGAGGTCAGAGCATTTCACATCAGTCCTCTACTTATTTTAGGTACTGCCTGCTCCTGGAATATGTAATTAAATCCTAACAACTGGGTAAGAAGAAGGTGTCTGTACCAAACTTTGCTCTGAAATACCAAATACTAAATCTGTGACTAAATACTAAATCTATGACTTTCATACAAGGTTCAGGAAGTGTCCTGGGGGATGTTGGTGCCTGGTTTCTGGATCTTGGTTCCCTAAAACAGCCACAGTAACAATTTATGAGTTTTACAAGTTGACCTGGTTAATGTAATGTTTACTATGTAAATGTAATTATTTTGTTTCATTAAAGGCTACCAAGAATGGAACAAGCAGTCCTGACAAGCCATCCATGAATGATCATGGGTCTGCTGAAAGACAAATTGTGCCCTATTAACACTGCAGGCCTGACCACCTGCCTCTACCCAGCTAACAAATGGTTTGGGAAGAACTCCACACAAATTAGGGGGAATAAGAGCAAAAACTGAGGAAGTTCAGAGAGGGACTCCATGCAAAAGAAAGGCATTTGCTGAAGAAGGACATCTACTGGAGGTATCACCTGCTGGGCAGGCAGGTGTGCACCACTGATTTAAAATATATTTAATCATAGAGACTGTCCCTACTGTTAATAAAGAAAACTTGGTTTGCCACTAGCCATGTTCTCCTATGAAGAAGCCAAAGAGATTTGTCCAAACTCAGCCCAGCTGACCACAAGTCAGTACTTATAGACTACAGTCCAGTGTAGAAGGAAGTTGTCAGACACTTGAGATTTGGAAGCTTCAGAGAGTTAACTTTCATTACAGTCTCACACTTATTCAATGTACAGAATCAGTGTGAAGGATCTGGAGGGAGGGAGACACTAATTGTCATATTGCAGCATCCCAGTGTGAGATGCTCCAGCCAGGGGGAGGAACCAAGCATTCCTACCTGGATATAACCTGAGATTTGGAGCACCACAAGCAGCCTTATCCACTGAAATCCCAGAAGACAAGAGGACCTCCAGAGGAAGACCAGACCCTTCTGCAAAATCACAGCTTCAACAGAAGCACATCTGTCACTCCAGGAGAACTGCAGCCACCATTTAATCACTGCTACCACCACCCTGGCCAGCAGGGTGTCAGGTGCCTCTGTCAGTTTAAGCCAGTGGGGTTGTTTGAGTTTATTTTCATTTTCCTATTAAACTGTAGTTCTGACTTAAGAGTCTCCCACTGGTTTGCTTTCAATTAAGTACAATTAGAAAGACTGACAGAGCAGCTTTACTGGTGAGTTGTATTTTTTTTACCATGACAGTAGTTTGGAATCAAGTTACCCTTTGAAGCTGACAAATACAGACAATGAAAATGTTCTGCTGCCCCTTGCTCTCTCACAAGTGCTTTTCTCCATAGACACACAGGCACATTTAAAAATTAAGCAAGAAAAATTATCCTATATTTGAATTTTATAATCATCAAGCCAGGGGACTTGTGCAAGGGTATTGTGTTTATCAGAACTAGATTCTTGACAGGAAAATGCTGTAGCTGATTGGTTTCTTTAAAAAAATAAAAAAAAAAAAAAGAGAGAGAGAGAGAAATTACAGAGGCAGTCCTTCAGAGCAGGCAGCAAGAGACCTGGCAGTTTTCTCTGGCTGTGTAGCTCAGTGTGACTAACATGAGCAAATGTCAACACATGCTCCCTAAACCCTCTACCAGCCTAATCTGGCAGGGACTGTCCTCGGCAATGAGGAGTTCCTTAAATCAAGGATCCAGGCGTCGGTGTGATGGATTCGCTGCTCCCAGCGATGTGGGGCATGGCCACGCTGGCTGAGCTGATGAACAGCCACCCAGGGCTGATGAGATCTGCCTGCTCCTCTCCTGCACAGAGCTGTACCCAGGGCTCAGGGCACAGAAATGTGCTGCACTGCACTGGGTCCATCCTCCTGCCTGTAGGGCTGTAGGAACCACTTTGCCTCCTCATTTTCACCAGGCTCTGCTCTGCCCTACTGAACACCTACATCCCTGCCTCCCAGCTCTCCGTGATGGGACAGCCAGAACTGACAGGTTGCTCTGCAAACAGCACGGAGGGGAGCAGCTCTCAGCTGCCAGGGAGTGTTTGTTGGGGTGGCTGGTGGCAGACCTCTGCACAACCAGGAGTGAATGGGGCTTCTGTGTGCCTTTCATGCCTTTGTGTACAACTGAAGTGCGGGACAATGAGAATGGAAACATTTTTCCTGTTCTTGACATCCAACTGCCTCCTGGAGGATACAGTCTCCACCAGACAGATGGCTAATTTCTTTACCCTAACCTCCTCCTCCAGCACTCCAGTGTTAGTATGATGTTCTGCCCTGGAGTGAAGCCCTAATTGCTGTCAAACGTTTAGAGACAAAAGTGGTTGTCTATATATCATTCATGCAAGTGTTGTTACCAGGGTGTGAATTAAACAGCAGAAGCCACTTGTCAATTGACTCCAACCTGAGCCATTTTGCTGAAATCCTGGCTTGCATTTTAAAGGATCAAGGTTGACAATTTTTATTTCAGCGCAGGCAGGGGCTGCACACACCAGAAGATGCCGCATCATTCACTGAAGGACCCTCAGCTGCTCTGCCTTCATTAGGCTTACAAAGGACATGGGGTGCTCTTTCCCCTGATCATTCAGAAATCCTCCCATGGAAGAAAAATGTTCATTTTCCTTTGTCCTCACCAGCTAAACCCAAGGGGCTGTTCAGCATGAAATGCGCACGGAGCACAAAGCCAAGACACAGAGTTGCTCATTTGTCTCGCTCGCATCTAAGACACATTTTGGGACCGACAAAGTTCTCGTTTCCCAAAGATGTGGCTGCCATTGAACAGACAGGTAATACTAATGGCCAGACGGTGACAGTCAGCTATTGAGAGGCTGATTAGATGCACATTTATTGTCTAATTATGTTGTGTGACAGCACAGGCTGCTGAACACCATTTTAACATGCAGAGTAACACCTCAGGAGGCTCTTCATTATGCATTCAGTGGGCTATTTTCAGACTAAACAGCATGTCAGTGGCTGTGTTTATCCTTTTCCACCTGGGCAGAGGAAACAGTTCAATGTTCCTCCAGGGAATTAATACATATTACAACCCACACGTTGATTCTCCTCAACAGACAGAAATGGCCAGACATATTACATGTTTCCAGAAAATATCGAGGTCCTGACAAAGAGGGATTGCTGGGGGGGAAAAAAATGAGTTTGACCAGAGATCCTGAATTCAAAAGAAGCCAAATTCCCCAGGATCAGCATGAAACCCTGCCTGCTTTCCCCCCGTGCTGAGGTGCACACGCACAAGCGGAACATGGACATGCAGAGCCTCTCGTGCAACAGCTTCTGACAGCACTGTGAGAGGGCAATGCTTTTCCTGGGTCTGAACGTGGTGGTGGCAGTCCTGCGAGCCAAACCACATCAGTGTCTGCCCTGGAATGCTGCTGGGCTGAGAAGGCAGCATCTGCAATGGGGCTCATGGGGGCCTTCCCCCTCTCCCTGTCTCTCCCAGCGTGATTTACTTCCCCTTGCTGAGAATACTTCATCTCATACCCTTTAACAAATTCTGCCGGTGGCTTCCTGGGAATGGATTCATTCCCATGCCTGTAATTCCACAGCAGTGACTGAAAAATGTACAAATCAGTACTCTTCCTTTTCTTTTTCCTCCCTTAACCCACACAGCTTTGATAAAAAATGGCACCTGCAAGAAGCTGCTCTCCCCAAACCTTGGATAACACCTGGTAGTTTTCCTAGACATAGAAAGGCCAACAAAGAGCAATAAAAATGTTACAGGATGCCTATGTGTTTTTAGCTTATAGAGGGGGATGGACAAAGCCTGTCTAGAGATGGTGAGGGTTGGTGACATCAACAAAGGCAGGGAGAAGGGGTGAGGGAAGGGAAGGGAGGTGGGCAGTCAAAGCCTCATGGCAAGAGAGTGGTACAGAGGGCAGGTCTTTGAGAGCTCATCAGGCACAGATCAGGAGGTGCAAAGAGGAACCTGAGCCCTGAAGGCAAAACCCAAGGTCTCAGCCCTCCATGTCAGGCTCCCAGCAGGGATTCAAGCCAAGATGCTGACTCTTGCCATTTATTTATTCCCAGATTTTTAAGTGGCTGCTCTGCAGAACTTCCCAAGTTTGGCACAATCTGGGCTCAGAGCAGCGTGAGGTCCTAACGGAGCCACTGCTAATTATACACCTCTAATTAAACACAGAGACATGGTGGGTGGTTCTTGAAGTCTCTGAGATGAAGACCACTGAAAGCTCAGTCTCCTGGGGACAGCCCCATAGCCCTCTCATGCCCCCACATTCCTCCTGAGGCATTGGCACTGCCCAGGATGGGGTGCTAGGTTGGGTGCCAGGTCCACGGGCTCAGGCTGGTCACTGTCAGGTATCCAATGTCACTCCCCAATACCCCCTCCATTTTCAGGACATGGGAGGGCAGCAAAGGAGGAAGCAATGTGTATTCTGTGAGCAGCTCTGACATGGCAGATTGCAAGGTCATTGGTCCCTCCTCTCCACCAGTAAAACCTAAACCTAAGTTGAAATGAAAGAGTGTTTATTAAAATTGACATTTCTATGGTGCCTGCCCAGCTGATTAGAAGTAACAGCTGTGAAGCCAGCAGTGAAGAGGCCTCATATCCCAGAAGCTTCAAAAACACTTTACATCCTGCTTTATTACTGATTTAACAGCCACATGAAAAGATTTAGAGTCTAGTTTCTGCAGACTGAGAGGACCACACAGCTCCCCTAAGCACCTGCAGTGCCTCTCTGGGGCTGGGGCACACACCAGGAATGGTCATGAGAGCACCCATGGGACCTGGGAGGGGCTGCTGGCACCTTCAGAAGGTGGAGGTGATTCCCAGCTGCTCCAGGCTGGGCAGAGGAGGATGGAGGTGCTGCTGGCAGCTCCTCAAAGGCAGGCATGCTCCTCCTCAAAGTGATGGCAAAGCACATTTGGGAAGGTTTTCTGTGGCAGAGGAATATTGAATTCATTATGCTTCAGGGAAAAACTTAGAGGTTAAAATGAAATGGCAGCAGGTGCATCTAATAAGATTACAAGGTTCCCCTGGGATGCACTGGGAGAGCAGTTTCACTGTGTATTTCAAACAAGGCTATACTGTTGAAATCAACAGGATTTTAGTTGCAAAAGGCGAGCTAATTGGGAATTCAATTCGTGATTATTCAGGTATAAGGCATAACACAGCCAGAGATGTGCTCAAATAAAATCTGCTTGATCCAAGTTAGGAAGAACAAAGTGGATGTACCTCCTGAGTACAAATGTGTGAGACCTGAGTATGGAGACACAGGTGGAAAGTGCACCTTGCAGAGATTTCTGTACTGTCATTAAAAAGACATTACAGCAAAAACAGGATGAAATATATCATGCTAAAATACCATTTAGATTCTGAGGCTCTCTGCTTTAATACCTTGCACAGCCTCAGAGGAGGGGCTAGATATGCCAGCATGTCACCCTGAACTAACCAAGCAGTTTCCAGATCTGTAGCTTACAGATAACCTTATGCAATGAACTGAATTAAACCTTAGACTTTGTTTTACTACATCTGTAAAAAATTAGAACAAACTGTAATTCTGCCATGTTGCATCTAAGCAGAACCTGTACAGCCACCTTTCAGACGTGCTTATAAGGCAGAACTGACAGCCTGAATGGAGGAGATGCTCTGAAGATCCCACACAACCCTCAGATAAATCTGAATTTCTATTTGAGCCAATCAATCTGGCTTTCCAAGTGTCAGCTGGTAACACATCTGTCAGCATCCAAGTGCTGCAGTCACAGGGTAAGCTGTATTCACAGCTGGAACCTTAGCTTAGTGATTGCTTACACTTAAGTAAAAGATAACCCTGGATTATGCATTTCACACAGCAGAGGTTAAAAACAGGACTGGGGTTTGTGTTAATGCCAGTACAACGTTTCTCTTTGACCCCAACCACATACAAGGTTGCCTGTAATAATGTTTTCCCTCAGTTCCACCTTCTGTGCTGCTCAGGAAAAATAAGGGAGAGTTCTCACTGCAACAGGGACTCACCTGCACAAACTGTAGATCCAAAAGGAGAGAGCTTTAACTGTAAAAAATCCTGTCCTATTCTCTGTGGGAAGCTCCCAGCTTTGCCCTTACCTTTGTATCTCTATATTGACTTGCATGTTGACAGCTGCTATAAACATAACACAAGGTGTCCAAGTACCCCTGGGACCCCACCAGCCCTCCTGAGCCTGTAGGGCTCAGGTTTAGAGAGCATCTCTGAATGCTCCACCTGATGAGAGGGCAGTGAGCTAGACATTTCAGCTGGCTAAGTCTGAAATGTGAAATGTGTTCCTCAAGCCAGCTCCAGTGGAGCCATGTGCAAACTAGAGCCCAAGTAAACTCTACAGGAAGATACAAAGATTATCTTAAAATCCAGCAACTAGTGGAACAACTTTACCACGACTCAGAAGCACTTCAAGGGGTCACAATCAATCAGTTAACAGGAGTGACCACACATTTAACTGCAAAAGAGACACAGGCTCTTCTATCCTTTCAGTGAAGGTTTCCCAGAGCTGTAATCACAAAGGAGTACTCGTTTAGCTCTCTGAGAGGTGCCTGGAACACACCAACTTCAGCAGCCTGGGGCTCATGGGGGAATCCAGCCCAATTTTCTGGACAGTCATCCCATGAAGCAGCATCCCTGCATTCAGCAGTGTAACAAATGAAACACCTGGCAGCTGGCCCTGGAGTAGCTTTTTGGAACTGCTAGGAGAGAGAGACAGGCCCTGTCTCCAGGCTATCCTCCTTTTCCCTCTGGCTGGGATCTCCCACAGTCCTTCACCCTGCCTCTGCCCCAGTGAAACTGGAACCACTCTCTCACCATCAGTCAGAGCTGGTGCCAGAGAGATCCCAGTGACTGAGTGTGGCTATCCAAAGGCTGGAGCAGGGACAGTTCACCTCCCTCTCCCATGCCAGCCTGCAGGACCAATGAGCCCATCTGCAGGGTGGGATGGTGGCTCTCGAGGGGACAGTCCTCATTAAATGACACTATCACCTCTGCTATAAGGGCTTCAGTGCAGGTAATCAGCCCTTCCCCATCACACCACATGGGAATGTCCAGTTTTTCCAACCAGTCAGCAGCTCCCTTAGAACTGTGACCCACCTTGAAATAGAATGCAGGTGCAGATATTTTAACATCATTTTATGGCTTCTAATAGCATCACCTCAAAGGCAAGGTGCTTTTTAATTCTGACTCATTTTTAAAGAGCAGGAAATGTAGTTTAATATGTTTTACAAAAGTGGTAAGAACAGAAAAGGAAAAATAAGCAATTGGGAGGATGAATATTGTACTTGCAAGACAATGTGTACTTTTCATGCAGAACTGATTAGAATGAACCAGAGGGTTTAAGAAAGCAAGAAGTGTGTACTACAGATATAGTAGGATGCCACTGCTAACACAGAGGTCTTCATCCCAAACTTCTTCACTCTTGGCTCTTTACCTCTTTTGTTCCAGTTTTCCTAAAAGGGAAATCAACTGCTTCCTTGCTGATAACTAGGAGGATAAGCTCATCACTAACTGGTGCTGTTAGCACATCTGCTGGTGATGACAGAGGGGGACTGGGCCAGGAGGGCTCCCTGAGCTTGGCCCTGTGTGTGAGGGAAGCAGGCTAAAATCCCTGCACTCCCCTGCAGCAGGCAAGCTCCCTCACCTTCCATCTGTCACTTAGCTCTGCAGCACTGACAGATGAGGCTGGGGCTGTGTCCATCCCACTGCACTCCCACAGTGGGCTGCCTGTGTGGCAGGCAGAGCCTCACTGCTGGAAAAGGCTCTCCTGCACGGCTGCAGTCCATTAAGGCAAACTGCAGTCTGTGCCAGCTCACCTTAATGTGCTGGGCTGTGAGCTGTGAGCTGAGCCTGTTCAGGAGCTGATTCAAAAATGATTAAGTGGCTCTTGCTCCAAGGGCAGCTACTTTGGGATCAGGGAGGGATGACAGCTGGGCACAGCAACTTCCTCCAGTGCTGCATGTTAACTCACACATGTTTCCAGGCCAGGGCCCCCAGAAGCAGGGAGGCTGACAGGATTTACCACAGTCTGGTTTAATACAGAGCCTGTCAGGTACGTGCATGTGTGTGGCACACACAGGTGTAAGGCCATGGGCCATCCCTTTGCACACCTTAACTCATTCCCACCCACAGACAAACTATCTTTTTCTCTCTGTTGCAAGTGCCTGTGTGTTTTTAAAGAGAGAGCAGTGCCTGAGGAGCATAGAAGTGGCAACCTAAAAAGGAGCTCTGAGAGCCATTCCCAGAGCTCAGCACTTGTGGAACCTCAGAGCAAGAAGCAGGGAAGTGAGCACACATTTGTCCCCTCTTCTCAGCCCAGAGACTGTGCTGCAAACAGCACAAGCAACTTGTCTGGGAGACTGACTCCAGCTGCCATGCTGGCTGCACTCCTTTGTTCCTCAGCCTTTCTCTTAGGGCCCTGCTCAGAGGGAGACTGCAGCATGTGCTCAGCAGCTGGGCTCCATGCCCACAAAGAAAGGAAGGGAATGAGATGTCTGACACACTGGCAGAGCAGCCTGTTTGTGGTAAGGAGGCCACGCACTCTGGTGCTGCACTAGGAACAGCAGTGGGCTTCCCCTGTGGAGATGAGCAGGATTTGTGGGTGCCACGTGCAGTTGGTACAGGTTGTGTTTCAAAGCTAAATTGCTGAACAGCAATAGTCACCTGCAAGGCAGGCAGGGCTCACACAGAGAAGCAGCAGCACACTTTTGAGATGCTGAGAGCCAGCATGTTGCTGCTCACACAGCAGTGGCTCTTGTGCCACCATGCAACTCTGCTGCCTAACTCACTTATCCCTCCCACAAGCCAGAGGCTGCTCCAGGGGGGTTCCAAGGGGTGGTGAGCTCGGGGGAGAGGAGCCTGGTCCAGTGACACAACAGGAATAAAAGCCAGACCTCCAGGCTCCCACTCTGGTCCTCATGCCCATCACCTTCAGCTTCCCTGTTCATATGCACTGACTCTATTTTATATATAATTTACCTTTTTATTCTTAGTCTCAGCTATGCCACCAAAACTGCTCAGGACACTGGGGTTTGACAAACACTTAACAAAAGCTCATTTTGAAGCAGCAGTTGCAGATTGATACCAAATATGATAACAACTACACCCTGCTGCTTCTACCCTGAAAGCCAAGGATCCAATTGAGCAATGCCCTCTTCGTGGAGTTTGTGGCCACTCCTGTAGTGCTGCTTCAGATCCCTGTTATTTTATTATCCCCATCTTTACGAGTTCCCAGGGAAAGTGCAATCACAGCTTTGCGGCTTCCTGGAGCAGCTGTCCCCCTGCACTGCTGCAGCCAAAAAAGCTGACACCAGAGCCTGGCACTCTGCTTTTTATTGCCATTCTACTCCTAATTGGAGCAAAAAGGAGCATGCAGAGTCATGCACCAACCCAAGGAGGTATTAGCTAATAGAAATCGTGCCCCACTGCACTAAATGCTAGTCACTTAAATCAATCTCTTCCTTCTTCCTCTCACCTCCATCTCATTCTCTCCACCTTCCCTGCGCCTTCATCCTTCCCTCCCCCTCTCCTCCTCAGCCCCTCCTTCCCCAAATCCTCCCCCACCGTCTGACTTCTAATCCCTCTAGGGCAATTAAAAGCAGGACCAACAACAAAGGGAAGGCAACAGGAAGCCCTATTATTCATCCTCTGCAGCACCCTGTCCCCTGGGGTTTGCAGCACCCACCCCTGCTGCAGGTAGCTGGTCCCAAACCGGGCAGGGTCCCCAAATCTGGGGTACCTGGGGTGCTGTGCAGTGGCTGTGGGTGCCTCCCCCCTCCCTGCACCTAAGAGGCACTTTTCTTTCTCAGATCAATTACCACAAATGATTTATGTGGCCAGTCAAGAGGGCCTGCCAGGGTTCTTATTTCATCTCTGAGAAAAGGAACTCTGCTGGAATTTTATCAGGGAGCTTGGATTAAATTGACAGCTGCCTTTTGTTTTGTTTTTAAAGACCTTCCCTTCAGAGCACAGCATTCTGCCTGGATTTTGGCGGGGGGAGGAAACCCAACGCCATGCAAGGGTACAAGCCCCTCCTTTAAGAGAAAAATCCATTTACTTCACTCCATATATATTTTAAGTGAGGCCATTTTTAAGGAGCTGACATCTGCAAAGTGATCCCCACTCCCACCGACTCGAAGCGGCATTTTTATTTCACTTCACTGAAGCCACGAAGGCAACAGCTTTTCCTCCCTGGTGCAAGTGTCAGCGAGGCTGACAGAGGGAAACCATGGAGTTTTCATCTCCACACGAGCACAGTCATCTCAGAATGCTGCCAGCCCTGCCACACACAAAGCATCCTGCATCCCATTCCACATTCCAGGCATACGGACACGCCGAGGCACAGGGATGTGATGTGCCCAGGCAGCCAGGGCCATGCAGATATTGCACTCAGGAGCTCAGGGAGGCAGATCTGGGTGTGTTTCTGAGGGACCCCATGCAGGCAGACGTGCTGGGACACGGTGAGGCAGAGCCTGTGCAGGGCAGGCAGGTGCACAGGCGGGGAATGTGCCAGCAGGCGTGCGGCTCCACACAAATCAGCCCAAAATGTGCCCAAAAAGGCACGGGCAGAAGGCACAGAGACACACACAGACAGAGCTGATTGCAACTTCAGGCACTGCCAACAGCAAGAGGTATTGACAAGTATTTAACCAAGTCAGCCTTCCCTTGCTTTAGTAGCTGCACACCCTTTGAACAGATTTGAAAGCATTTGTTCTCTAGATAACACGATTTGGGCTTTGTATATATATTTGGGAGGCAAAGTCTAACACAAGGACATACAATTACAGAGGATGCCAGCAGAGATTACAGCATCAGTGGTGAGAGGTCTAGATATATATTTATTGCCTTAAAAACAATTCTGGGTTTGATACAAAGGCGCAGTCTTTCTCTGTACTGCAGGGTGGTATGGAGGAGGAGAAGAGTATGTTAATTCTGTGTTAAAAGAAGTGAATAGGATTACAAAGTAGAGATGAGCAGTCCAATAACAATGCTAAGAAGGTGCAGAAAGAGGATGCAGGGTGGTATGGCTCACACAAAGGAGAGGCACGTCTCATGGCAAAGTACTCTGTCAACCTGAAATCCAGGCATTTCACAGACATCAGCTACAGTATTTTCAACAAATGTACCTACCCAGATGCCTGCTCTCGCTTCTGCTTTTTTCTACTGATGTTTTCATTCTTTCAGATTATTCTCTGCCTGCCATCACTTTACAGAAAAGCTAAATATGCATTTGGGAGGATGGAAAAAGCTTGGACACCAATGACACACGTGCTGCTCAGTGCACCAAGACATTTGATAGGGGAAAAAATAAAAACACTGGTTTGCCTCCAATTTTTTTCCTCTTGGCACTTTAAGTTTTATCATCATCAGTATTAACCCTAACTGATTTCAGAAGAAGAAACATTTTAAAGCCAGCTGGCATCCCTTTAAATGCAAAACCTTTAAGCTACATGTGTTTTCTGCTACTCTGTCCACACAAACTGCATTCAAAAGATGCTACTTCCTTTATTACAAAATGGCCACATTTTCTTACTCCTTCCAGTCTCCCATCACTACTTTTCCTCTAAGTGGGAATGTTTGCAGAGACTTGAGAACTTCCAGCTCCCAAGAACCCCAAGAAAATTATCTCCTTGCTATAGGCTATAGTTGTCAGAAATGCTCTGCTCTCCTCCTCAAGGCTGGGGAGAATGCTTTGGTGTTCAAAGACCAAGCTGGCAGCATCTTCACCCCCAATCTCGTACAAAGATTGCACCAAGACCAGTCACTTCTCCCTGCCTCTGGTCGCATCACTTGGATAAAGGAGGAGAGCTGAGTACGCTGTTAAACAAAGAGGGTTATGCTAATTTTATGCTAATTAGGTGTATCAATGCAGCCCTGCTATAGAATTATTTCCCTCTGCCCAGGCCTTCTTCAGCTGCAGAAAGCATGACAGGGGGAGCTGACAAGGCACAGGAAGGATGAATGCAATGCAGGGAGTCCAGCAGCAGTCAGAAAAAGAAAAATAACTCTTACTTTTGGTGAGTTTACTCTCTTTGTGGCTCCATTCCCTTCCAGTGCAACCCTTGGCAAGGCTGCCAAGCTCTCAGCCCCAGAAATAGCATGTCAAGCAGCAGAAAAACCAGAGGGGAGGGGGAGATGCAGATAAAAATAGAGAGAAATGTTGATTGCATTGTTACTGCTTCAATTAAGCTCAGACACTTCAGCCTGATGAGTCAACAGCAATGACAAGAGGGCACAGAAAACAAGAGCAACTGCAGTGCAAACCAGTTTATCAGTCCCACTAACGTGGAAAGCACTGAACTCCCAAACCAATCACTGTGATAGGGAAAGGAGGAAGTGCTCTAACATTGTCCTTCCTGCACCAGCCTGACAGCAGCAGCACAAGCCACAAAAAGGCGGTGAGTTAATGATGAGAGGGCAGGAGAGCTGATGGCTTGGACCAGAGCAGCCCTCCCCAGCCCAGCATGGGCAGTAAGAGTGGGGCTCTGGAGGCCAGCTTGGCTTGTTCAAATGTAGCCATTGTCTTCTCCAGGGGCTTAAATCACACTTGTGATTCTTTGTGCGTTTCAGCGGCGGCGCAGAGACAGCGAAGTAACAGATGGGTGTAATTACAGGGAGCAAGGCACAGTCCCTTCTCCATCACCCCATGTGATGCACATTTTCTCTGTGAGAATAGACTGCCTTGCACCCTGCCCATGAGTGGGGGTGATCCAGCTTCCTCCCCATGCCACCTCTGCTGCTGGGAGCTGACAGAGCAGGGATTTTGGTCAGGGCACTGCTGTAAATACGACATATGCCGAGTGAGAGGGAGCACCAGCAGCACTACAGAATGGGAGGTTGGGTGGGAGCAGCCACCAAGCTGCCCCTGTTGGTCCCTGCCTGAGTGTCAGGGGACAGGCACGTGGCTGAGGCAGGAGGCAGTGGGATGGAAGGTGGGGAAAATCTCTCAAATAAGCTTTGGTTGGGGTTGTTTGTGGTTCTCTGTGTCACCTCTGAAAAGAAAGGAAGAGATGCAGTTGGTCATAACTTCAAAGAGTCTGTCTCTCAGCCTGGCCACACCAAACCCTGGGAATGTTCACCTCTCCCTGTGAAGTAGTTTACAACACATATAACATTGCCATTTATTGCACCATCTGCCAGCACTCCTCCTTTTACCAACCCCATCAAAGGAATGAGGAAGTCATGTATGGAACCACTTATGACCAGCAGCAGTGCCATAAAGCCCTGCTCTGCAGCCTGGGCTGCCTGGGTTATCCCACCTCATCCCAGTTCAGGCATTCATTCCATTCTTGTCCTGCCAGTGCAAGGTAATGTTCTTACACTCAGAGGTTTTGTTAGCCCGGTGTCCCATCTCTGACAGCAGCCAGCCACAAATTCTTAGGAAAAGCACAAAAGGAACAAGGACGGATGCACAGTGAGCTGGCCCCTGGGATCCCTCCCAGCATCCAGCAATTAGGATTAAGAGCATCCTGTGCTGGTGACTGTGTAGATCTAACACCCTTGCTCTTAACTGCAAAGCTCTCCTCAGTGCCTTTAAACAATTCCTTTTACATGCAGTCTCTGCGGCAGCGTGCAGCAGGGAATTCTGCATATTAAGTTGATGTTGTGCAGAAAAACAAACAAAACAAACTCAAAACCTTCTGCTTTAAACCTACTACCCACTCCTGTGCTGCTCCTTTTCCTTGTCAGTGGGGAAATCTCACACTTGGGCAGTTCCCTGGGTGTCCAGCTGCCTCCTGAAGTTCCACCCATGTCCCCCTTACTGAACAGCTTTTCAAGTGATTCCCCCTGTTTGTCACTGCCTAGCCAGCCATCGATTGTGGCAGGGATATACAATTTTAAGAGATGCTATGCCTAGGTTAAAAAAGTCCCTTTTTGACCTAGAGGCTCATCAATCTGCATGGTTTGGGCTTGTGCTAGCTAGGTGCTCCATAAATGCACCTGGGAATTGCTCTTTACCTTCCCAACTGGGGCAGCATCCAGCTGCTGAAAGGAAAATAAATACACCTGGAAACACTCAACAGCACCTGAGGTGAAAACCTGCCCACCCCACTGCACAGGGGAAATACAGCTATCTGCTCCTGAGACAGGGATCTGTCAGAGAGGAAAGGGGCTGGCACAGGATTAGAGAGAACAACATTTCAAAGTCCTCAGATCCCCTGTTTGCACACAGGCGGGGCCACATCCAAGGTTCACAGTCTTGCTGGTAGCTATTCATCAAAACATTTGCACTGCCAATTTGACAACATTTGTTAAAAAATCTATGCTCAGTTCACGAGGCTTGCACCAGACTGTCCAAACAAATGACCGAATAATCTCTTTTCTTCATGTTATCTGCCAGTATTTGGGATTACTTCGTGCCAGATCCCCCGCTGAAGGAAGGAGGGCTGGCATGGGGGAGGAGGGGAGAGCCCAGCAGAATTCATTCTGTTCCGTTCCCCTGCGAGCTCCTTTCCATCACACTACTGAGCACAACACAATTAGTGAAAAGGGCCCGTTTTTTCCTCCAGGAGCCCAGGTCCCAAAAAGGTACAGCTTCAACATCATTAGCAGTTCATCTTCTCAAAGCTCCGGGCAGCCCCTAGGCAGGTCCCCTCATGCAAACCCCACACTCCTCCCCCTTTTTGGTGTCTGCTTATCAAACTAATGAAGCACATCTACACTGAAAGGTCTAGAGGTAGAAGACAGCAGCTTAACCATGATTCAGTACATGTCCTTTCCCCTCCTCCTCTTTATCAAATAAAGCAAGCAGAATTTCCTACACTTAAATGGAAGGGAGGAGGAAGGAAGGAGGGTAAGGGGAGGGAGACATTTGTCTGGTAATTCCCAGCAGAAGGAGATGTCTGTTTACTTTCTTTGACTGAGCACTTGCATATTAAAAAGGCTCAGTTCCTTAGCGGACAGGATTTATCAGTGCCACATTTTCTACTTAATAGGCCAGAGCTGGCAATGCCTGCTCCAGGTAGCTGGAGACAGAAAAAAAAAAACAACTTTGTGTGACCTTCCCCTTGCCCTTGTGTGAGTCCCCTCTGCACAGGGGAGCCAGCAGAGGATGCAGAGAGAGCTGAGAGCCCAGGGCCATGCGGTGGGGAAGGGATGCTCCGTGTGCCTTAGCACTAAAACAAGACCACTGCAAAAACAGTGAAAGCACAACAAGGCTCCATTAGCTTTTTTTTTTTTTTCCATTCAGTGATATCCGGAAAGGCAATTTCCAGCTTTAGATAAAAACACATAAACATCTTTCATCATGTCACTGACCTAAATATAGATGATTACTTCAAGGCAAGAGAAAAAAAGAAAACAAAAAAAAAAGAGGGAAAAAAAAGCCCTATTCTTATACCTTCAAAAGCTATGATGCTCTACAAGCAGAATGCAGTAAAGAGGAGCACTAGATAACCAGTCAGATGTAAAAGAGAGAGAGGAATACATGTTCTGGAATGACTGTCCTGCTGGACCATTATCCTGGGCCCAGCTTTCACCTGCCCTGTGACACAGGCTTTTTCCATGTCCTCCTGGACACTTGGCTGTCTCCTCCTGGCACAGTACAGCAAGCAGGACCTCTGCTTTGCCACAAAGCCTCTGGAGTTCAAATTCACATCAATCCCACCTTAACCAGGCCATTACGCTGCCCTGAAGGGTCAGGCCATGTTTTCCAAAGGGACATAAAGTTGTCCTTGGACCTAGGGACACACTTTGAAACATGTCAGATCTACACAGGAGCCAAAGTGGTGCTAGACTCCAGCAGCACTTGAGCACGAGCCCAAGAGCACTTGATTGTGTTTCCTCTAGGGTCACCCTCACATCACAGCAAGGTTGCACTGCTCTTGGGAAGGATAAGTGGTTTTGATCTCAATACCTGTGCTGGCTTGCAGCAGCAACCCCCAAAACTCCCCACTACCAACAAGCCAGAGGGTTCCAGTAACACACACTGGAAGCAAAGGCATTTGCAGGCAAACTCTTCCTGCTAACACAACCCAACATTAAATATCAGTGACAAGTCGTGATTCTCCATATTTAATACACATCCTACCATTCTCAACCACAGAATCCCATTTAATGACCCTCACTGGTATGTGCTGGGGTGAGAATTGGGTACTTAATTGCTCCCTGCCTCAGTTTACCCCATCCATAAATGGTACATCTTCAGAGTTTACAGGAAAACTAAAATCTTGGGATGCTGTATGAACTGTTATAGGTAATTGCAAAGACAGATGTGCACTTGGTTATCAGCTGCTGTTTTTTTAAAATCAAGTACAATGCACTTAAATCCTACATGCAGCCTTCCAATACCTTATAGCACCTTCCAGTACTTCAGGGAGAGCCTACAAGAGAGCTGGAGAGGGACATTGTACAAGGGCCTGGAGTGGCAGGACACGTGGGAATGGCTGCACACTGATAGAGGGGGAGTTCAGATTGGATATTAGGAACAAAATCTTTTCTCTGAGGGTGGTGAGGCACTGGAAGAGGTTGCCCAGACAAGCTGTGGATGCCACATCCCTGTGAGTGCTCAAGGCCAGGCTGGATGGGGCTCTGAGCAACCTGGTCTAGTGGAAGATGTCCCTGCCCATGGCAGGAGTATTGGACTGAGATGATCTCTAAACCTTTCTGTGGTAGCTGTTGTCACAGTTTCAACTCAGTCTTCCTTCTTCTGGGTCAGAAAGGGCCTAAGAAAGGGCTTTGGGAGCATGAAAGCTATGGTTTATGCAGCAAAAAAAAGTCATTAATTTATAAGTAAAATAAAATAAACTATTACAAATAGTATACTATTTTAAAAAGAGTTCAGCAGGGATAGTTCATTGTCATAAGCACTTGCTGCTGTACAATCTCTTCCCAAGTGTTGTGCAATTGTCACTGATGAGTTTAAGCTGCTAGAAACTGCCTGCATTTAGACCCAAACAGAAACCTCCTCTTTCTCCCCAGCACGAGACCATCCTGCATTTGCAGCAATAGGCTTGGCTCTTCTGAGACAAAGCAAAGGAAAAGCTCAACCAATCCATTGCACCTGCTGTGCAATTTTACTGTGTTGCAAAGACATAACAAACCTCAAGTTTTGCCTCTTGGAAGGCAGGGACCAGGTGAAACCACTAATGCCAGCTTCATCACAGACCGACCATACAGAGTGCAATGTTGACTGAAACCCAAGGAACCCACAGGACCTTTTTTAATAAACAAGTTTGAAAAATCGCGACCAATGACCACATTTTCTCACCCAATAATGTGAGTTATTACTTTCCATCAATGTAGTTGAGATGAGTATCAAAAGGAAAAAAAAAGCCAAACACAGAGGAGCTGGAAGCAGGTAACTCAGGGAAGTTCTCCTTGGGTCACTGGGTTAGTGAGGTCATGGGCCTGGGCTACACCCTTGTGCCTGGCTCTCTTCACTAATTGCTAGGCAGAAATGAGCCCTGGCCGGGAATAGCAGCACAACAAAACTGTGTCAAAACTCTATTTCTTGTCTCATAAAATACCTACTGCTTCAACTGTCAGAGGAAACTAAAAGCTACACTCTCAACTCCATAGCATAATTTGCTTTTTTTTCCTGTGGAAATGCACACTCTTGCACTAAAGTCTACTCCTTGTGTCTCACAATGTGGTCTTTGACTCAAAGGAACCTGCACTACACTGCTTGTAAAATTTGCTGGTGGCCTGATAAGACTCAGAAGACTTCTCCAGCACTGTCAATCCTGTGCACATACCCAGAGGACCTGAAAGACCACTGGGAAAGCTCCAGTGCCCTCCACAATGGGTTCCTGCAGGGCTGCTAAGTTCTGTGTTCCTGACTTTCAGACCAGCACAGGGATTGCTCAGTGCATGTGCCCACACAAGTGAGGATTTGCTTTCAAGGGCAGGCACCAGCTGGGCTATTTCTGTCTTGTGTTTCACTATGGCTATTCTGAGATGTACCCATGAAGCTGCAGCCCAATCCCAAATTTCTGTGTCCTTTAAAACCTTTAATCAACCACTCCATGGGTTGAAGATGGCAGCAGGCTAATGCATTATCCACAGAATAGCAGAGGATTATTTTGGGTTATGATACTGTTCTCTAGTTTCCACACATCCAGTGTGTTTACACACATCTACTTTGCTTCTTTATCATTTTAGCTCGAGGTGAAAACTCAGTCCTACCTACACAAAAGACCTGCTTTTTGCCATCACCATGGAATGTATCTCACCTCTCAGAGGATGTGCAATCTGAAGTTGAGCTTGCTGGGTGAAAGCCAGGGGAACTAATGGGAAACTTCTCATCAAAACTGCCCTGGGGACACAATGTGTCTCTTCAGGAAACTTGTGTGAAAATAAACCATAAGTGTATGCAAGCACAGACACTCAGAGATAGAAGGGCTGCCTACATGATTTGACTGCGACTGTTCCGACACACAAGCAATGACAATACCCAGAAGCATCAAGAACACAATTGTGTGTTTTCTCTAAATCTCCTTCCTGTTTGTGCCACAAAATGAGCAGGTTCTGTCCCTTTTAAGTTTGTGCTGGTGGTGGGATTGCAGTTCCTACCCGAGTCAGATGGGCACCTTTCTGAGAGTGGCTGTGTTTGCTGTCAGCCTGTGTGCATTAGCACACTGTAACCAATCCAACAGGCTATCTCTTATGTAAAATATAAATACTAATTTGAGGGCTCAGGGAGAACAGCTATTTTAGTTTCAGTTAAAGAAAGAAGAAAAAAAGAAAGGAGGAGGCTGGGCATCATAACAGTAATTTATGATTTTACTGGTGTATTATCATCTGGTAATAAGAGCAACTTGAAACTGCCAATTATCTCATAAGAGGGGTATCACCTTTTCTATTTTGAATGACTCCATCGATAAATGCAGGCTCTGCTTGCTAACAATCCATCACATAATCAGTGGCCTTACAACAGGAGAGCCCGCCTGAGAAAGGGAGACAAACAAACCTGCAAACACACAAACACTCGATGTGAGCAGAGCCCTTGGCTCCAGCAGAGAGGGGAGG
This sequence comes from Catharus ustulatus, assembly GCF_009819885.2. NCBI lineage: Eukaryota > Metazoa > Chordata > Aves > Passeriformes > Turdidae > Catharus > Catharus ustulatus. The sequence goes on from NC_046225.1 coordinate 9,776,154, forward strand.
GTGAGTGGGCTGGGAGGAATCGCCTGCAGCAGTAGCAGGTCACACACACACAGTGTGCAACAGCAAACTCAGTTTACAAAGAGACATCTGTTCCATTACTCCGATGCATTGTGGCTAATTACATCCTGGCCCATCTGTGAAATGACAGCCACTTATTCTCCAGTGAACCATAAAATCTGTACATGTTCAGTGTGGGCAGTGGGGAGCCAGAGGAGTGCAGGGGAGTAGGGGAAGGGGGAGGATGGAGAGGGGAGAGCAGGAGAATGGCACCAAGAAAACGCCACATCTCTCATTCCTGTCTGGTGTCAGCCAGGAAAGGAGGAACTCTGCAAGAAAGGCTCTAACCAAGCACTGCCATTTTGATGCAGGGCTACAAAACTTGCTCTAACCCAAAGGTCCTCACTCCCCATTTTTGCATGTGTAGGGGAGTGAGGTGTGCCAGCAGTGGAAATTATTCCAGACCTGCATCCCTGTGCTTTACATGAGGATTTCTACAGTGTTTCTGCCATTGCTGCTTATATCATCTCTTCCTACTGGTCACACAGCTTTGTTAGAGACTCTTCTATCCAAAAATCTAAGTTTAGGCTCAGAAGAATTAAAACCAAGGACTTATCTCCCACCATCTACAACAGATTATTAGAAAAGTGAAAGAAACTGCAAGAAAATGAATCTTAGCTCAACATTTCGACATGTCCCTTGCAATCAGGGACAACTTCAAGCCCCCAAGATACATAAGACAAGGCACATCTTATTTCTATACCTAGAGTAGATAAGCCAAAATATGGCATTCAGCACCATACCAGCCAAGAAGGTTTAAATCCTGATTCTGGTAAGTCTGTCAGGAAACCTGCAAACTTTTCAGTAAAGTTGTGTCAAATATCAGCCAAAGGCTGCAAGGATTTGACAGCAAGCTTTGTTAGAGGAATGGTGGCTTGGCTTGATGCTAGCACAGACCTCTTACAGCAGCAGCTTCACCAGCAGTCATCAAAATTGGTGACTTCTGATGCCACAATCCTTCTGCAAAATCCCCTGTTTTGGTGGCTCTGGGGTGGTGGAAGAAGCCAAACTGTTACAAGGCAATTAAAAAATGGCTGTGGGGTTAAAAGCAGGGCACAGAGTGGAAACAGAGCTGGGTTGCTCAGTGCCAGCTTGGTAACTGGGGGCACTGCCTTTGTTCCAGGATTTCTGGTGCAAAAGCATCACTTTCCCAATAATGCAATCACTCTGTGTGGGTTTGGGCAGAATTTGCTCAGTGTGATGAGCTCCCAAAATACCAGCAAAACTAAGTGTACAAGGAAGGAGGGTAAGGAGGATGGCTCCTATCATCCACAAGCCAAAGCTGTGGAAATCTGATGGGGTCTAAAACCACTATTGCAAAAGCCAAACTAAAGAAAGCTAGGATGCTTTGGGATGGGATTTCTTGCATTTGGCCATGGGCTAAAGGAAGATATTAATCCATCTGAATCCTTGAGTGAATCATATCCTGCAGGTGTTACAGCTGTTCAAGATAGTTAAGTCTAGAGGGGAAGAAAAATACAATTAATCTAGGTTCACTTACATGATACACAAACAGATGAAAAAAAGGGAAGCACTGCAGGAGGCTGGCTTGTGTTCACAGCCTAAAGCAAATCCACCTGAGGCTGAAACATCAGGATAAATAGTGTGAGTTTGGTGTTTTTGCTCCAGCTTTAAAACTGGCCTCAGTAGCTGTTGACAAACCAATAATATAGGGATGAAAATGGATCAGGACCTATGTTGGGAGCAAAAGTAACTGGAAAACTTAATAGTTTTTTCATTAAAATGTTCATCACTTCCTCCAACTTTTGGTCTACATTCTGTTGATTCTCCTTTGAACATTCTTTTCTGATGAAGGCTTGAACCCTTCTCAAGGCCAGAATGCACACTGAAAATCACCTCACCACCCCTTGGCAAGCAGGGATCCTACAGCTCAGCCTTTGACTGAGAGGTTTGAAGCAAGGGGCTCAGTCTTACTGTACTTGACAAAACCTGCAAAGCTATTGAGAGGCAGCTGAGTGGTGTCAGTCTAATTTAGAATGGATGATACATCCACTACACAACAGGCAATTGGAGAAGGCAAACCAAGGGGAAGGAGAGGGCTGACTGAGCTGAATTCAATCTTGCAGTGGTTCTACTGCTGGAACAGCTGGTGCTTAGTCTATGGATAAATAAAGGATTTAATTTTCCATGGACATCAGGCTGCCTTTCCTCACCAGTGCTAAACTCAGCCCCACAAAAGAAAAGATTAACAGAGAAAGAGGCTCACAGTGTGAAAGTCTACAAAGAGCTTACAGGAAGGATTTGTAGTAAATTAATATCACTAGCTACCACACAGTTCCAGAAGCTCACAAGCTTTTGGTATAAACTGTGGTTTAGTTGGCTCACATGCTAGGTGTGGGATCCAGCTGCACAGAGGGACCTCCTTCCACACTGCCTGAAGGATGAACTTGGTCTCAGGCACAGTTTTGTTGGATGTATTGACCTGTCACTTCTGATCATCCATCTGGGAGTGATGGCCAGCACAGCATCTCAGCCTGCTCCTGGATCTGAAGCCTCAATGTTTTACAGCAGGTTACCACAAGCTCAACTTAATGAGCATCAAGAGAGCCTATCAGGCGTGGGGCCAGGATTGATGCAGAGTTCATTCTGATCTGGAAAGATTAAAAGAGATATCCCCTCTCCTCTATTTCCTTTTTCCCTTGCCTTTCACATTGGTTATGGACACCCAAGGTGAGTTTCTCCTCTCCAGCAAAAGCTGTGACTACTGGAGAAGAGAAAATGGGTGACATCACAGGAGTCACAAGTAAAAAAATGAAGCAATGGCAGAAGGCAAGGTTTTTAATCATTCCATTTGAAATGCTGCTTCCCCCTGAGTTTGTGTGGTACGAATTCTTCCTCATATCTATTTCAATAAGAAATGAAAAAAAATTGTAACAAAGGACATCTGTTCTGTAAATGCAAAACTTCCAGCTTTTCAGTAAAGATGAAAAAAATGTCTTTGAGACTTTCAGGAGTTTCTCTGTCAGAAAGCAGAGATATCCTTGAGGCCTATACTGGCTCTCTTTCAGAATCCATCCCTTCTCCCCCAACTGTTGCCTGTTGTGAAATTCTTTTCAAGTCGTTTTCTCCCCCTGTAAAACAAAGGTGACCAGCTGCAGTGTTTCAAAGATATGGATCTATGCCTCCTTTTTACCCTCCTAAGGGTAAATTCTTTTAAGGCAAGCAAGGTATGACTTTGCAAAAGCTGAAAGCAGTCCTAGCCAGCAGCTGGAAAGAATAAAGTGCTCAATTCCTCCCCTGAGAGCTCTGCCTGTTCTCAGAGAGATGCCACCTTTCTGAGCCCTCCTGTTACAAACACCTCCCCCCCACTTTCCTGATGCTTGTCTCCAGGCAGGGCTGATGCATGCACTGATTTTCCTTATGGAAGAAGGCAGCAAGCTGACTGCTAGTTATCCCCCCTTTACCTGGTTACAGTCCTGCTGCCAAGGTGATTAGAAAGCAAAGACTAAAGAAACCAGCTGAAAATAACTAAACAATCGTTTTGCCTTAATAGCAAAGACTGGAAGGGGATATTTGTCTCTAAATTTTAAGGCTGACACAAGCAACATTTGAGCTGGCTTTAAAATATTAGTCCTAACCTCTTATGCTGGCAGAAAGCTGGTTAGCTTGGGTTTTTGAAAGTTCAGTATAAAAGGGATAGAGGATGAAGAAAACTTTGGGAATATGTATTAATTAACAAGTCAGCAGGGAAGGGCTTTTGGTAAATGAATGCCGTGCTCACTAAAGAGAACAAAACCTGGAAGAGGCATTAAGAATATTTGTGCACAAAATGCAGACAAAAGATACAAGAAGGCTGCTGTGTGCATCACTGCTTGGAACCCTGCAGTCAGATGCTGGCTGTTCTGATCACAAATGCTACCTGTAAGTAGAGCTGGCTAGGAACTGCTTCTGAAAACACAGCAAGTAGAGCAAGGCAAATCACACGTACTTTACAGCTGCACACAAAAATCACAAGTTCCAGATGCTTCAGAAAAGCCATCCCAGGAAACAAATGAAATGCAGGCACAAGCCCTAGTGGAAAAACCACCTCTCATGTGAGCTTGCATGAGAGGGGAAGAGGAAAGGAGAGGGGCTATATTTTGGCAAAGGACAGGCTCAGCTTTCCTTTTTGTAAGCACACATAAACCCAAACTTCAAATAAAACACCTGCCATGCAGCACTGGCTTGTGCTTGCAACCACACAGCATGCAGTGATGCCACATACTCAGATTTATTTGCCCAGCAGCATGGGTGCCAAGTGGGCTAACAGGAAGAGCTTACCCACTTGGAAAGCCAATCCTTAGAAAGCATAATTTCAAGGAATACAGAGTGTTTAATGTTATTCAAATAAACCTGCTGCGACTGTGGTAGCTTGGAGGAAAAGGCTGGGCTTAATTCTGATGTGCAGGATGTCTGAAGGAGAGCTCTGCCTCCCAGTCCTTGGCCACTGAGCTTGGATTTCAGCTTCCAGAGTGGAACACTCAGCTACTGGAATGGCGTAACACAAATCATAAGTTTAAATCCCCCTGTGAGTCTGGTTTACAGCAGCTGCAAGTGCTGATTCCTGGAGATGGAGGGATAAGCAGCTGGATCTTGAGGACGTGGATCCCAGGACCATGCCCTCCTGGCCAGCCACAATTAGTGCTTGCTAGTGAGAGACCCAGGTCATTAGCTGGCATGGAAAGTTAATCACCTGTCCACTCTCACAAAGGGAATGGTCCCTGCAGGACAGAGGTTGGTGGCTGGCTCCACTCAGGGGACAATGTCTGTTCTCTAAATAGTGTCCTATGAATAAATCAATGTCCAGATCCCAGGGCCTCTCAACTCCACAAACACAAACACTCAGAAAGTATATACATTAAAAATATGATTCTGAATAAAAATGCCTCCCCCTGAGCCCCAGCTTTCCAATGCCACCTCCCTGGTTAACCCTTCCCTGCCCCATCTGCCTCTGTTTTGTTGTTCCCATAGTACATTATTTGTTGAAATAAATATGGAGATAAGTCTGAGCAAGACAGCCAGATTGAAATAAATTCATCACTCAGGGGCTCTCAAGGGAAGAAAACCATGCATTTTTTCTAAATGATTATTTCTGAAGCGCTGAAGGAATGGCTATATCACTAATGAGGCCAGTGCTCCATGACTGCTGATTATAAATGACCTAAAAAGAGACAAGGGGATGGTGTATGTGTGAACAGGAGGATGAGAAAAGGGATGAATTGTTCCTCCTTGGAGTGTGGAATTGACTCCCTGGGCTTCTCAAAAGTCTGAGAGCATTTGTAATTCACCACAAAGGCAGGCCTGGCATATTTACAGCTGCCCAAGGAAGTTTGGACTGCAGTGCTGGAGTATTCTAACAAGTAGACACACAGCTCCTCTCCTCCCATGGTAGGTCACCATCTACCCATTGCAATGATAATTAAAAAGGAAAATGAGCTCTCTCAGTCCCCTATGGGTCTGGATTATAGGGTCTGCAGGTTGATGCAGCCAGACTTGAGGCTGAAGCACTTATGTCTTCTCTCACTCACTAATTCCCATGGAAACAAGAAACTCCTGACAAATGACTCAAAATATGCTTGCAAAAATCTTACTCATGTGTTTGGTTGGCTACCTTCCCCCACACTTTCAGCCTGAATGATTACAGGTGCATTACACGTGCAGCAATCCCAGGGCAGCTGATGGTGGAACAGAGCAGGATGCCAGCCACAAGCAGGAAAATTAGTTATGTGAATTCAGAGAATAATATCACAGTTTGGCCATAAAAAGCTGCAGCTTTCAGACTCCTAGCAGCATTATTTATGTCACATGGTGTGTAGAAGTGAGAGCACTTAGAAGTAAAAGATATCTAAGGAACAGCCCCGATACAAAATGTATTGAGAGCATTGAGAAGATGGGGTCTACTTATTTAATTAATGGCTTGGTTTACACACAGAAATTACAAAGGACACCTTGGAGAGCAGAGATCTGAAAATGAGCTTCTGCAGAAGCTCAGACAAAGGAGCCTTGCAGATGTTAAATGGATTTTAGTCACTTGCCACTGCCACAGATTTCCTAGCACTTTTTGAAAACTGTCCCTCTTTTGCAGGCAGAAGCATCCTCTTGCCTGACCTGACAGAACTTGGGAGATGCAGCTTTGTTTCCACCAAAACTGTTCCAACCTGTGTGTGGATTTGGGGCAGTAAATGGGAACATTGTGAGTGCAGAAGCTCAGATCAGGGCCCCTACAATTACCCACAGTCTCTACTTCAGCTGACTCAGGCAGCTCATCACTAACATTTACTGCAGCCTCAATGGGCAACTCCAGAAGGTTTTCTCCCCCTCTCAGGAGAACCCTTTCCTTGGAGCTTAGCATCACTCACTGATCTCCTCACAGGTACCCATCTCTACAGACAGAAAGCCTGCACAGACTGAGCACAGCTGCTAAATCTAGGGGTGGAGGCAGGGAAGAAAAGTTTAACTAAGTTTTCCTCCTTCACACAGGTCATTTGTCACAACCCTTTATAGCTAATAACCCCTCTGTAAAATTTATAAGCCAATTACAGAGCAGGGAAATAATTCACTAATAGCCTGTATAAGATGGTTTAGAAATCTGGTAGGAAAAAACTCCAATATATTAAATGCCACAGGTTTCAGAAGCAAATGCTGTAGGTGACACTCTTTTAAAGACTTTTGAGTTCAGGAGGCCTAGATCCATGCAAGAGCTGTTTGGGGCTAGCCATTGCCACAGCTCTGGTGGGGGCTGGGGCACACAACCTGGCTGGTGCCTATTTCCTTCTCTTCTCTCAAGGGCTGCAGACACAGCTCCCTCCCCTATCCCTCCTGTAAGTCAACCAAGATAAATGAAGTACCTCATTTGCTTTTCCAAAAGCCACTAATTGACCCCAGAAAGTAAATCTGACAAGCAAGTGGAGATCATCCACCAGGCTGCACTGTCTGTCTCCCTCTTGCCTGGAGCAGGGAGCATAAAGAAATCAGCCTGGATGCTGTATCACTATCATTTTGGAAGTTCTCTAATGAATCTGAGCCCAGCTGGAGCTTTGAAAGACTGCAGTGGTGTGTCAGCATAAACAGCCAAAACTAGTGTCGTGTCAAGTGGTAACAAGGCCACTTCTGATTTTACAAGCATCATGCACTTAGCAGATAAAAATTAGCATCCTATCCAAGCCACCAGCCACCCTGATCACCAGCAAGGAGAAACAATGCCCCTGCACGACTGCTGGTACTCAGGGCTGCTGATAGCAAGTCCAATTTCTTACAAGATGTCCCTTAGTGTGATGAATAACCACCACACATGGGGTTTTATCTTTTCTTTTTCCTCTTTGTTGCTCCACTGGACACAGACCTGCAAAGAGCTTTCTGGGGTTCCTTTAAATAAACACAACTAATTACCCTGCACAATACTGTGGCTTACAGACAGCTAATTACATCAAGGAGGGCTTTCCTAACACGTGCAATTCTTTGCAGAGGGCCACGTCTAACACGAAGCAAATTTATTCAGCCTTTATGCCATCAGCTGGTACAAAAAACCACACAGAATCCACAGCAGCTCCAGATTGCACAACTTCAGCAGGCAAGCTCTCCCAGGAGGCTGGGAAACAGCACATGGAGTGCCCATATTCCAGAATATGTGTAGCTGGGTGGCTGCAAGCCTGCTGTGCCCTGAGTGCAGTGCTGTGGGACAGGCTGGGACTGTTGTGTAAATAAAACCTGGGTTTTTTCACTCACTTTTGCTCCATGTTGAACAGACAATCACCACTGGCCATGCCTTATGCCCTGACTGCATGCCTTGCTGGAGGAATAATGGAAATCCTGGGCCAAAAAAAAAAAAAAAAAAAAAGCAAAAAAGCACAGAACTGAACAGATGGGCAACATGAAAGAAAAGATACATTGGGAAGCTGTTCAACCAGTAAGAGATGAAGAAAAAGAGAAGTTAAGTGAGTCACTGTGTGTTATGTGGACAGCTGTGGTAGAGGCTGGAAACAAACTTAGGGTTTCCTGACACCCACTCCCTGCTCAGACAGGGATAGCACCAAAGCAAAACAAATTCTGTAAAAATAGACTTTGCAGGCAGATATCTAACTAACAGTACAGGCTCATAGGAAATTATTCAAAGGGGATGTGACTGACTGCCTTTTTGCATTCCTGCAAACCTAAAAAGACTTTTCTTTAAAGTGAAATACCGGGTGAGAGGATTTTTTAAGGTGTGCAGCCCCCCTCCTTCCCCCTCCCTGCACAAACAGCAAATGAAAGCGTTTGATTTGCAAGCATTTGTGGACAGCCATGCTGTACAAAACAGTAACTCCTTCTCCTCAGGGACAATATCCTGAAAGGATGAAGCAAGGACACCTCTCAAACCACACTCATAACGATCCTTAGCATTAACAAGAGTTATATGCATAAAAAGCAGCATATATCTCACTAAGCAAGTGAGAGTGGCAGATGAACTGATAGGAGAGGGCAGAATATCTTATTTGCAGCTATTAGCTGACTGGTCAAAATACCTGAGTAGGAATGTATGTTCAATTATACATGTGTTCAACTCTGGGACACGCATCACAACCTCCTACACCTCTGCAAGGAGCATGGTCCTTAACTTGTGTTTGAGGCATTTCAGTCCACTGGCTTCATGAGATAATCACAGCCTACAAAGGGGCTTCAAAATTCCCATGAAGGATGTTTCCTGCAACTCTCTAAGGCTCTATCTTTTCCTTCACACAAGAGGATGGTTTTTACAGGGAGCAAACTGAACGAGGAATTGCAAGCTCACTGTAGAACTGCAGCAGAAACAGGAGACAGAGAGATCTCTCAGGGACCACACTGACCTTGATGAGCAACTCCAGATAAAAGCCACAGTGCTTGGTCTCCCACTATGATTTTCAGAGGTGGGTCACTTCAGTTCTATCTCTCCCTGTAGCAACAGGCATGCCCTAGCAGAGATGACACAATCTCCCTTTACAAAAGAAACCATTAGAAGATGACAGGACAGGCACAGGGAATTCTGACATGGAAGTCAGAAAAAAAGATAAAATAAACCCACAGGCATGAATGGGCCAAAGAATGAGAGTGCACTGTGTCCTGTGTCCTGCAGCAGGATGCCATGGAGGTGGGATCTGCTGCAGGGCAGTGGAGCAGCAAAGACTTTAGGTAGAAAGTGGCCAAACCTGTTGAGAGCTGTGCAATGTTTGGCACAAGGAGCTCACCAGGTCCTTGTTATAGTTGTCATCACCCACCTCCCTTTTGCACTGCCTGCCCCTGATAGCTCAAGTGACAGCAAAAGAAGAATGGAATCTGGACAAATTTATTAAAGGATGGAAAAACACACCAATCCTGAAACAGAGCTTCTGCTCAGAACCATCTTCTCTTCCTTTAAGCCTCTGATTTTCAGAACAATTTAAAGGAAACTTTAGGTACCTCCACAGCCATGACCTAGTTAGTGACTCCCAAAGGAAACCCTGAAGTTTCTTACAGCATTTTTGTTACTCTTATGCAAGGCAGATTAAAAGACCATCACAGAGCAGCCAACCTGAACTTTTTAAAATCAGGAAGCAAATCCCTAAAATCATAGAATATCCTGAGCTGGAAGGGACCCACAAGGATCACAGAGTCCAGCTCCTGGCCCTGCACAGGACATCCTAGGACTCACCCCCTGTCCCTGAGAGCATTGTACAAACACTCCTTGGACTCTGTCAGCCTTGGTGCTGTGACACTTCCCTGGGGAGTCTGTTCCAGGCTCAGCCACCCCTGGGGTGAAAAACTTTCTTCTGATACCCAACCTCCCTGACTCAGCTTCAGGCCATTCCCTCAGGTCCTGTCACTGGCCACCAGAGAAAAGAGATCAGACCTCACTATTTCTTCTTAGTATCATGTGTTGTCTTTTTCTCCTTTGCCCATTTTGCAGGTGCCAGGTTCAAACTTTCCTGTCCCAGAAGATGCCTTTTCTAAAACACGAAAATTAAGATTGTTGCAGGATCTGAGACCTTCCAAAGAAGACACCAAATAAAAGCTCCATGTTAAAATGTCTTCTGAAAGCATGGCTCTCACTTCTGAGACAGAGGAATAGGTAAGAGTCACATGTGAGTTTTGGTCTCTTCAAATGCAATCCCATTGCCATTTTTCCATTGCACATGGAAAAAAGGGGAGAATAAACAATTTCATGCAGTCTGATACTCTACTCCTGCTCTACTCACCCTGTGTTAACCTACCTGTCGAGGTTATTGGGGTTGCAAATCATGCAACACCTTGATTTTTAGCTATTTTAAGTGACTACAGGATTCATATGTGCATTTTTTCCTTCAAAGAATGAAGTTGTAGAGGGCACAGCGAGACACATTTTGTTCTGTCAAAGCAGTCTGTAAGTGGAACGGAAAACCTTTGCTTGCTGATATTACAGACAGAGGCATGAAAAGAGAACAGGCTCCTGGTGCCTCCACACAGGCAGGTGCCCCTGAGTGAGTGCAGAGATCCATGCTCTGATCACCAGACAGCACTGAAGGATGTCAAAGCTGCCAAAGAGCCCCACGCCTGCAGGCAAGCAGTGATTCCCCTCTGTAACACTCACATCTTCAAATTCACAGCCCAAACAGGAGTCCAAAATTGGGCAACACACTAAAACTTTCTTCCAGAAAGGGGAAAGCACCTGTTCTAACAGCCTCTGTCTGAACCACAGGTCACCTCCTGAGTGCAAATTCCCCAGAGGATGCAGGTCCACATGGGTGATTGGGACATGTGGTGCCTGCTGACAGGCAGCCTGAAAGTTTGGCATTTGTTCCACATTTTAATTCCTGGAGCTTTACTGCTGTAGGATTTGTACCTCAGAAGCCACGATTCTTGGGGGCAGAATACAATGTACAGAGGGGCTCTGCACCTTTCCTTTCCTATTCCCTTTCTCTTCTGGATTTTTATACTGGATTTTAATTCTTTTCCTTCCCTCCCCCCCCACCTCCAGCTGCTTTCAGTTGATACAGGAGAAAGTAGAGGTCACAGGAAGAGCAGAGACACATAATCTAATTTTCATTTTGTCCATTAATCATGCACCATTTCAGCCAGCAATTTAACAAGGTGGAACTCTAAAGTGATCACTCTCTGGTGTGATGGGGAAAAATTCACTCTAATTCCCATTGCTGCTCCATGCTCCTGTTCATGCTGCACAGAGCAGCTTCTCCTTCTTACAGAGGAAAAATGGATCTACATGTCCCAAAAAAAGTGTGCTGTCCTGGAAGCCTTCTCAAAAGCTTTTTATTATATTTAAAATGTTGAGCTGGAGCTATTGGTGCTTCATTTGTGAATGACTGGATTTGGGGGGGTGTGGCTCAAAGCAAGCCAAACAGGAAGCTCTGTATTTCAGTACATTTTTTATACGAAGTTGTAACTATTGCTGCACATTGTTTGAGCTCACAAATCACAATGCTTACAGGTAGTTCTGTGTCTGCACCCCTTATAAACTCTGCTATTTGCCAGACTCCCAGCTAGTCAGGATCAAAGCACCCAAAGTGAGACAATTCTGGAAATTACAGAGGTGTGCACTAATCATATCTAAGGTCCAGGAGATGTGTCAGGTCTTGCACATCCACAGGGGAGGCAGAAGGAGGCTCCTTTTTCTGCTGAAGTTGGATGAGTACTGCAACATTTGCAGTCTTGCAAGATGATGTCTCAGCCCCTCTCTCTATCTCAGCTTTTTAAAATTCTTTTGTCAGAGAAAGAGAGCAAAGGCTTATCCTGAACTTCGAGGCAAGAGACCCAAGGACACTTATAGTCCCTTGGAGGGGAAAAAATGGGTTTTCCATACCAAAAAGGTGATAAGCCTGAGAAGTGTTATCTCTCTCCGAGGCCACTCAAGGGCATCATTCTACAAAAAGTAAGAATTAGCAGTACATTCGTTCACCCTTTCAGGGTTTCAAAGGAACAGGGAGATGTTTAAAGGAAGAGGAGTGCAGTTGCACAGAGGCAGGATAAGATTTGAGCAGTCCAAGACTGAGTTGCTGACAAGCATTATTTAGGAGGGACCCTGAGCAGTTCAGCTCTAGGATGGAAAAGGCATTTGCCAAGACAGCATTGCCACTCTGGAGTCTTCTGCTCTGCTCTGGTGACAGAGATGCTCATGGGTTCTAGGGAAAAAACTGTCCTGCAGCTGGCTGGCTTTCTCCAAAAAATTACAACAGGAGGTTTCTCTAGTAAAATCACTGACTTAAGTAAAGGGGTCATCATTCATTCCTAAACCAAATCTTCAAGTTCCCAGAACTACAGGGATTTCCCAAAATGCCAGTGCTATATAATCCCTGACACAGGCTATGGGGGCCAAAAGCCCCTTTAGGACAACTCTGACAGGAACAGGGTGACAAAGAGGTGAAATCAAAGAATTATTAAATTTTGTTTCCCAGTTCTTAAGGGCTAACAGCCAATGCCTGTGAAACCAGGAATATGGGAAGGGTGGCAGGGATTATATTTATCTGTCAGTGTTTCTAATCAAATTTACCAGCTGTGGAAGATGTTTGGGCATTCTTGTCTAGTCAAATCAAAATAATAAAAATACAGAGAGACAACTTTGAAAGAAGAAATGAGAATTAGACACTCTGGGACCTAACTGCTCTCAGTTTCTGTGGGATTTGGGAGCATCACCACTATTTTGAAAACCTCCCTTTGCATGTGAAGAACAAGGTCTGGTGATCCCAAATACTGCACCTGCTGTCAAGAGCATGGAACAAGAGCAGACTGGCTCAGTTCCTCTGATTCTACTAACTTAATTTTTAGTACTCCAAAACAGAATTACCATCAAGTTGTAATAATTAAGAGAATTTTCACAACACCATTACTGAGCAAGCCCTCTGTATTATAAGCAATTTTATTAGTTGCTGAGCCAAACCATATTTCAGAGGCAAAAACTTGATCAAGCCATATTTGCTAGGTGAGTATTATGTAGTGTTTCCTTGTTTCCTTTTCAGGTGCTTGATCTGAGGGCAGCAGCACAGAGTTGAAATTTTGGCTGCTTGTTGTGTATGTTTTCAGTTTTTAGTGAAATTATGTATTGCAAGCAACCCCTGGATGCACAACCCCACCTCTCCTAATAGACTTTTCTGTTCTGACAGGGATGCTCAACAGCATGAAATAATCCCCTTCAATTTACAAAAGAAGTTCCCAGTCTCTGAGTTTTAAACTATTAGTGATCCATCATTTGCAACAAAACCCAACACAGATAATCTATTAACAGCATGGATTTTAAATATTCACTGTTCTCAGTGGCAGTCTGCCTGGCTGTGCAGGAATGACTAACTGTGCTCTGGCTTCCAGGGACACCATCACAAACAAGAGGGGATTAGTGGGCTATTTCCTGGTTTAAGTATTTGAATTAGTTCCCTCTTTTCCCCCATTATTCTAAGCAAGAGGATATAACTCTGCTTGCAGGAAGGAAACAAGAAGCAGGTGATGTGACAGAAAAGCAGACACATACACACAGAGGCCAATTATTTTTTTTTAAACTACATTGCCATTTTGCCATTTGAAAGCAAAATTCAAATAGAAATGACAAGAAACATCCAAGCTTGCTTTTAAAGTAACAAATAAGCCCAAAAATCCTTCAAAAAGATTGTATTAAAAACACGGGCCTTTTAAATAGATAAAGCGCTTAAACTTTGGAGAGACTGAAATACAACTTGGTCATAACCTTAATTTTGTACTTGGATCCAGATACTAGGACAGAAAATATTTGATAGCAAATAGAAGAAAAAAATACAACAGGTCCCTATTCCTGACCAATAATGATACAAAACTTGTGCATAGGATTTGAAGGACAGCATCAACACATTCTTTAAATCCTTGTCCACCTTCTGCAACTGAGCCAGGACATCTCCTTCCAAAATAAGCCTGAGAACACTTTTTTTTCTTTTTAATCATGTGCTGCCCTTAGAAATTTTAGATTTGTGTTTTTCTCCTGTACCCAAATACTTCCTTTGTGGGAAAGCAAAAGTAAACATAAAAAAGAAATTGAATGAGCACAGTCAAAGGTCAGTGATGATCAACTTTTTTGTTGATACTGAGATCATTTTGCCATTTTAAAAATCAAGCCTGAGTGCTGCTAAGGCATCCAAAACTGCACCAGAATATATGGTCCTACCCTATTAATTTCTGTTTTTCAAGGACTGATATAATTGAAGACATGACCTACTTCCTGTATTTTCAGAAAATACAAATAAGGAAGATCTCATTGCTAAATGTATTTTAAAAACAGAAGAAAGAGAGGGGAGTCACAAGCAGTAGGGCAGAGAGGCGGGTTTGAGTTAGGCAGAGGTAGTTTGCCAGAGAACACAAAACATCCCTGGTTTTCACTACTGATCATTGATTTTTTTTTTAACAAGGGCATAGCATTTATGCAAATGCCAAGCCACTGGCAAATAAAATAGTTGCACCATCTGCACTCCCCTCTTCTCTGGAACGAGAATATTCCTTTGCACAGTGCTTGACCACCTGAAGCTGCCCCCAAACTCTGCCTGTGCTGTGACTCCAGGGAACCACAGCTGCACTCCAAACCTTGGGATTCACTTCTGTCATTAAAGGATATCAAACTCCTGTGTGCAGAGGTGGCTCTCGTACAAACCTGAGCCTTCGTTTGCTGTGGGTTACTTGCTGGGGTTCTCATGTGAAAAAGGCTCTAAAACATCCCTTGGGTACCAACTGCTGCTGCCTCTGCTCTGAACATCAGCACTTATTGCCCAGTTTAAAAGCCCCACAGCTCTGAAGCAGTGTATGACCTGTTTCTGCAGTAATAGACATGAACGTCTCAGAACTACAGTAATTTCACGATTATAAGCCGCACCTGATTATAAGCCTCACTTCCAAGTGTTGGCAACTGTCTTGGGTTACAATACAGAGTGTGATAAAAGGTATCTGTTCTATCACCATCTGTTGAGGGTGGGGACAGTGATCCTTATCTCCATGAGAGATATTCTGCTAATGAGCCATCCATTGAAACCAGGTGGGGCATTGTTCTTTATCTTTTCACAACCCATCCTTCCTCCAGCCAGTCATTTTCTGCTAATGGCCATTGAGTCCCACTGTGGGACTGATAAAATTACTGCATCCCATTGGAAGTTGCTCCAGCCAGGGGGAAGAGCCCAACATTTCTTACCAAGATAAAAACAGAGGTTTTGGGACACTAAGGGAGCCCCTTTCTCCACTGGACTCCAGAGGAAAACCGGATTTCTCCACATCACCACTGGACCTCCGGAGGGAAACTGCACCTTGTACAGGAGCACAGCTCCAACTGAGCCACATCTGTCACTGCAGGAGGATGCAGCCACCATGGAATGGGACTGCTACCAACACCCTGCCTGATGGGTGTCAGGTTGTACTCTGACTTTGTCAGGGTTTGGAGTTTGTTTCTTTGTAGTACTGTATTTCTATTTTAATTTCCCTAGTAAAGAACTGTTATTCCTAATTCCCATATCTTTGCCTGAAAGCCCCTTGATTTCAAAATTATAATAATTTGGAGGGAGGGGGTTTACATTCTCCATTTCAAAGAGAGGCTCCTGCCTTTCTCAGCAGACACCTGTCCTCCAAACTAAAACAGCAACTTTTCGTTCTTTGTCCATATATAAGCCGCACCTGATTATAAGCCGCACTTTGGGTTCGGACCAAAATTTTAGTCAAAATGGTGCGGCTTATAATAGTGAAATTACTGTAATTATCAGACGGAGTACACACCTTCTCACAAATCCATCTAAACACTAAACACACTCTGCTCCCTGGTCAAACTACATGGGTCTGATTCTCCTGCACAGGATGAGGCAGGATCTTGCTGCTACCAAAGCTGAAAGCCCCAAATGCAACACGACTAAGAACTGAATTGCCCTGTTTCTAGAGCTAAGGCAGGCTCCACATGCTAATTCTCTGCTAAGCCAAAGCATGGGGCTTTGATTTCCTAACCTCAGAATGTTATCTGGCTCTGGTATAGGATTACCATTAGCTCTGTACATCTGTCCTTACAGTAGGGTCACTGTCACACCATATGTCACTTGAACAACCTTCATTTTTTCTAGATTTTTGTCTTTCTTAAAATCAGTGTTCATCTGGAAGAGCCTAGATTCCCTTGGCTTTCAAAATCTGCTTTGCATTGCTAATGCATGAGGCTGTAGGCAAAATTGCATTAGTGAAACAGAGAAAGACACAGAGAGAGATACCAAAAACCTGCTAAGACTAAATGTTTTCAGGTTGCTCTTCTCTTCAATACTAGCAAAAAAAAAATCCCCAACCACCCAAACAAAACATCAGAGGAGGTTTATTCAATTTCCATTTACCAAACTAATGAACTTTTTTATTTTTTTTTCCTAAAATGCTTCTGCATAAGTTCATTATCCAATGAGTATTCCTGACTTGAAGCAGTGTATGTAACAAGAGAGAGCCTGACCTAGAAAGAGCAGGTCAGGCTCCACATGGAAGCCATCACAGGGTGGTGAGTCACAGCCTCAGTACACACAAGGTATGCCAATCTTTTGATGCAGGAGGAAAAAACTCCTGCAAAATTCATGGACAATTAATTCTCCCTCTCCCCTCTCTGGTACTGTAGTACTGGACTAAGAGAAAGGGTCATCCTCATCAGTCTCCAGATTGTCACTCTCCCAGAGGAGCAACAAAAGAAAGAAATCAGGGGATGTGGAGGGAGAGATGAAATGATCCAAGATCAATGGCCAGCTTTCTGGGACATTATGAGGATTTCATACTTCTGTAGCACCTTTCATCCTGAAGGAACTCAAACACCTCTAAAGGATACACTGATCTCACATGAAGGCTGCATCCAGTGAAAGGGAGCAGAGAAAACCTCGTCCAGGCAGGTGCTCCTATGGCAGGAACACCTGCAGGAAATGCAGGTCTCTGCCCTAGGGGTCTAATAATGTAACACAGACTTGTGCAAGGGGATGTAGGGGAAAAGAAGATTACCACAACAGGGAAATCAGCAGGAAAGAGGAAAGACATCTATAGCTTGCTTCAGAGGGGAAAGGCATCGAGTCAAACCACAGATATAAGAAGCAAATGGAAACACTCCACAGCCACTCAGAAACAAAAGCAAGAGCTGGAGAATTGTATTGAAGCTGCAAGGGAGATCCAGGACACATTCCTGTTGTAGAGGAAGACAACAGGGCTTTTTCTACTGCTTAAGAATGAGCAAGTCACAACAGAGTTCTGACTCAAGATGAAGACATTGAAGAAAACAGCCTGTCTCTCACTGAAAACCACAAAGGTTCCCTGCCTCACTTCTATGCCTCATCTTCCACTGCTTTTCCAATGAAAAAGTTCACCATGGAATGCAGGCAAAAGAGCAGCATTAACCACATCCCTCCCAGGATATCCCGTGGATTAAAGGTGCTCCTGCAGCCCTGACTCAAACTGGTCAGCTCAAAAGTATCATTGGAGAGCTCATGCAAAAAGTTTTCAAACAAATTCAGCTGCACTCAGATGCAAAGATACATCAAGTGTTGTTGTTCCACCAAGAGTAAATTCACCTAAGCCTCAATTTTTAAAAATCAGTCTTAACAGATCATCTTCCTTTTGTATTTCCCTATCTCCTTGCAGTCTGGGGCATCCAGGTGTGGCTGTGATCTTCCCCATGATGGGATGGTAAGATACAAATGACAAAGGAAGAGACTACAGGTTGACCTCATTGTCAGATAAAATCCATTAGGTGTGATTAAAACTTAACAAAAATGCAGTCACATTAAAAAATTACTATCATGAAGTGCACCGTGATTTACTGACTAAATGAATGAGAAATTTATCTGAATAAAATAGTCCTAGTCCTCCTGCATTGGCAACTCATGATAAATTGCTGATTGTGAGAAGATCATTGCTTGCTGTTGGATGACTTACACACATCGATTTTTCCTAACAACACTAATTATCATAATAGCATCTCCACATATATTACAGAAAGTTTCTTCTGAGCAAGCAAAAATTATTTCAGGCTTTCAGGCCCCAAACTGCAAAGAATAAAAATGGAAAGGAAGGGTTTACAAACTACCTCCTTGCCTTTTATTATGCAGATCTAAGGTCCAACCCACTGGATCTTACTTAATCTTGAAGAGATGGGAACAACATTCAAGAAAGCACAGGCATTGTGCAATGAAGCTGTGATCACAGTGGGTTGTTTTTTTGCATAGTGGTGATCTAATTTTGTGAGGCCAAAAAAAGTCTTTGAGAAAGAAGAATGCAATCCCAAAGAACAAGGAAAAAAAGAACCCCACCATTTCTCCAATTTCATTAAGATGCACAGGGGCAGACTGTGCAGCCCTTATGTAAGTGCTCCCATTGACTAAGGTTGTGTAGGTGAGAAATCTCTCACTAAGTTGAAAAGGAAAAGAACAGTCTATTAATAGGAAATTAAAAGTGGTGGAATAGATAAGAAAAATGGAGGAGAGAGAAAGAGAGACCACTGTATTCTCAATTAACTGAAAATCAATCACAATAACCCAGGTTCTTCTGTTTGAGAAATATAAGAGGTGATAAAAGACCACCTGAAAAAAAAGCTCCGCCATTCAGTGTCCTCTCCAACACATACATTTCATACATTTCAGACTTATCCATGAGGATTTTCTAAATGTCCATGCTTTTTACAGAGGAATGTGCTGCTCAGGAGCATGAATAAACCAGCCTGTTTACTGACATTAATGTTTTGGGTTGTTTGATGACCCAGTGCGCTGTACTTAGAGCAGAGAGCCTGGGCAGAAGCAGACACATCACCTGCCTTTGGTGAAAGAGCAATGCCAGAGTGCACCCAGGAGAGCTCCCAGTCTGTGCTGGCCACTTCCCAGCTGCTGTCTGCCATGGGAAGCACAAGCTGGGAGCTCTGCCCAAGTGACAGCCCTGACATTTCCACTCTGCTCTGACCTGTGGTGCCCAGAAGCCAGAGCCCTCTCTGGCACGATGCTGGCCAAGTAGCTGGGAAGCAGAGCAGGCAAGCAGGATGCTCCAGGCAGGTGAGTGGATAATGTTGGTTATGTTGGTCTTTGTTCAGCTTTCCCTGGCCAGCTGCAGAGGGGAACATCTTGCTGACCACAATGCAGGGCTGACATTCATGGTGTGAGCATTGCAGCTCTCGCTGAAAGGCTCAGGAACCCTGTTCTTTGCACAGGCTGTTTTCTTCTGATAGCTGTGGTTTTCCCCCTCTCTGACCTCCAGTCATTGCCAAGCTGGGGCCTTTTCCACTGCTCCTTTGGCACAAAAATCCCAGCTTTCAGTGCATCCCCAGGAAAGCAGGCTCTGTCCAAGTGTGCCTGCAGGTGACACCCCTGTCCCTGTCAGCAGGGCACTTGGAAAACAGCCCACCCCTTATGTAACCCGAGTCAAGGATTATTTTATTTTGTAGCAGTTTTCACTCCTGTCTGCATCTTGGGAATGACTGGGGATGCAATCCCTGTGCTGTTTGCAAACCAGGTGCAGGAATGGGTGAGTGCAAAGGAAAATTTCTAGAGTGGCACGGCTGGTGAGTTCTCTGGTGTCACAGTGAGAAATCTCTGACATCTCCCACTAACACCCAGAGCTTCACCTGCTTCAGACACACAGGAGTTTTGGTACATACAGACTGTGTTGTCTTTTACCTTGCAAAAACACAGAGAAAATTCTCCTTGATCCTGGACTAGCAATCCCCATGTGGTCAGATGAATAAGGTGAATACATCTTCACAGTGACCACATACACTAAATTTTACTAAAAATCCATGTGCATTGTGTAGTTTGTGATACACACAGCAACTGTTCCACAAATGTCTTCAAAGGCTTTAAATATTTCTGTTCTATGCACGTGTCTGTGGGAACAGTGAAGCTGTCTTCAAATGATAGGACCAGTTTTGAATGATATGAAGGGTTTAAAAGTAACTCTCCTCTCCACCTGCCCCATGTCTGGTTAAAAAACCATTTAAAATATCAACAAATATTTCATACTATTTCCATCTCCCAGACCACAGAAAGCCATGGTGCCTGTGAACTGTGACAATACCAAAAAAAGGTCCTGTGCTATTAAATAGGTGGGGAGGGGAAGTAGAGAAATAAAAGCTGGATGAGGAGAAACAGGAGGTAAACTTGAGCAGGGAACTTAGATGGAGAGAAGGAAAAATGGCTCATGGGGTAGTGGAAGAGAGAAGAGAGGCAGACAAATTATATAGGACAGAATAAAAAAAAAAACCAACAAAAAACCAACAGGAAAAATAATCCTTCCCAACCTGCTGGATTCAGAGGGGAAGAAATACACACTGGGAAAATAACTCCCTGGAAAATGCATGTTGGGCAGTCTCAGGCATCTTGCTTTCTCCAGGCAATGCCATGTACAAAAATGAATTTAAAATTCAGATTCTTTTGAGGATGTTTACTCTTCAAGGAATGTCATGTCACAAAAGGAGGAGTCATCTCAGGACAGACCTTACACTCTCTCTAGGTAGATACTTTAAAATAACTTTTCTTTCTGTTTTTTAAAGAAATTGGCTTTTGTCCAGTGTCTCCTAAAGCATAAGCAAAGAAAAGGCATCTTATAGGTTTACCTGTTTTCAAACCAGGAGATTTTAACCACAAGTGACAGAACAGATTCTGCAGAAGGGTGCTAGCATGAGCAGCCAAAGACAAAGCTCCTGGAGTGAGTAACCAGCTTTAATACTGCCCAAGTGTGGAACAGAAATGAAAAGGAGACAGAGGAAACACGATTTTGTGACAGTACTGCTGTACCCTATTAACAAATGTGGCTGTCTCAGACAGCACTAAGCTGGTGAACATTAACATAAAGAGGGCAAGATTCCCATTGCCCACGAGGAATGAAATCTTTGCTGAGAGAGCAGAAGCCACATTCTTTAGCAAATTAGATGCATCAGCTGGGATTTGGCAGAACCTCCTGAAACAGAACCTCCTCCTCCTCCAAATCTGCACTTAACCACTTGCTGGGACAGTCTTTCAAGAGGTATTAAGTGTTCCTGCTGTGGACACACACATGTTGCAACATTTAGGAGATATTTCTTGGGGGGGAACACACACACCAATAACACAATGCTTCTAGGTAACATCAGGCTTGAATATTTAGAAATGCTTTGGAAAGTCCCAGAAATAGGATCCACAAAGATAAAATGAAAGACAAAATAGGAAGTCAGAAGAGAGAGGTAGACCTTACTGCTGAGCTGGAGCATCCCAGACATCCAGGGAACACAGACTGATCATCAGAGAGCACTCCTTCACACACACACAGGTTAGGTTGAGTTCAGAGCTTTGAATGGATGCTGACACTGGTGCTGTTATCCCTGCTCTGGGATCAGGTGGCCAAGCGCTCTGCTGAGGCACAACCAGTCATATTGAGAAGGGACAAAAAAACCTCCTGGTAATGTGTCCAAAAAGCCAGAAAGCTATACTAGCCTCAAAGGAGTGTGTAAACACGAGTTTAAAAAGGGCAGCTGGATTCCACATGTAACCCACAAAACACAGTGATGTTCAGAACACTCCTGAGCTGCAGTAAAGAAAGGTGAGCAAAGACGAGCCCCTAAAGAACAGGATGGAGGTTGCTTTTTAGATAATCTCAATCCAGTTCAAAGTAGTATCTTTAATTAGAGGGTACCCTACAACCTTTATCCTTATAGATTGATTATTTGATAACTTTACTTTGCTGTGAGCTCCTGAACAGAGAGAAATCAGAGCAGAAGGAGAATGCAGGGAAGGAAAAGGGGGTCCCTGGCAGAGCAGGCTGGGTGATCACTGTGGAGCAGAAACTGCATGAAACCTGAGTGAAGCAGCAAAGACATTCCATCCTTCACACAATAAAGAGAGCACAGGGGAGGATACTGCTTGTGCAAGAATAATTCCTGTTGCAAGAGTATTTCTATATGTACAATTGGACCCTTCTTGAAATACTACTGAAAAAAACTAAATTTCAGGTTTGCTTGGAATTAAATCTCAGCTTGTATATGCCCCTGCTTTGGAGGGAGAGGGAAAGAGTTAATTTTTAATCCAGTCTCTTGTTCTCTTTACAAAGGGTGGGAAAGACAATGACACTATGTTTAAATTGAAAAATAAACTCCCAGACAACCCAGAAAAGGCTTTCCTAGCAAAGGGATTTGCTAACAGTTTGTTTCCTGCAGAACAGAATAGTCAAAAGGCAATTTTAAATCTAATGTTGGCAGAGATACATGAAATGCCACTGAGGCTTAGAAATGCTGCTGAGGGTAGAAATGCAGCCTGAAAGGAGACAGTTTGTTTCATCTCTTATAATCAGTACAGAGAGCAGTAAGGGCCCCAGATCTCAATAATCTAAAGTTCATTGTTACATGCCTGATGAAGGCTAACCATTCATTGATCTATGCATTTATATTCAGATATTTAAAAATTATAAGGACACCCCCACCCACTCCCCTTTAAATGGTTATTCTGTAGAAATAAGACAGGTCTGAGTGTGCTCAGATCCAAAACAGTGCCAGAGAAAATGGGTGGACAACTGCAAAGCCTTCTCTTGGGCTTTCCAACAAAGCCTATTCTCTTCCAAAATGAGTTTTAAGACTTGCTGGACTCCCACTACCAGCAAGGGAAAGCTGACCACTGATCTCATTGGTTTGCATGAGACCTGGAAGATTGGGCACAGAAGGGAGAAGAGATCTTCCCTGTCCCTCTGGAAAAGAGATGAAGTAGAGAGATCTTCCTGGCCCTGTATCAGGGCTGTTAAATCCTGCCAGGACCTGCTGCTGATTTTATCACTGCTGCAAACTCTACAAGGTCTGGTAGATCCACTGCACTCACAGCCTTCCTGCTGGTGACAGATGAAGGAAATTTGAGCAATTCCTTCACCTGTGTATCCAGCATGGACTGTAACCTGGAAATGATGACATTTCTTTTTGTGATGGGCATTTCCTAAAAGGACTGTGTGACACCTTGGAAATACAAGCACAACCAAAGGGGAGCTTACAAGAAAGAGGTCTGGAGTTGCACCAGAACCTTGATGGTAGAGATGGGTAAAAGAACAAGTTGGATTGGAATGGGGGTAAAGAAAACCCCCAGCATTACATTATCTTATCATTATAAGATTCATAATTTCACTTTAGTATTCTGAAGCCAAAAGGGGAAGGAAGAATCAAAGCTTTACTCTAAAAAGCAAACTCCTGTCCCAGATGGATACAGAACAGCTGGAAGTCAAGAATCCTATCAGTTCAGAAAACAGGAAGATAACTACTACCTTATCCCCAATATGTGTTAATTTTATGAGATTGTGATTTTAAAGTAATTTTAGAATTTCTGAATATTTCCAACCATCAGTGTTGTGAGGCATGAGTTGATTTTTGTTTTAGGCATTCAGACTTTTATGTATAGGAATTTAAACTGGGAATATCCATCCCTGTAAAATTAAGGTCTGATTAATGTTTTTGAGATGTTGAGAAGCAAACTGGCAAACCTAGGAACTGTAGACAGGAAATGAATAAATACAGGAGCAAGAAGAATTCTAAATGCCTACACTCCAGGAAAAGGTAAAGCTAAGGTCACATATGGGCTTACAAAATTTACACAAGGACAAATCTAAAACTCAAATATTACCTAGGTGGAAGCTATGATTCAATCTGCATCATGGCTGGGTATTGCAAGATCCCAGATTGGAGAAAAAGGAATCAGAGCAAGTCAAACCTGGCAACCAGTAGTGATGTACTAAAGGCTAAATAGACAAAGTGCTCTCAAGGATGGGAACCTTACTCTGTCTTTGGAATAAGTCTTCTCTCAAAATAAAAGTGGAAAATAACAAAATCTAACTCATGACCTGAACTCACTGTCTGCATGAAAACAGGACAGTTTATTGGTTTGCAATAAACACAGAGAGTTACAGAGGCCTGGGGACAATAAGAAGTTGGTTAAAAAGTGGCACAAAAAAACCACCAGGAAAGGGTAGCACTCTATGTAAAAATAAGCTGCTACTGGCTATAGACATTTCAAATTCACAGTGCTTCACAACTGCAGTTGTAATGAATAAAAACTGAAGGAGAGTTGATTGGCACACATTGAATCATTAAACTATTGGTCCTTGCTAAATAACAGGACAAACTGCTCTTTATGCAGCAATCTAGATCATGTAGGAAGGAAAAGTGTAAAAAAAAAAGAATTAAAATAGGGGACATTTAATATACACTTTGTGCAGTCAGTAATACAAATTATCTGCTTCTAAAAATAACACAGGACATTTTCTTCACAGATATGAATAATACACACTATAAGTCTTCAAGAAACTTGGCAAGAAGAAAAATCACACAACAATGTGTTTTTATAAATCTTAAACAAATGGAGAAGTTTCTATGAATCAAAGAGTTACCACTACAACTGTGTTTTTTAAAGTGGAAAAGACCAGTTGTTCTGGCAAAACAATGGAACAACTGGTTCAACAACAGCTCTCTACCAACAATGAGGATTTAACACTGAGTGCTGGTCAGCATGGTTTCACCCAAGAATTTAATAGCATCATAGGATTATTTAGGCTGGAAAAGACCTCTAAGATCACCAAATTCAGGCTTTAACCCAACACTAAACCGTGGCCCTTAGGGTCACGTGTGCATGTGTTTTAAATACCTCCAGGGATGGTGAATCAACCCCTTGCCCAGGCAGTCTGTTCCCATTTCCTTAAAATAGGATGAGTGGTTTAGTTGGGGCATGGGATCAATGCTCTTATACTTGAATTTTGCAAGTTTTAGGCTGGGCAAAAAAACTTGATAATGAAGAAAAAGCACTGCTGAATGAAAAGAACAAAGTCTGCATTACATTAATAAGTACACACAAAATGAGGAAGCACCAACAAAATTGGTTTTTAGGATTATGCCATGGAGATTGTTTGTTTCTAGTGATTTATGCTAACACAACCTCCTTGACAGCACAGTGGGCAGAGGACAGCAGGCATGGTAAAGCTAGGCTGTGTTCACAGCTAAGATGGCCACAATCCATCCAAGCACGTTTTGTTAACCTTTTTTTTTTTATTATTATTTTTTTTTTTTTACTTCCAGGTAGGCTTTTTAAAAAAGGCCAAATTTCAGAACATCAACAATCTCTTTTTCTCACTGTCTCAAAGACAACCTTCAAAAAAGTGTAAAATCTCTTTTACAATTTCAGAGAGAAACACACTCTTTCACTTCTAAAGGGCAATGATGATTATGTTTTGGAAATGTTCTCAGGACACAGGTCCCCCTTTATCTTTGGAATGCAAAACCAGACTGAGCAGATGATGCATCTTGAATGCATAAGATTAAAACAAAGGACAGATAATTAGATATGAAGATATGCTTGCAGGATGGTGTAATTTCTCTCCTTCATTCACATCCCTAAAATTTTAAACAATACAACTAGTGGTTTTGTTAGGAAATAATTGCAGCATTCTCACAGTCCCATGCAGGCAAATAGCTGCAGTATAGTTTTACTTTTCTTACACCCACAGAGAATTCTGTTTTGTTTTCTCTCATTACTTTCCCTCACACACTTGGCTCCAAATATCAAATTTTGCCTCAGCCATTCAACTTTAATTCCTCTGGGCTGCTTTTTTCTCTTACCATTATGCATTCGTATTGAACAGCTGGAATCAAGAAAAAGCACAATTATTTATTCCTAAATTTCCCAAAGAAAACGTTTTTACTTTTCCTCAGTTTGAAATTACTTTTTGGTTTGAGGAAAAAGAGAAAAAATGTGCCTTCCATAAAACCTTACATACATCTCAAGAACTTAATGGAACATTTTAGCTCAAACAACAGTGTGATTTTTGAGAAAGATGTGGGTTCAGACTTTCTTCCTTTTATTTCTAAAATTGTATGAAAAGTCTAAGCAAAGCAACTGTTGTTTCTTGGTGTGGAACTGATTTCTTTTATTATGACATGAGAACCAGAAGAAAAGAGGACTTCTACCTCTCAAATACCAAACAGGTTACCAGCCTTATGAAAATCTGCTTGCTGGATGGATCAGCCTATGAGCCACAGCTAAACGAGAATGCAAGAACCACCCAGGAAAAGCAAAAGCAGAAAAGAGCAACACCTGCCACACAGTCACAAACAATTGGGTTTGGGGCAGATCAGGGTACAAGGAGCAAGGTGGAGAGCAGGGAATTTTCAGTATCAATCTGACCAGTGGAGAACAGTCAGGCATGAGGTAATATTGGTAGGACAGAGTCTACCTTGATAAGGTAGACAAGTCAGGATCCACCATGAGTTTTGCTGGATATAGATGGGTCAGGATCTGCCTGGTTTTAACACTCAGTTCCAGCAAAAAATCCCATCAAAATTACCTTCAGGCCACCTCTGGAAAAATCCCTGACTCAAAAATCCAAACCAGTATCTGCTTTGTGTAAAACCACCCCAACCTGTGCTCCTGTGAAGAGAAACAAGATATAAAACAAGATATAAAATAAGATATAGGACTTAATGGTTCAGGGCACAGGGGTCATTCAGCAACACTGTGTTGAGAACTACAACTGCACTGCCAGTCCTGAATCTCCACAGAAAAGCAAAGGACTGACACATCTGACAGGAAAAGACTCAATACCCACAGTGCAGAGATCCTTTAGAGAAATCCTGTTTCTGTTGGACACCAGTTCTGCTAGTCAGGCTGCTGATTTAGCACTCTGCCTGTCCAACCACTCACACACACATTGAGCAGAGGGGCTTCCCCTCTTTACAAGAGTGGGAAGTGATGCTCAGCATGCCCAGGACACGAGCCCAGAGCACTGAGACATGAATAGGACAGTCAGCACAAATGGGTTTTCACCAGTGTCCATACACATGCACAGAACTGAGCCATGCCCACATTTTACAGCAGTGCACAGAAAACAAGACAAGGCACTTAGGTACATATCAGATGATCTCTAAATCAGCTTTTGGTTCTTGAATATGCCCTTGTAAGAGTAACTTGACAGAAGTATATGGTCACTGCTAACTATTAGATGAGGTAGAGTCTTTTTCTCCTTAAATATAATTTGTTAAATCATTGTGATTATTTAACACAAAGATTCGCTTTCACAAATCTCAATCAAACCCCAAAACTACAATGAAAGTAGAAACTATAAACTGACAGAAAGATACACTCAGTTTACATCCAGAAATGTATTTCAAACTGAAGAGTGCAATATCCTTATTTTTCATCTGTGACTATCAGCATGTAGTAAGTTGTAAAATCAGATAATCGGCATCAGTCTGTGTTTAACTTAACAATATCAACATTTTTATCACTTTTGCAAAAACAGTAAGTTCCATCAAGCACATCTCACAATAATAAGCTTTCTAATTTTCCACAGCAAAATGCTTTTCAGGGAAGCAGGAGAGAAAGAAGTAAGAAATACATTACAGTTAGAAACTTATTATTTCAACCTTTCCCACCAAAATAAATCCCTTCAGTGTAGGCAAGTGGGTTCCACAAGCAGCAAAGGGACCTTTTGATGGCTACACAAAAGCAAGAAGTCCCTCATTCTGGATGGATCAATAAATGTGAATTGCACATAATATATAACAAAGTATGGCTCTGCCTTAAGTATCTTGTTTGTCACAGAAATTACTTAATATCTGGACTTGTTTATGGAAGAATGTCTTGTTCTATCCAAATATCTGGTTTTTCCTACACTAAAAAAAAAAGAGGAACTGAGTGAGATTAGATACATGAAACCTTGGCTACCCATTCACATTGTGGAATTGCAGAGAGATACTAACATGAATTTCTTGACTTATGAAATGGAGGAGATGGCATTAACTCTTTCACACAGACAGTTCATCCTCTCAGCTGTTTGATGGGTCTTTGAGTTCAACAGATTTAACAAAAGCAAAATAAAATCAATAAGGCATTAGACAGCATGACCAAGCATCCTCTGCCTCTCAGTTACACACTGACAATTCTGTAGCTACAATTACAGTCTGAGTTCCATGTCATTATTGCAGTATTTCTCTACACAAGCCTTCACAAAAACAAGAGGCTTTAGATCACCTATATCTAAAAAAAACAGGCAAGCAGAATTAATATAAAAATACGAACCTTTGAGCTGTCACCATACATCCTGAACCAAAACCAGGAGGCAGATGAACATTTCTTTTTGTTTTGCAGTTAATTTTAAGTAATATGTGGTGTGGTCTGACCTGGTAAGGATCCTACTTCTCCTTACTGGTTGATCCCCAAACTCCATAAGCTGAAGGAGTGACAAAATTTACTGTATTTCTACATGCATTACAGTGTGAGTCACAGTTAAACCATGCTCAGAATGAAGTATTCCTTGTAGGTGGTGTGGAAACAGCTAATTTGGTGGAAAGCGGTTATGCTAAAATGATCAACCAACAATTCTATTAGTGTATTATACACTATTAGAGTATATCAGACTTCTTGACATGTTTTGGTGGCACACAACCTCTGTGAAGGCATCACCTACTTTGGGAATTGATTAATAACTTTAATCCACTTCTGAACTCTCAAAACAACATTTAGAAAATTTGTTCTTGAACCTTTCCATGACACCAATGGGCAGATCTTGGCAGAGGCTGCACAACTAAGAACACCCTGCTGACCGAGGAGGCAACAGGGCATTGATGCAATCACTATTCAAACCAGTTATTAACTCATTACAAAGTATTCCCCAAACCTGGCAATTCCTGCACCAGAGCTTAGCATGAAACACACCTGAGACACCTTAGCCTCTTGCTGAAAGACAAAATACTTAGGGTTGCTAGAGGCTGCTTGAAAGTCCCAGAATAAACCATCTAATCTCATCTCATCATCATGGTCCAAGCACCACTAAAAGCATTCCATTGTTCTTACTTTTTCTGGTCAAGACCAAAGGCTCTTGGCAGCCAAAATGTTCTTCCTTTGCTCCCAGAGCCAGAATGCCAAAAACACTGTTTAAAGCTGGCTTGATCCCTACCCCAAGAAGAAGGCACCAACTGCTCCATCTTTTTGTTACAATGCTAACTACGCAGTGGGGTTGGGATTCACGACCACCAAGTCTTGCATTATGAAAGAAAAGGAAACAAACCCTCCAAGGAAGAATGACTTCTGACCCAAAATTTCCCAGAGTTGCCCAGAAGAGGCACAGGGAAAGAGCAGTGAATTAACAACAAGTCTAAAGTATAATGCAGCTCAATTTCAGTTGTTTCTTAATAATCAGGTTCCGATACCACGTGAAAAATCCATCTGCAATGACATTCCATACTTTCCAGGAGAAAGAGGAGACTGGACAAGGAGGTACTAAGCCTTTTGTTGGCCTCTTGCTGTGCACTCACGCTTACCTGACCGAGGGCGGGGAGCGCCGCGTACGCCATGGGCTGACTGATCATTCCTTTCTGCTTCATGATGAGCATGCGCTTCTGCTCCTCGCTCAGCTGCGCCATCTGAGCCGGCATCTGCGCCTGCTGCGGCTGCTGCTGCTGCATGTAGGGTATCATGCTGCTCTTCCCAGGGTTTGCCATCGGTGGGGTCATCCTCTGGCTCAGCTCAGTGTTGAAGTGGGTCAGAGGTTTGGTGTTGCCGTAAGAAAGCATGTTGGGCTGCTTGCTCAAGGAGTTTGCCACCAAGTTATTTGGCTGCTGACTGATCATGTTCATGTGGTTTTGAGGGAGGTAGTTATTCATTGCGGACTTCTGGGGGTTGTTTGCCATAGGAGGCACTATTGGGTTTTGGTTGTTAAAGGCTTGAGAATACATCATTGGGCTATTTGGTTTGTCTGCACTGAAGGGTCCCCCGTAGGGACTAGAGGGAGGCCCCACCGGTGACCAGCTTGAGGGCTGATTTGGATGTTGCTGCTGCTGCTTCTGCTGCATGAGCTTGGCTCTCTGCTGCTGCTGGGCTGCCATCTGCTTGAGCTGCTCAGCTGGGGACAGGTCAGCACTGGGCAGGGTCACTGGCCCAGGCCCCGATGCTGGGTTCATCAGGAAGCCATTCCCAGAGCGTGCCTGCGTCTGCCCAGGAGTGTGTGCCTGGCTGGGAGTCTGGGGGGACTGCACAACACAGTTTGCTGGTGACCCAGCAGGGACTGGGGCTGGTGGTGCGCTGGATGCTGAAGCAATGCTGGAGCCTGTGGAGATGTTGGAGAATGGAGGACCAGAAGAAGATGGTCGGACCTGGGGAGACCCTAAAGGGACGTGAGCAAATGGAGAATGGGATGGATCGCTTTTTACGCTCGCACTCTCCTGAGTCTCTGTGGCAGGCCTGGGAAATTCGGGCTCCTTCTTCTCTTCAAAGTCCTCATTGAACAAATCCTGTATATCATCCTCTGGGACAGTGTTTGCCAGCTCATCTATGAGCTCCTGCCACTCCTGGTCGTTTAGGTTGATGTCTGAGAAGAGCTTGTTCTGATTCGAAAGAGATGTTTCAGAAGTGTCTATGCAGTTGGAGTCATCCAGGGGCTCTTGCTTTAGCTCCTTGCTCTGCAGGATGTTAAAACTCTCCTCCAGCTCCGTGCAGCCATTTACAGGGAGCTTTATCTCAGAAAGCCCACCATTTTCACCCAAGTCTTCCAAACCACTCCTGTGAGTTCCACTGTTCTGCATGGGCAGGGGAGCCTTCATGTCCAGCTGGTGAAGAGGAGAAACAGCAGGTAAAGGCAAATTAATGGGCAAGCTGTTGATTGCCTCAATGCCTGGCACATCCTTTCGTGTCCGCTTGCTGGTTGGGGAAAATTTCCCATCACAAACTCCGTTCTGCTGCTCTCCATTGAGAGGTGAACGTGCGCCTTCCAACTTCCTTTTGACTGTCTCTTGAAGCTTAAAGAAAACAAGAGGAGAGAAAAAGAATTAACCATTTTGCAGGTGCAAAAGAAGCGTTCATGGGCACTGTGATGAGATACTCCTCATCAAGCCAGTGACAATAAGTTTTAAAACTGATTAGGAAGTTTCTCTGATTTCATTCTTATGCCTTGATCCATTTGGCAACACAGTCTAAAAAACCCCAAACAACCAAACACATCCCCTTATCCCAAACCAAACCTTCCCTTCACTAGGAAAACAGAACTGTAGAAAACATCTGTGGATTTCAAGCTGAGTCTGTGCTAACTTCCAAGAAATTTAGGGAGCAAGTTGACCAATTCAACATTTTAGTGCCTAATACAGGGATGAGATTTAAACAGTGTGACTAATACAGTGAGGAGTCTTAAACTGGGATAAAAAAAAAAAAAAGATAAAAGGAATCACTAAAATGTACTACTCACTCTGATTTTTTTTTTATTGGAAGTTTCTAGAAGCTTCTTAAAAAATAACTGCAATATAATTCATTGACTACTTATATTGAAATGTGTTGTTGACCAAAAAAAAATTAACATAGTTTCATTTGATTATGTTCTTGGCTAACATATTGAGAATCACTTTTAAGGGAGGGAAAAAAAATATATATCCACCCTAGAAAATAGAAGGCACTTTGCATAATGTTAACTCAATCAAACAAAGAAAAAAAGGAAATCAGCTATGTGCTAGGAGCTAACATAAAACATAAATAGCTAACAGAAAAAACAGCAAGACAAGTCTACAGAAAAGCAAATAAATTGGAAGATAAGAACTTTATAAAACAATAGTGTATTAACTTCAGCTTTAAGTCAGGTTATAGGAGCATAGCAGAGAACTGTAGCAAGCAACAGGCTGAGTCCTTTACTTATGTACAAGGCTAAAAAAAGCATCTCTCTCCAGCTAAGGCAAAAAACAATAGTGGGGAGGGGAGGAAGCAAAGAGGTCACAGCTCTAGCAAACGCCTTCAGGACACACTTGCATCCTTGATACTAGAACAATAGAAGACAAAATACTGAAAGATTTTATCAGTTTTTAAAGTATTCTTACTGCTAGGAAAGTCCCAGATATGCAGCTCCCACCCCTTCCCTAACCTAGAGGTCCTCAACCTTCTTTCTTCTCACAATCCAGATCCCATTTATTTCTCCCATCCCAGAGGGCTGGTTCCCCTTTCATCCCACGTGTAAGATCTGTAGGTTCAGGAGGGAGTGGTTCTGGGAAGGCTGTGTCCTTCTCCTGCCCCTCAGGCCAGCCTGGCCTCTGTCAGCACACAAAGCAGAGGGATGTGGCCAGCACAGGCATGGCTGCAGCCTCAGCTGATGCCAGGCTGCTCTTCTGCAGAGAACCAAGCAGAAAGGCAAGGCTATGAGTCTTAAACTTCTGAATTGGGAGAGTTGGGGATGCTCATCTTGGAGTTCTGGGCAGAGTTTATGGCACCTTCCAGTGCCTACAAGAGAGTTGGAGAAGGACATTCTACAAGTGATAGGATAAGGGGGAATGGCTTCAAACTGACAGAGGGTGGGTTTAGATTACATATTAGGAGGTAATTCTTCCCTGTGAGGATGGTGAGGCACTGGTTTTCTAGAGAAGCTGTGGATGTCCCATCCCTGGAAGTGTTCAAGGGCAGGCTGGATGAGGCTCTGAACAACCTGGTCTAGTGGAAGGTGTCCCTGGCCACGGCAGGGGGTTGCAATTAGATGATTTTTAAGTCCCTTCCAACCTGGAGCATTCTGTGAATTTATGCCTATGCAGCTCTGTAGCAGCTGTCCATACCCTGAGTGTCCCCAGATTCTGGAGATGAGGGAACAGCACAGCCAGTGGTTTGTACCAAGAAGTTCCTCTCCCTGTGTTGCAGCCTGTGATGGGGAACTAGCCTGCAGCAACGTGGGGATCAAGAAGGCTGTGAACATGTTTTGGGCTTCCCCATCGAGTCCCTGCATTCCCACTCCTCTCCCAAATGCAGCAGCCCTTGTCCCCATGAGCTCCACAGATGTGCCACGTGGAAAGGAAGATCAGGATCAAAATCAGACCAGGTGGTCGGGTGATATAATGGGTTAAAATAGCACGTTTAAATACTGCCGCTGATGGGCCACTCACACAATTCACAGCTGAAATCACCCATTTCAACTCCTAAGCCATCTCACTACAAAGTCACTATTTGCCACAGAAGAACATTCCCCAAACAGCAGGTGACTCATGACCAAACTCAATGGGCACACACAGACAAAACCAGGAATTGAAGAAATGTTCAACACGTGTTCTGGCCCTTTACCCAAGTTCACATTGACCAAATGCTGGGCTAAAGTAAGAACAGGACCTGGTGGCAGGCTTCTCATCATGAAGTAAAATTCATATAAGGACAGATGGTAAAAAGTTTGTCTTGATGACAAGTAGTGAGAGTGATTATCTCCTGAGGAATACAAGTGAACTGACTCCATGTTTTTCAAGTTTGAATGAATACTCCACAAAAATATTGGTAAGAGCGATACACTTTTACATGGTTTCACACTTTGAGGTTTTAAAATATTACTATTTTATCCTGGATCTATCACCTTATTTGTATATGAATGTTTATCAAAAGAATCAAAACTATCTAGTGGCAAATAACCAGCCCAAAAATATAAGTTCCTAAAGTTTCTATCATGTACTGGAACTTGGATGTTCCCCTGTACAAATATGACTTTAGAGAAAATAAAAGCAGGCCAAGTATATAAATCTTCATAACCATGTTTATTATGCATTACAACAAAAAGAAGCTTGACATGGAAACTATTTTCTATCAAATATGAAACATAGTGAGTTGTGCCTTGTTGCAAAAAGAAATTAAATTAAACCTATTCTAAGTTTGTACCTCTACACTGCTCTCCATCAGAGACTTTAGGATTTGGGGGGTTAACAAGCACTAATATTTTTATTTTATTTGCTTGCTTATTGAAAAACTGTAGGTAGAGAGAAATGTAGCACGAAAGGTTTGTTTGAAGGCAACATGCTGGGTACAACTTGCAGCTGGGGAAGCCCCTTGACTCCAGCATTTTGGGGGGGTTGGGAGCCATAATAGTAGATGCATCTCCTTTAAATGCAACACAGAAATATTCTTACCAAATGATTTCAATGGAAACTTCCCTTTTCACGTCTTGATTTCATTCCCAATCACCATATTAACTCCTGGATGGTTTGGATATCCAGCACTGTGCATACACTGGCAAACAGTTTACCACCACCAGGATTCCAGAATGTCTGAGACTAAAACCCCAGCACTTCCCCTTCCCTCTATAAACACAATCCCTGAAGTAAAACAGCATCTTCTAAACTACCCTCCCTCTCCTTCTTAGTACAAGTACACGGTCTGTGCATGTTTCACAGCATGCACTGGGAAGATATTAGCAGGAGCTGAGAGATTTATGTCTAGGAGCAGAAGATTGTTGACACATAAAATAAAAATAAAAGGAAAATATCAAAATCAAAGGAAAATATTGAAATAAAAGAACCCTCTTCCAGCTTCATAAGCCTTTGGCTTTATTCACACCAAGCATTTGGCTGATGAATCTTCATCCCACTGCAGTTTCCTACCCCAAAGCACAAGAGGGTGAAGCAGGACTCTCGATTCTTTCTATGCCTTTGGAAAAACTCCAGTTGCAGAGTGAGAAAAGGTCAAATTTTGTCAGGCTGACTTTTCAAATGACTTTTGATTGGAGGAGAGGCAGGGGGACAGAGTCTGCACGCAAACACAGACGGACCCAAAGGGTCTGACCCAAGCCATGCCGAAATCCTCGGCAGAGCGCCGGGACGCGCCGGGACAGACCCGACGGATCACCAGGACAGTGTGGAGGCTGTCAGCAGGGCTTCCATCCGGGAGGAGAAGCTGCTCCGCTTCATCTCACCAGCAGCAATTCATTTTTCAAAAGGAACCAGACAGAGGTATTGTTGTTATAGCAACAGCCGAGCCGCTGGCAGCCCATCCTCCAGCCTGGAGCTGCCTTGGGTGGGGAGTGATGGGGCTCTGGTGGCACAACATCCTCTCACTGCTCCTTAAAAAAATAGCCAGCACAAAAAGCAGAGGGAGGTGGGGAGGTGAGAGGATGCGTTCTCTCTGTGCCAGCAGAAGCTGGATGAGATGCACAGGGTTTAACACAGGCGCACTTCTCCTCTGTGAGCCCCTGGATAAGGAGGCTGATGCCACTTTTACAGATGTTTTTGTGCACCAGCTACTGACTTTCCTTTCCTTAGGGCAGTTCCAGTCACCTCAATACAATACAAGACAAGGACAACAGTTCTGAGAGGTTTGGTCCACTTGGCTCTCCAGCTCTGCTGGAATGTGCCCTGCTCTGGAGCATCTTTGCTCCCTGTGGGAAAGCAGAGAAACTAGCCAAAGCCCAAAGTCCATCTTCCTCAGAAGATGTTTACAAAAAACAAGGGTTATTATCTCCTCCATATGCTCTTCTGTGACTCTTTCTGTTAAAAAATGATCTTTTCAGTCTGGCCCACCAGTCATCATGACCTTCAGTTCCTTTCCACTAAATTAATTCAAGTCTTGGGCCTTCCTCCAGGTTTTCTACTCTCCCTTCCACCAGTGTGTGTGTTCCTGAGTTTGCTCCCCCTTTCTTCTCCCTCCTAGAGCTTCTGTAGAAAGATCTTGGTACTTCTTACCTCCACCAGGGAGTATTTACCATGAGCTCTGCCAAACACCCTAAAGACTAAGTTTGCTACTTAACTTCTTGTGCTGCACTCAAATCCTCTCAACAATTTAGGAAGTGTCCCAGGGGTGGCTATGAAGTTACACTAAGCAAGTGGATTTGCCATGACAGCATCTAAGATCAGCAAGGAATAATCAGCATTACTATCTGCATGCCAGAAATTCAGCCTCAACATTTGAAAGGATTTTTTGCAGGCACATCCTTGCCCTATCACCTCTGACAGACATTGAAAAGCCAGTGCACCACTGCCTGAGGTACAGCCACATCTTGTCACCAGTGTTTTGATCCAGCAGCTCCACAGTGGCCCCCAATGACACTTGCTGCAGAGGTGGTGAGGAGCAGAGGACAGTCTTTCAAAAACCCCTGCTAGCTGAACTCAGCCAAGCAGCATGAAGGTGAGTTACAGATCACCACTTCCCACAATGAAAGTATTTCCTGCATCCAGCCACTCCCCACTATCTTACTTTCCTCATGCTGCTGAAAGCATGGCACTGATGCCTGCTAACTCACTAGTCTGATGTAGCACATTGATTTTGGAGCACAATTGCTCATTTAAAGCACAAGCTGTGTCTCTCCATGCTGGGACTGGCTGCCCAGCTCTTACTGGCCAGGGCAATGCTTCAAATATACAGGAAATTCACATTGTGAAAGCTGTCTGAAGTTGGTAAAATCTCATCCTGCCAACCTAGCCAGTAACCTGTTCATCTCTGCAGGCTCACAGAGTAACCTCTGCCTCAGGAAAGGGGTCAGCCTTCTGCCCCTCACCCTGCAAAGAGCTGCTGGGGTCTCTTGTCATCACCCTTTATTGCCATCAGCCACCAGAAGAACAAAATACCTCCCAGTAATAGTAAAACCACGATCAAGGCACTGGGTAAACCTGCAAGAGTTAGCAGAGAGGAAAATCATCCCCTTCCTCACATTTTAGCCAGACAGGAAGGGTTGCTCTCTGCAGAGTGAGAGTCAAGAGTCGTGGTGACTCTTGGATGCAAAGCTGGCAGCACAAGCCCCTTGCTAGAGCTCCCAGCCACCAGCAGGAGCTGGATCACACTGGGAGACCAAGCAGAGAACAGGGAAAAAGGGCAACAAAAAAAGGGCACAGCATGAGAGCAAAACAGCAACAGCACTGGGGAAGTCAAGCCAGGTAAATGCTGACTCCACCTGCCCTCAGTCAGCCAGGTAAGGATGCTGGTGTGTGCTACAGCAGCTTGAGAAAAGCTGAGGGCAAAGACATTGCACAGCAAGTTAACAGAACTTCAGAGCACAAACTATTCCATGGGTGGAACGCTGTTATCACTGTCAAAGAGCCTTCCTGCCCAAGTGTATGATCTACATGGCTTACTCCTCTTCAGATCTAGCTGATTTAACCCTGCTTTGGCCCAATGGGGTAAACACTGGCAAAGCACTAACCTCATTGCTTTGGGAGTGCCAGCACTGCTCCATTTGTGCAAAAGTGCTAGGGAGGTGCTAAGAGCTGGCAGTGCCTACTCCTGCCTCTCACACCCAGCAGCTCTCTGCTCTCTCTGAAATTGTCCTTGCAG
The DNA here is from genome assembly GCF_009819885.2 of Catharus ustulatus. Lineage (NCBI taxonomy): Eukaryota > Metazoa > Chordata > Aves > Passeriformes > Turdidae > Catharus > Catharus ustulatus. The sequence continues at coordinate 9,813,143 of NC_046225.1, forward strand.
ATGGCATGAGCTGCATTTTCAGTGTGTTTCAGTGTGCCTCCAGCTGACTTGTCTGAGAGCTGTTCTGTTAAGTCTTCACCCTTTCCAATCTGCTTTGTATCTGGACAGAAGAGAGGGTAATGATAAAAAGCAGATACTGGAGATTATTAAAGCTGTGCCTCCCAAAGAACTACAAATCAGGGCAGAAAACAAATGCAGGAATGTCTCATGTTTTAAACTAAAAAGCAGCAAAACAACTCACCCAGTGTTGTTGCACATGCACCATAGCTACTCCCTAGCTCTTTAGACTGTGTATGTGACACTTGGAATGGTTTTCTGGGGAAAATCTTGCCCCAGTTCATCCTTGAATGAGCACAAGTTGTAGCAAGCTAGAGAAGTATGCTGGTGGCATCCTGCCTGCCTGGCAAAGGGGTATGTGGGACATGAAAGCATTCCTGCCCTGTGCAAAGGAGGAGCAGCTCTATGACACAGCCTCTGCTTTCCTTGCCATGAAGGCACCAGCAGGATGTGAGCCCTGTTCCTGACTCCAGAACTGACAGACTAAAACCTTGTCTAACTGATGTGAGGGAAAAGCCCTTCCCATGCTCAGGGCAAGCAAATTACCTTCCAGCTGCTTGCAAAATACTGCCATGGCACAACCTAGATACATAATATATTAGTCCAGAATATTCTGGGAGAAACTCAGAAGAAAGAGCCAGAAAACACAGCAAAGGTGTGGCAGTAGTCCCCTGATGACACCATGGATTTCCATGGACCATGAGTTTCCCCTGGATCTCTTTTACTACCACAGCCTGTCTGGTGCAGGATCTCTAGAAGACAGAGAGCAAGCTGACAGAAGGCTGAGCTCAAAAAAGGCACAGCTACCTTCCATTCATATCACTGGTGTTAACTCCCAACACACATCATGGCAACATTGCCACTTTTCCATAAATGCATGAAGCAGCACCTTCCAGTTCCTCAAATCAGAGTGGGCTAAGAAATTTCAGGGATTCTTCCACATGACTAAGTTCATGCTTGTTAAAGCAATGTGTTTCATACAACTGGAAAAGGAAGGAAATGAGAGCCACATGGTCCATACACTGTACCTGTTCAAACCCACACATTCTTGGGGTAAAATCATAAATGAAACTTCCACCTGAAAATAATTTAAATATCAAATCAACAGATTTCCACAACTAGTACATTAAAAGAAAAATCTTGTGAATCAGTCATGCAGTGCTGCAAACAAAGTGGTGAATTTAGCCTGATCCTCCCCATCTGTACCCTGTGCCTGAATGGGCAGCTTGGCTGAGACATGGCTCAGCTGAAGATTTCTCTGCAAGGGCAAACACCTTTAAAGGACTGTGGATTATCTAAATACAGATTGAACAATTAATGATACAGTAAGCATTGCAAAGGACACACAAATGAATGCTTTGTATGGCAATTAATTCTCATATTACCCCAGACCAGGTTGTTTAGGGCCCCATCCAACCTGGCCTTGAACACGCCCAGGCTGAATCCCGTTAGGATCACTAGGAATTAGGGGTGCATTGATAAGGTCATTTCTTCTGCAGCCAGATTTCTTCAGAGATAGACACTATGTCTGATGGAACAACTCCTCTTTGCATTTTGCATGAATTTTTTTTCAGTATAAGTTATAGCCAGTACTGGGGAAGAAAAAAAAATAGAAAAATAAAAGCAGGATCACCAAAGACCTGTGAAGACTTGAGGAATCAAAGGGCTGTATAGGATGCCCCAGACATGTTCTGAATTATTCTGAGCACAGTTTGGGAGCTATTTGCCATGGGCTAAAGGCCAGGCAGCACTGAACAGCAGATTTGCCCTAAATGTGGCCAAGTAAACCATACAAACTTTAGCTGTTTGTGGCCTCAGTACCTTCACCTCAAGCTGACCTCAGGTCCCACAAAGGCACACAGCAGCACTAATGGAAAAGCACGGCTGGTCTCCCAGCTCCCAGCAATTACCAGAGCCACAGACTCACAAGGCTGGACCTGCTGTGTGGCATGAACTGCAAATGTACTATTTAAGTCTATTGATGAAGTGCAAAGAAAAAGATTTTAAGCAAATGAAGGCCCTGATTCAGCACAATATTTAGCACATGGTTCACCTTGAGTACACTAAGTAACCAAAAATACAAAGCATGGTTTATGCAGTGAGTGACAACATCAGACCAAGACCTTTGCTCAGGTCTTACCTTTTTATTTCATCCCTGGATAAACCTCCTCCTCTCTCCCACCCTACTCTGAATATACACACACAGTGCTGAACTCATGGCAGCAACTGCAGGAAGATTCCCAAATCCCAGAGGTGTGTAAGGCTTTGAGATCTCTGCACAAACCAAAAAGATTGCCAGGAGAAAGGTGGGCAGTGTTCTGCCAAACAGCTCACATTCCCAGCTTTGGCCCTGCACCACATTCCAACCAGGTACTTTTATCTGTTTGTGTATCTTGAAAACAGCCCTCCAAGGGAAGGAATTGCAACTCATAATGCTATACATGCCTGTGCATTCCCAGTGTACACAACACAGGGGTTTTTCTCTTTTTTCCTTTTGCTATCAAAAAAATTTTTCTCTGTTTTTTTCCACACAAGTGAACACATGTAGTCACTGCCCATGGTACTCACATGGGTTTTAATCCCAGCAATCTATGCATACTAAGCACATATTAGCAGCTAATTAAAATTAAATTTAGACTTCAAGTCCCATTCACCACTGAAAGTTAACAGCGCTAAATAAGTGCAAGACAATAAAGCACTTGTAGGTAAAGACCAAGTCACAGAGAACACTACAGTTCTTTCCTAAAGCCCTTGAAGGTCTGAAACATTAGACATCACAGTTTGCTGTTAGATAAGCCAGAGAAATGCATTATAACTGTGAATTCATACAGTGGGTTTCCACTAATCTTATTTTTCTTTTTAAAGGACTTCTCCTTCCCTCTTTTTTCTCCTATTGTAGGAATGATAATCTATGTAGCACTTAATTTGTTAGTCTGAAGATACAGAACTCTTGGTCTACTATCAGAATTGAGTGGATTTTGGTCTCAGAGAAAAACATAGGTGAGATAAATCTAAAAAGAAAAACAAACCTCACTGTGTGTCAAAACCCCACCCATCACTTATCACTTAAATGTTGTCATTCAGATGCAAACATACATTAAACCTCTACATTTCACTTCAGAAAACAGAGCAGGGAGCTGCCTAAAGCTGTATATTAACTCAGTGGCAGGGTTAGAATTGGACCCAACTCTCCCAAATCCTGTCCCCAGCCAATGGGAATACAAAATAGATCTTGTCACATCAATGTGCTTTTATGTCTCATTTTATTGTTATTCAGGAAAAACAAGGGGTGTGTGCAGGGAGCTATGAACGGGACACAAAATCTGGGAACTCTTGCAGGCACCATAAGAAAGGTGAAAAAACAGGTCAGGTCATTCCAGTCTTAAGAATGCAATTCATGCCCCCTACACCAGGCTGAGATGGGATAAATCATACTCCAGAAAGGGTCTTGTTCTTTCCTCTGACCTTAAAGGGAGCAGAAAAAGACACATCCACAGTCAGAGCCTCCATCTGGACCCTCCCCAAGCCACTGTTATTTGCCCAGTCACAATTAGGGCACTAATTACATGCTGCTGCTGTTGACATCTGTGTTTAATAAAGATTTCTGTCTGCGTGGGTTGGGTCTTTCCCCCAGTTTCATTTCCAGAGGCTTTGGTTTTGTTCCACTCAGCTCTAAGAAAATAAGCCTGAAATCTTCATAGCTTGGCCTATAATGATGACACTACATTTACTCTTGGAAAGAGTGTTGCTTCCTTGCTTTGCCAAGGCCAAAGTTTTTTGCTTAGTAGCTAACTTCTATGTTCTATCACTTCTGGGTTATTTAAGAGGCAAGGAGAAAGGGAGAGCTAGCAGGAGGAGCTCCAGTTTAAATCCCAGATAAACAGCAAGCAGTGTTACAACCATGATGGTCTAAGCAAAGTCTATAAAGAGGGGGGAAAAAAGTATTTTTAATTAGACACACAGGGAGCTTTGGGGTAAGCAAGCACTTTCTCCTTCTTTAATGACAGCTATAGTAACCTTAGTAACAACAGTAACAATGAGAAAACAGGCTAATGAAATTATATAAAACCACACGGATTTTGGGCATATAGCATCGTGTGCAAATCTGCTGTGTGATAAAGTTTCCCATAATACAAAATTTGTTTTTAAAGGAAATTACATGGGCAGCAGGTTGAGGTTTTTCCTAGGGCTATTTACAAAACTCCTTTATTTTTCCTCCTTTCTTCCAAGCTTTTCAAAACAGTCAAATGAAAATAAAAGCCTGGCAATTAGCATATTTCAGAATTACAGTCAGGGCCCAGCTTTAAAAGGCACAGCTGCCTGAGACTGACTTTTTTTCAATGCCAGGTGGATGCTATGAGGCCAAGAACAACCTTGAATAGTGTGGCTCCTGATGGCTGTAGGATTTGCAGGGGACTGTGATTTTTGGGTCCCCTGCAAATCTGGGGACATAAGTTGTTATATGTGGGGATATAAGTTATTATATCTGGGGACATAAGTTATTACTATTTTCTTTCCTTTTTTTCCCCAAACCCAAAAGCTTTCTGATATTGCCAAACTCCAAATTCAGACCTGCAATAATCACATTAGAAATATTCAACACTGTAAACACAAGAGGATTTTCCTGACTCATCAGGAAAGTAGTGGCAGCCTTCTCCTCTCCCTGCTAATGAGAAAGGACTGCAATGCCTGGAACTAAAGCAGATATTTTTCCTATTGAGTGTTCCCAATGACTCTCTACAGCAGCATAACCTATTGAGTGAAGTTTTCTCTGTGCAGGGCATGGAAGTGTTGCCAAACAGAGAATTCCAGGTAAAAGGCTCCCTAAGGAGCATCACTGTCCCTGTCCTGTCCCAGTTCAGATCTCACAGGCTCATAGTTCTGTGGCTGGCACAGCTTCCTGGTGCACACTCACACTCTGCAAACAGCCTCTCCCCACCTTTCTGACTTTCTTCCCAGCCCTGCTGGTGTTTATGGTCTTGAATAAAGCCATGAGAAAAACTGACCTCATTAGCAGTTTCCTCTAAAGGTGGATTGGAGCAGGGCATTCACCTCCTCCAGCAATTCTCAAACTCACATGGAAAACACGAAATCCTAGGGTTGCCCAGGAATTCCATCCACTGCCAAGGAGAGGAATTTGCATAACGTGCCCCCCCCATGCAGTGCAAACAAGAAGCTTCTGCTACAGCTGTTTTCTTGGCTTTCCCAATCTTGAGAAGCAAGAAGAAACCTTCACATGTGCAGGGGGCTGCAAAAGCAAACTGTACAGATGGGCTCAGCAAGGGGTTCTTAGACCTGGGAGAGCTGGAAGATGTGCCAGGGAAGGCTGACTGTGTGCCTGCTCTGATTTTTACACTCTGCTTGCTCACTGAGAGGACACTGGGATAAATGCCCCTCTGAGATGACCCAGGACAGCTGTTCACACACCCACAGTGTCTGCAGGAGAAATGCTCCTTAGAAGATCTTTACTGAAATAAAACAAACAGAACCCTCCAAGTATGAGATTTTCAATGTTCTTGTTATGAAGCATTTTGATGATAATACATGACATTACAAACCAGCAGCTCTACAATGCAGTATGATGGAAACTCATTTCCAGTAGCCCCTAAATAAAGGGGAATTGGTGCAAAATAACCTTAATCCCTTGCTTTAGTGCTTTTTGGACATGGACTGAATGCCAGATTGTGGCCATCTGACCACACTTTCTCCTCTTCCACCTCCATCCAAAACTTGCAGCTCCAACACAACCAAAACCTACCTATCTGATTCTGGATTTTGAAAGACTTATTACAATTTGGAAGAAGGAAGAACTGTGATGATAACTACCACACCAAACATGAGGAGGCATAAATAAGCAATTTTAGCTGCTAGGATCTCAAAATCCTTTGTAAAGAGAACGCCTCTCACTAATATCCAGTGCATATAATGTAATTAAAAGCTATTTTTTCATATATAGGGAGTTTCTATTTCACATGGAAAGTGAAAGGCACCAGTAGGAGCCACAGATGAAAGAGCCTTGAGGCCAAAATCTTCAATGTGCTGAGGCCCCTGATACAAATGATGATGTCCTGCTGAAAAATTAGGTTTTGCTAGAGAACAGACCAGTCACATCATAGATAAAAAGTCACAGAACTGATAAAAGTCACTTAAGGAAATGTGAATTGTCATGATACTCAAAATGCATTTTCTCTGCCTTGTATGTGTAATGGGATCCTCTCTGAAAATGAAATCTAATCGAATTTAATTAAACAATAGACTCATTAAATTTTTGAAAATATATCTATGGAGATCCTAGAAAGGCAAAGAGACTATTTTTTCCTTTTCCTAGCTTTCCTAACTTTTTACATATGATGCTGTGACTCAAATTAACTCCACATAAATTCTGAATATAAAAAGATCACCAAATCAATTTTTTAATAGGGAAGAAAAAAAAAAATTAACCTCGTTGGCAGAGCATGAACTCCATTCCTCAGAATGATTAGTTTGGCCACTGGAGGGCTCCAATATTGTTTCATAAAGGCAAAAGAAAGTTTACTAGGAAGGATAAACACATAACAAATAGCCTGGGCAATAAAGTTCAAACATAACACGCAGTCCAGAGATCTAGAGATCAAGATCTATGGGCTTGCAAGCATTTTGCAAGAGTCAGGACTAATTTAACTGTTGTTTTGCTCTTGTAGCATAAAAGGATTTGAAGAAGAATGATTTTCCTACAGTTTGGCTATAAAGGTCTCCTCCAATACACCACCTATTAAAAGGGGTTTTGTATGCAATCACAGAATGAGTGGATGTCTGCAAAACCCACAGTTTTTCTTGGGACATGCTAGTAAAACACTTTTTTATGAAAGCCCGGTGCTGCAGAGTACAAAAGAAGCACATTCTCTGTTCCCTCTCGTGACTCCAGCCTTCCCAAGGAAAGTTTCCAGAGATAAATCAGGCAGCTCAGCAAACTGGGGGCACAGCAGGGTGCTCCCACCACACAAAGCCCTTGAGGTTTTTCTTTGGATAATCCATTGTTGGGGGTTGCCTTTTATTTTTAAAGAGGATTTATATGTTCAGGTAGAGAAAAATCAAGGAATAACTGGCTCTAAAACTAATGGGTCTTTTCCCAGTTAACATGGCAGTCAAGATCTTATCAGGAAAATGCTATGTGGTCCTGCAGGAGCAAGCACAGGCACTGATGTCAGTTGATAAGCTAATGACTGCAGCTTATCAGCTGATAAGCTAATGACTGCAGTGCTCCAGTTAAGGATAAAACAAAAGCTATTTCAGTGCAGGAGCATGAGAAAAAGTGTTTTGGACGTAATTCTACCTACAAACTTAGGGGAGGGAATAAAAAGTCTAAGTACCCCCTGGACTTCCCAGTCCTTCCAGTTGGGGACAATTAATCCTGGGCTGAGATGCTGAATGTTGGAAGTTTCACACTGAGCCAAACTTTATAATTGACTTAAGCAGTGCTGAAAATAAAGGAGGATTATTGGAAATATTGAAAGATGCTAGTGGGTACTGTGATAAGCCCAACTGAGCAGTGTCCTTGTTTGATGAAGTGCACTGTACTGGGCTGATGCAGAAAACATCATGGTTTGCTGGCACACACTATTTCTTTTTTCTGCTTCTTCGATGCAAAGAAAAAAAAAAAAAAAGGTTTCTTAAAATATCCCTGCTGCTCTCCTGTACTCCTGTAGCCCCTTCCTCCAGCACATCACACATTAGTGCCAATCTTCTGGGAGACTGCAATTCGAACATAATGAGATATTAATGAGCTTTGCACATGTCCCCAGCTCATTTCTCACAAACCTACAGAGATGTTTTGCTTGTTTTCCTGACACTGCAATTGTGACTCCCCCATCCTGCCCCCCCCTCCAGGCAAACCCTGCTGCACCCTTCCCCTCAAGCTGCCAGCTCTAAAGAGCACCAAATGGGCTGGCACTGTCTTGTTTCCTGGACTAATGGATGCTTGTTTAAACACTGGAGCTGTTTGCATTGCTGCGGCTCACTGCATGTTAAACACAGTCCTCTGAAACCCTATGCCAATCCAATAAAGGTATCAGCACTTCAGCGTGGGGAGGCAATTACTGCAAGGTCCCAAGTGTGCCTTCTAAGCTCAAGGAAGGAAAATTTGATTGAACAACTAAAAGCAAAATCAGATTTCTGTCCAGCATCACTAGGAAGACACGAGGGTCCAGTGCAGCAGTCAGTGGGCAAGCTGGGGAGAGCACATTGCTGAGAGGGCTTTAAAGCCATGCTCTCCTGCCTCCACAGAGCTCCTTCCCTCTTCATCCACATATCCACATGCCAAGCTGTGCTCTCTTTCCTCTCCACCCCCACCTTTTTTTTTTTTTTTTTTTTTTTTTTTTTTTTTTTTTTTTTTTAAATTATATGCTGCCAATCTTGTTCCATCCTTCATCGATTCTTGAAACAATTCTTCCCCTGGTAAAGGTCCTTTCCTCTGTACAAAGTCATTGTCATATCAAAGGAGGAGTGTTGCACAGGAGCAGCTATGATAGAGGGCTGATGGTAACCAAAAAAAGATCTGTGCTTCATTGGGAGATGAAAAAAAATCCAAATCTTGGGCTGATGATAGTCAATATTTCAATGGACCTGCTCTTTACCTGGCTGAGGGCAGAAAGTCAAGAGAAAAAGAAGATGCATTTCAGTTCATTTAATCCACAGAAACAAAGCTGCTTTAAAGTGTTCTACTTCCTTTACTTTTAAGTGAAAGATAAGGAGAGGAGGTAGCGAGGGAATGTTTTCATTTTATACTTTATTTTTTTTTTCTTTAATTTTAAACAGACTCTGTAAGATGGTCTCACTCTGAGAGCGGCTTTGCAAATGATACGGAAAGTTTTCCAAGCACTTTTTGTGGCCACAGCTACCCTCAGGAACCTAGGGAAAGGGGATTTGCCACAGCAGATGAGGCCAGCAAGCTTGGCACCCTGCCCCTAAAACTAAAACTCTCCTCTCCCTTCCATGCTGCAGGGAATGGATTGTGTGTACAGCTGGGAATCAGGAGAAAAATCTTTGAGAAAAACCTGTTCTCAGAGCTGTCTCCAGCACTGTGGGCTAAGGTTGCCCTGTAGAAGGGCACAGCTGGCAGAACACAGCTGGCACAGAGTCCCTGACCACTGCCCTGCCAGGGCTGGCATCTGCCTAATGGGCTTAGGGATCGAGCTGTGCCTTCAAAGCAAAATTCTCACAGGTCAGAAATGCAGTGTGATGCTAAGGGCAGGCTGAAAGGCAGAGGGTTGTGCCAATTAGCTGATTACTGAAGGATGAATAGCATCACTCCCACTGGGAGAAGCTGCCACTCTCCACACTGCAAGGGAACAGAAGCATTGCCTAACTTTGAGAAGGGCTATCTGCAGGGGAGGCTGCTTCTTTATTTATTTTCTTAGAATTTAAGAAAACAGCTCTTGGGGACAGGATGGAGTTAATCTCAAAATCTCACCTTTCCTGCTCTAGAATTAGTCTTGGAGCTGCAAACCCCCTATGGACTCCAAACTCAGGGCAAGCAACAGGATGCCACAGGCAGTGTGAGTACAGCTAGTTAGAGAGTGACTGCCTGATGGGTGTTTTGACAGAAATGAGGAGCTTTAAACCGAGAGGGTAGAAGTGTTGGGAAACATCTGTTTCATTTATTTAAAAAATAAATAAATAAAAAAAAGCACAGTAACTTTCTTATTTTCAGTTTTACAGCAAAACACAAACAAACAAACAGCGCTTGTTTTTGCTGGTATTCCTGGCCAGAACTGGGGCAGGGGGGAGGATGAGCTGGAGACAGAATGTCTAGGTAAAGGGGGAATCCTTCCACACACTGCTCTTCAGTTGGGGCTTGGAATTTAGGGATTTAATTCCCACACCTTGGAACAAAGATTGTTACTGAGAAGACAGGGCAAAGAGCACCATTTTCCTGGGTGGAGCAGTGCAGCAGCCAGAGCCTAACCAATACCAAAACAAAATCCAGGCTGTCTTGAAAGCATCACACCCAGAGAATCCCCAAGAGGCTCTTGTGATATTATATACAACTCCTTCACTTTCTTCAAGCTGAGAGTACAGTTTATGTGAGGGCTTGAGAAACCCACTCACCTACTCACCAGTGGTAAGTGGAATGATTTCCTGATGAGACTGGGGAAGGATGTGGGTCTTAAAATCATCAACTGCTGCAGAATCTAGCCTTCAATTTGAACAAAACACCACAACAAGAACACAAACCCCAGCCCATGTGACTGCACAGATAACTTCCCAAATATGACCATTGAAGTGCTGGTGTTTCTGAGCCTGCAGACAGGCTTCTGCTGCTCCCAAGAAATCAATAAGACTCATTAAGGATAATCAGTCCCCCATGGGCAGCAGCAAAACTGCCAAGAATCCTGCCTGTTTTGTCCTCCTACTGTTCCTGGGGAAGCTCTGATTGACAAGAAAGGTGGATTTCCCAGTTGCTTGCATTCAGCAGTGAGAGGAAGTTGCAGATGTAGTCCTGTGGGAAGGTCTAGCCACAGCATCCCACAAGGAATATCAGTATTTGCTGCAGTCAGAGAAGGGCTTTGCAATCCCACAGTCACCTACACATGTGTGTCATCCACTGCAGCACAGGATCAGCTTTTTCTGTCTCCTTTTGCATCCTGCCATGCTGCTTATCCCTAAACTCCTCAGCAAACTTTCCTGCCTCCTGACACCCCACTGTGCTGGTGAGTTGATAATCTTCAATTCCTCAGCTTTGATGAATTCCCAAGGAGATTTTAATTTCAGAATAAGATTATTACCAATTTTTAAAGATTCAGTTACTTGAAGGAGACATTACATACTTGTTACTTGTTTAAAACATATTTCACTGTTTGATTTGAAGTGTAGCTCTGAAGGGTCTGACTGGCTTCCTTCTTTGAGATAATGACTCCAGGAAATGCACAAACAACACAATACAGTTTAAAGCAACAAGAATTTCCTCCTTCCCATCCCCTTTTAATAAAATGCACCATGGCAGCATAGTTATACATTTACAGTTTCAGCTGATCATTCCTCAGAACAAAATAGCTTTTCCAGGAGCCTAGAACCTAGGTTTATACAATGGAGATAGTTTCCTATTAATCAATATTGTGGAAGAAAAGTATAATGAATTGCTGTACATCCAATGTCTGTAATCTATTTAGATAAAAAACCTGAACATTCTTATAATTCACACTTTCAAGGGACATAAATGGAAAGATTGACAGAGACCACATTTTTCAGGAAAAAAAAGCTAAGGGAAAGAAAAAAATCTCCTGAGTGCTCCTCAACCACAGTATCATCTCATCAGGAGATGCACAGGGTGACACTGAGGTAAAGGAAATTGGGAAGATGTCATTTCCTGCAGGGAGAATCTGGAAGTAGGTTTCATCATTACAAATCCAAACCTCCACAGGTAAGCTAAATGTTTTGTTTGCAGTCCCAGGGAAGGACCTGGTTACAGGTGAGAGTGGGTGAGCTCTGCTTCTGTGAAGTGGCAAGGCAGCAAGAGAAAGTGGAGGTGTGATGAGTAGGGAATGGGGGCTGTCACTTCCAATCTTGGCTTCTAGGTCTGCTACAGGAGAGACACTTAATGGCCTGGGAAGTAGAATTTCAGGTGGTCAGTGAGAGAAACAAGAGAGAAAAAAAACCAAACTAATAAAGCAAAAGCAACCACCTACATTTTCATTTCCAGAACAGTTCAAATGTTAAGCATGTCTCAGCTACACAAATATAGGAGCCAGGTTTTGAAAAGTGCCAAGTGTCAGATTCCTAAACAACAGACCTTTGCACATAAGTACCTCTGAGCAGGTACCCCAAAACTGAAAGACAGTTCTGGAAATGTTTTTTGTTCCCACCAGTTCACATCAATAGTCACTGCCTCGAAACCAGCAACATTAGGTTGGCATTCACTGTCACTAACCACACAAAAAAATCAGCCATTAACAGTGCACAAAACTGGCAAGTCCTCAGTAGTACTTCACTGAAGGTACCTAATGAGAATGTTATGATAAACCAAAGCATCAATGAACTTACATCAGGAACTGCTGACTACATGTGATTTTGGTTGGGCTCTTTAAGAAGCCTGAATTAGATGCTATTGGAAAGCACTTTGCAGAACACCCCTAGAGTGGCCCAGGGGGCAGAATTTGGAAAGCACACCAGGGATTGATGGGTTTTGTGTTACTGACAGACAAGGGAGGCTGGTTTGGTTTCAAACAGCTGAAAATATCTTCACTCTTTGTCATTAGCCTTGTCTCACACTGGAACCCTTGGTATTGTATCTCAACCATCTCATCAGATTCCTACAACTCCTAGTACAGCATTTAAAACAAACTAAAAACAGTGCCAGCTTCACCTTAAAATGCCTCACTGAAGTAATTTCCAAAGTGGATTCTGGTGCTTCCCCAAATAAAGTCTGTGGCAGAGCCAAAGTGTTTCACTTGCAGTGATGCTGAGGACTGGGCATGGCCTGAGACACCAGATTTATAGATCCTACAATGTAGATTTAGGGTCATCCAGTAGTGTATACTTTCTCTTTTTCTCTATGGCATATTTAGATAATCAGAGGAATGGTTATTAGTGGTAACAATAAAGCAAATAAATCAATAAATCAGAGTAATGCACGGGTAACTTAGGGATCAAAAGTCAGATGTCAACCTGAAACTCAGATTTCCAAGTAATTTTTCAGAGGCCATGCTATTCATAGACAATACTGATGGCTACAGGAAACCTCACCCATGTGTGGGACAGGTATCCAACCCCCTCCAAGTCACTCCAGCTCCACAGTGCCCACAGAACCCCAGCTTATGCTTCTTTGGACATGCTGTGAGAGTGTTCTTGTACAGGAAACACTACCACAAACCTCCTTTCCTGTAACAGCTTCCCTCCTCTCTCTGAGCTCCTGGGAGTGTGTGCTGATGTGGATGCATGGCAATGAGTGAGAAAGCTCACTACACATTTCAGCTCTCACTTAATTATCCAGTTTGCATCTGTTCCACTGAACTTCTGCCTTGCATCTGTTTCACCCAAGGAAAGCTTAAAGAAAAAAAAATAATCCAGGCAAATATAATGTTTCTCCTGGCACTTCTGTATTAGTGGCCAGGCTGATAGTTCTGTCTATGGAAGTGACAAGATTTGCATTGTTTGGCCTTCATTTCTCCTTCAGCAGCAAGCACAGAAACTATCAGCAGCAGTATTCTACAGACTGAAAGAAACTATATTAATCTGTCCAAAGCATTTCCTGGAAGCTCTTCCAATAAAAATTGAAGGATTATTTCCTTGCAATTTGAACAAGTGATCACTCCAAAATAGAGCTTCCAGAACTTAAACAGTCCTGTGATGAATATAATTCTGGATTATGACCCACACTTCACACAAATCCCCTACCTGAGCAACAGCTGCAAATCAAAACCTCAACAGACATCATGGGGAAGCCAAGTGAGCAGCCCCTTGGGCTGGCTGGTTTGGGCAGCTAGTGACTGCAGCAGCTTCTGTCTTCTGCTCCTTGCTGGGCAGAATGACCTCAGGACAGGAAGCTGGCTGGTTTTGCAACTAATACACAGTGTTGAAGACTTGGAACCAGGTCCCTTGGGTCAGCTGCAACCCAGCTGTAAGTGGCACAATGTTAGGGAATACTTGAGTTGTACTTTTTTTTTGTAGCCCCCTCCACCCTGCCTCATTTTGATTCCTCTGTCTTGCAGGACTTTATCTTCATTCCAGCCTACAAAGCATCTCCTGCTGGTGGACTGACAAAAAGAGAGTCAGTAACAGAGCAGTCTAATATTGTCTTAGTCAAAAAATTCTCCTCAGAAGCCCAGCTATTGGTGGCTTACCCCATCATATATCATATATTATACACTCCATGATGTTTACAGGCTGGCCAGCTAAATATTTACCTGATCTAATCTGCCCAATCAAACTTTGAGTCTGATAAATTTATTTAGTTACAGCTGACTCTTGATCCTTGGGCCTTTCTGCTCCCCAAGGTCCGTGATGGGTGTGCTGTGAAACCAGAGCCTGGCTGTCACTGCATCAGGGTCTGGGAAGGGAAGATGATAGAAAGCCACTTTTAAGGCAGATCTGCCATAATTTTCATCTCAGATGGAAAGACTTACACCCCAGGCTGAAGTTTGCAGCATTTCCATTTACAGGAGAGAGGAGGCAGACAGAACAACACTCTCTCCAGTGCTTCCCTGCTTCTCCCTTCCACCCATCTACACCTCTCAGGGTAGCTGGAGGACAAAAAGTCTCAAGGTGTCTTTTTTTCCTCTTGGCAATTCCTGCTAGACCAAGCCCTGAGGTGCCAGCAGTAACCTTGCAGTGAAGCAGCAATGCATTAAAGAGAGAATGAACTGCATCAATACAGCTCTCCTTAAAGGAGCACACTGATACCTCGACTAGGAGGAAGGAGATTAAAAAATAAATCACAGCGTCCTCACTTTAAACTACCTCTGATGCCTGAGTTGTTACAGGACCTTTAAAGAGAAGAGATGGGATTGAGAGAGATCAACAGGAGGTAAAAATGTTCCGTGCATCCAGCTCTTTGCCTAGCCTGCTTCAGTAAGTCAGTATTTCTCAGCAAAAAGCAAACAAATTCATAGAAATGCCTTCATGGAAATAGAACAGCCTATAGCAAAGAAACTCTGCTTTATCATTTACTGAATGACCTGGGGAAGGTATTAGTCAAAACATTTATTCTATGAAGCTACATTAAATCAGACATTTCAATCCCTTTTTCTCCAAAAGCTTTGGTCTCTGTGGAAGAGCTTTCCTCTTCACATTCCACAGAAAGACAGGACAACCAGTCTCCTTTTTTCTAGACAAATATTCTGTTAATCCTTACTAGTTTATTATTTTTATCCATAAAAATCAGATTGTTATGTAATTCCTAACTACAGCAAGAGCTGTGCAAAGACTAATGCCTAGATCTCACTGACAGAAAGGATTTTAACATCTTAGATTATGTTTAAAGAAACATAAGCACATCAGAGCTGTTCTAGGCAAAACATTCATTCTATTTCCCAGATGATGCCCCTTTGTTCTGGCACACTGTCAATAAAGAAAACCAGAATTACAAAGGTCTTGGCTTTGTTTTTACATTGTCTTAGAATAGATAAGCAAAGAACTGAAATGTCAAAATATGGCCCATAATTAACAAATTCATCTCAACAAATTCTTTTCTTCATGGCGTGAAGCATTGCTTGAGCCCATCCCAGGCAGAGCAGGGACAAGTGAGGTTTATTTGTCCAAATTTCAGATAGCAGCTCTTCTCAGGTGACTTTCTAGAAACTGAGGGACCTTCAGTGTTTCAAAAAGTGAGGAAGCTTTTCATCCATTCTAAAGGAAAGGAGCACCCTTCTCACAGAGGGGCAGCCATGCCTCTTCCAGCCAAGAAACAGCACACAGGCAAAACACCACCTCCTGATCCTGAATTATTTAACCTATGCCCAGCCTTTGGGGTTGTTTATTATTGTAGCAGTAATTTTCTAGTCAGTTGCTGGAATGTCTTTGAGAATGTCTTTGGCTCTGGTTAAATTAAAAACGCTTTCCATTATCATGGTTTCCAACTGGAGTCTCTCTCTTTTGGGATTTTGCAAACGGCACCTGTACACATTTTCTGTTCATCAGGTGAGCAGTCTCAGTAGAATCCTTACACCATGTGAGAGTCCCATGGGAACAGAAAACAGTTTACCCCAGATAGATGAATTTATATTGTTACATTAGAAAAGCTTTTGCAGGAAGAATACTTCCTAGCAGGTGTCAAGCTTCTGTACTGTGTAATCGATCATCAAATCTCAAAGACATCTGGCCAATTATTTTATTTTCCTTTTAAAAACCAAGGAGGGGAAATAAAAGCAAATTTAACATTTACATTACTATTTGTGGAAGTGAAAATAATGTTTTTTCCAGCAGGTTATGTCCTATTTACTTTTAGTGTAGCATGTTGATAAATTAAATATTTTCTAGAAAACTTCCCTGCTACCATTAAAAAAATGGGGATTTTCCCATTTATGACAGCTTTAATCAGTGTTTAAATTTTTTTTTTTTTTAAAAATGGGCAGATATTGCTCACTGAATTACTTTGTTTATTTGGGGATTTTTTTTCCTAGGTGCATACTGAACTTGAACTTTCAAATTCTTTTGTCTGACCAGACAGGTCAGCACACCTTGGCCCTGCTTTACTTCCCCCAGCATCTGACTGGTGCAGAACACCAAAACCTTCTCCTGCAGTAGAATGGTAACAGCAGCAATGCAGATTTTGTGGAGTAACTCTAATGGGAACTCAGTCCTGCATGGCATTTGAGGACTTTCTGAAAGGTGCCAATGGGATTTAGGCTGTAATCCTTGTTTTCTATTTTCTAAACATTTTTATCTGCAGCCTTAACATCCTTTGCTGTTCACCCCAAGAGCTCTTGATCACCACCATACAAAACTCCCTGCAGCCTCTGCAAAATTCATCCCAATTCCATGATAAGGACAAAAAACTCCTTGGTAATTTTTGTAAGCAAATAGCAGCTGACTGTTAAGGCAGGGAGGCTAAATCATGTGCACCTTTTCATTGGTTTTGGGTGCAAAACATGCTAAACTTTCCAGTTCTGTGTTTCTATTGCAGCTACCCACCCATAAGCAGCAAATATGGACCCACATTAAAAAATCTGAGCAGATAATTTGTGGAGTAATAAAAAAAGCAAACTACAAGTTGCAGGAAGGGGAGAAAAAAGTAAAAAAGGAAGGGGGAAAAAGCAACAGCAACCAGAAACAGCTTCCTTCTGACATTGATTCACTTCAGCTGGTGAGAAGTTCCATGCTGGGAACCACACAGACACTATTACTGGTTTTGTCAGAGAATCCTTCTCAAGTTTCACCTAACCCATTTAAACTCCTGCTGCTGTTGCAAAAGCACCACAAAAATAGCAGCAAAACTGTGCTTTCTGAAGCAAGCAGTGCAGAAAAATATCCTTCACAAAAGCAAAGTTTGCAGCACGCTGTAATTAAGCTCCCATCCTGACAGCGGGAGCATGGAGTTTCATTCTAAATATAGCAAAGACTCTCCCATGCACAGCCCCATTTCTAATGCAAGATTCACAAAATCAGCCAGTATCTGCCAGCCTCCTCCTAGGGATTCTTTGAGAAATATTTGGGGTTCCAGTGCAGGGATTTAATGCAGTCTTTGGTGTCAGTAATTTTGGTTGGTTTATTCCTTGCCTACGCGGTGCTCAGAGCAGGGCATCCCCTACTCACAGGCAGGAGGAGCTGCCTCAAGCAGGCAGCTGCACACCCACAACACAAAGACAAATCCCCCAAACCCTTGACTTTCCCCTCAATATTGACCTCCTTCTCATGGCCTTTTATCCTGAGTGGGAAGGCAGAAAGGACTCAGGCACTTTGGGTTGTCTTTCTTTAATTCAGTCTAAAGCAGAGCTTTAACTCATACTAAAATTCACCATGGCTAACAGGCACAAATGAGACCACACCAAATGGGAACTGAGTTTGGAAATCATCTTCTTAATCAGACATTCCTTATGTCAGGAAAATAATCCACAATGGCAGAAGTTTATGTCCCAAAAGGAGACAGCAGGGTCCTGTAACTTTGTTTGAATAAAAGGAGAGGCCATGGGGCATCACCCTGGGGTCCCTCAAATTGCTACAGGATGCAGCCCCCTTTTTATCCCAATTTCCCAGCAGCATTTCCCTCTCTCTTTCCCCACTGGCTGAGGTACTTGAGAGGTACAGACTTCCCAAATTGCCTAATACAGACCGCCCCCTCCTTCTAATGTGCATTTCCCTCCTCCCTTTTTCTTTGTGTCTTCTTCTGCTCCAAGTCCAGGAATTTAGCACAGTCTTGGGTGAGCAAGTCTGTGTCAATTAGGGAAATTCCTATGGAATTTATGGTTACTCCTATTGCTTTTTTCACCCATCAGTGTCTGGGTTTAGCTACCAGCAGGCACACAGTTTGTTTGCAAAGACACCTCTCTCTCATTCCTTTCATTAATACAGATCACCTCCAAATCCTAACCGCAGCATCTGGTGGCAGAATAATTAATAATTTCCACAAATAAACTATCTTTTAACTCTGGAAAAATGGGACTCTAGCCTGTGTTATAGCTGTATGTTTCTGTTCCAGCTTGCAGGTCTTTTCACCTGCATCCTGTACCATCTCTGGTGCAAAGGAAAGAGGAAGGAAGCTCTGGGGAACCCTCCATGGCAGTGCCCACGCTGCTGGAACTTCTTGTGGGTGGGTAAGTGGCTACTGGTGAGAGCCTCTGAGGAGGTGGGCATAGCTCTGAGGTTTCACCAGGCAGGATGGGTGTTTCCAAGAAGGTGTGCACTGTGACTGCTTTGGACAGCTGGGGAAACCGTAAAAATAGCACTCCCAGCAGAAATCCATTTTTGATTGAGTCCAGCCTGCTCCTCCCTGCACTCTGTGAGCTGCAGCCAGCTGCTGGCAGCACACAGCTCAAAGCTGGGCTCTGGGCACTGTGGCCAATTCTGTGGAGCTGTGCAGCACCTGAGCAGGCTTGGCAGGAGCAGAATCCAGCTCCATCCCTGGCAGCTAACCATGCTGAAGCTACAGGAGAGCTGCAGGAACACGGGGATACCCTAAATATTGGGATGTGCTCTTCTTACAAGAGAAGCATGTTTCCCCAGTCTATGCTGCCCTGGATGCACCTTTTCCTGCCCTCCCTTTCCCAGCATTTAATCTGTGCAAAGTTCAGGCACAGCATTTAATGCTGATCTGCACACCACATCATTCACCTTCCTGAAGGAGGGCATGGCAGTGATCAGGGCACAGAGCATCAGACCTGTGTGTCCCTGGGACATCCCAGGCTGTCTTGTGATGGATGGCCACATTTCCTGACACAAAACCCAGGATCCTGCACACCTGTGGCTGCTGTTTTTCTTGGAAGTGTTAATATTTCTGCACAGCACCATGCAGGATGAGCCTCTCTCCTAGTGCATGTACCAAAAGTCACATGGAAAAGTGAGCAGTGTCACAGCCTGTATCGATGTCCTTTAAAAACAAAATTCCAAGCCCTGTATTTAGTAAGAGGCTCCAGGCTGTGTGTGGAAGCTGTGAACATTTAACAGTGAGCAAATCCACTGTTTACCCAAGGCTGTTTTCCTTGTGGTTGTTTCTTTTTTTCAGTAGCATGCATGCATGCCTTTGGTGTTTACTGTCAGCAATTTTCAGTGTGCTGACACGGCTAAAAGTGACCACAAAGCCAAAGCGAGCAGGCAGGGAGGAGAAGCAGAAGTAGAAATGGCAGGAGGCACAGACTCCAGCCCTGCAGTCCTGCAGCAGCAAGGACAGAGGTGACCCAGCTGCCACGAAGAACTGGATCCCTGTGTCACAGTGGTCACAATTCGTGTGAGGGAGCAAAGAGCACAGCAGCACAGATCACAGCACTCCCCATCCTCTGAGGCTGGGTGTGCAGAATCAACAGCTTCCCCAAGCCAGGTCTGACATGCCAGCCAGCCCACAGGATCAATTCAGAGCCATGATTTCATAGCTAGCCTGCTGTGAACTCCTTGCAAATCCCATTTAAGAGCTGTCCTGAGAGCAGAGCCATGAACTCTCCTCACTGCAGGCAAGACCTGAGTTTCCCCAAAGAAACATTCAGCCTTGTCTTTTCCTGGGCTGTGGCACAACCACCACCTTCTGCTTACAGATACAGCTTGGGGTGAAACACAAACTAATTCCACCCTGGAATTAAGGGGACAAAGGGAGACCTTTAAAAAGTACCTGGGAGCTGATAAAATAGCTGCCCCATACAGCACCCTGGAGGGTTAGAAACCAGCTTGTGTTCATTCATTTTTTAAAAATATACTTTTTCCAAGGCCAGTAATTGTTTGAAATTTTTCAAGATTAGATTTTTCCACCCTCATAGCTGTTTTCAGTCCAAGATATCAAAAAGACAGACATAACAATGATTAACATTGCCCAGTTCCCTTTGTCCCAGTCTTGCAGATTTGGAGCAACCTCTGTGCACATATGTATCAGAGGAGTAAACAATTGGTTTTATTAATGTCCTCCATAATTACAGAGAGTAGAGTTATTTATGTAGCAAAACATACCCACAAACTCTGCTAAAATACACTGTGAATATTTGACTTTTTGAGGAACATCTGCATGAATGGCAAAGAGAAAGAAAAATGAGAAATGCTGGGTTCATGAAGACTTCCCAGCATTACTTCAGGCATTAGCCCAGTAAGGTGTGGTGAATATAGCCCACTTTGCAGTGGACAGGGATAGGTGAGTTCTCCAGAGAGCTACTCAGATCCCCTAACTTAGTTCCTATCCAAAAATGCCTCTGGCACCCATTGAAACAACCAGGATCTACCTGGTTTTGACTGATCAGCACAGCAGTTGTGTTCTTTACTCCTTTGTTGCTCAGTCTCTTTCTTATCCCTTCCTAAACTGCAGTAAAAACATTCCCCCAAACTGAAGCCAGCAGGGCAACACAATTATGATAAGACTCGCAAAATATAATCATTTGCATATCCGTGACTGACACAGAAGATCATTAATTAGGCATTCTGAGTATATGTATATATGTATAAATTAGCATCTATTCATCATTTAGACTGTAATAGCTTTTTTTATATCTGAATATTAACTATGTAGGAAAATTACTAAGTTTTCCATGGAAGGGCATCCAACAAGAAATTTCATCAGCAAAGATGAAATGAGAATTACAAAAACAATCAAAATAGTGGAGTGAACGCTGAAGAATCTGACCTTGGTGGTGCCTACCCCTGCTCTGTTCCACCTCACTTGTTGCAAACTCCCTGCTACCCTCTCTCACCACCCAAACACGTGCACCCCCAACAATTCTTCATGGTGGGAGCATTCCAGCCCTACTATTTTTGACTGAATTTAAAAGGCAATGTAAAAACCTTCAGGATTTCACACATCTGCTATCCACAATCCCTACACCTCATTAAGATTAAAGAGGACACAGACTGAGAGCAGAGCTTCTAACTCCACCACTACCTAGCAGAGCTCCCAAAGACACACATCTTGCACCAGCACAGACTAATTCTTACTGGGGAGAATAATTAGAAGGAAACAGGACTTTTAAGTTTTTTTTTTTAAAAAGCTGGATGTAACCTCTTTGCAGGAAGTAAAAGACACTTCAAAGACTGCACTTTCACAAGTGAAAGAAATCTGGTGATTTTGGAAGTGTGAGATGACAACTTGAAAAATAACCAAAGCTCGCAGCTCTTTAACAGAAATAAACAAGGCAGGTTGGTAGCATTTGTAGGCAAGACAGAAACTAATGAAGATATACCTGCCAATAATAGTAATATTAACAAAGTTTGCTCAGAGTTACAAAATACACAAAGGGTAGGAAAAAAAAATATAATAGGGGGGTCTCAGGTAGCAAAAGCAGAAGCAGCTGCTTTGCTGTGCTGCTTTACCCTTTCCAAGCATCTGGCCTGTACTTTTAAGAACATTGATGCTTACAGTCAACCAGTGAAATGGAAAACCAACAGAGAAACAGAAACCAAACAGAAACAGCATCCTCCAAAGGGTAGATATTTATCTAGCAGAAAATGAACTTCATAGCATGGGAGTCCTTACTGGGCTACCTATATGGCACTGTATTAGTAAACACAGAAAATGGAAAGCACACTAGCAAAAGAACAGAGTGTGAAACCTCTGTTTTCTTCTGTTACTTTTCTCCTTCCAAAATAGGGATCCCTGACTGTTCCTTGTCCATCATAGTGGTGGCTCCTGAGTGAAATGGTTAGGCAGCTGCTATCCCAACATTGGTGGGGATGGAAAGTCCATTATCACATTATGTAACTTAGTTCTGTGTGATATCATTGATAACAATGCAACTGTGTGATTGATATTTTAGATATTTAAGCCAGACAATGAAATTGAGTATTTGGAGGGGGGGAGAGGAATTAAAATTTAGAGATCATCTGATTTTTTTTTTGTTTGTTTGTTTGTTTTTGTTTTAATGCAGGTTTCTTTGTGATTCAAGTTGCCTGAGTTCAGCTAAATTCAGATTCAGGGACAGCATGCACAAAGTATGCACTCTCACAAGCCCTCCTCATTCCTCCTACTCTTTGACTTCACCAGTGTGCAAGCCCACTGACCTTGCTCAGCATCTCTGCCCTACCCTACTATTACTGCAATATCACCTTTAAAATATCCATATGTAGAACCCATTACAGTACTGTAAACTCATGAAGCACACACACTCATATCCAAAAGGAGCAAAACTGGTAGCAGCATTTAGTGGTCCAGGTTTCTCCTCTTCAACGTAAAAAGAAAAAAAAAAATAGGAAGGAAACTCTGGCTTAATTTTCTGCCTTTCTGCAAATGTAAATCTGTCTGTCATACATCATCTCTGCATTTTGGGGTTGTTTTTAGCTCCCAAGCTCCAGGTCTGATCTAGACAGTTGTGGAGCGCTGACAGCTCCCACTAAACACACGCAAGAATGACTCCAGCTTTGCCAGAATTAAGCAGGGGGGTGGGTACAACTTTCTAAAGGTCCTTCAGAACAAACAGAAAGAACTTGTGATTTTCTGCATGCCAGCTTCTGAGTGCATGCCTGCTGAGCATGATCCCTAAAATGACATGGCTTATGAAGGCAGGGAGAAGGCAGCTCACAGCTACGTCTTGGGGTCAAACAAAGCTGCACTGAGTGGTGTGTGGATGGGAGTAAAAGAGTATCACAGATAAGATAACAACATATAGACAAGCAAGGGTCATTTCTCCTGGTGTCAAGGCATCAATTTTAACCATCAAAACTAAGAAGTTCTCCGTGCCAAGAAAATCCACCCACCAATCCAGACTAACACCTACCAGGCAACAAGCCATAGGAACCACACAAATAAACCAGAAAATTCAACTCTGCTGCAAAATGAAAGCTGGTGAGGTAAACAGGCATAACTTGGACCAGGTGGGTCTTTTCAAATGTGGCGATTAAATATGAACAGGACAGGCAAGGGTGGTCCTACAGCATCCAGTGCTCAAAGCCGATTCAGAGGAGTGGAAGGATCCTGTTTCAGCCTTTAATGAAAGAGCAAAGGCAAGTCCAGCTCGTGGCCTTGCAGATTTTATCACAAGGACCTGTTCTTCTGTATTTAAGAAGCCGCTAATGATCTGGTTGAATGGGCGTGAATCCCTGAAGGAAGGATCCTTCAAAGACTGAACAAAAATCTTTGATTAAGGCTTTGACAAAAATGAAGTGCCTTCTGACAGTTCGGGACAAAACCATCTCTGAAAGCTGGACATAATTCAAGCATTTATTTCAAACTCCTGTATCATCCACTGGCTATAGGAAAGGGATTGATTTCTTGAGAAAGACTGTTCTGGCAAGAGATGAGTGCCAAAAGGGAAAAAAAAAGCTCTATCAAAATTTACATGGCAGAAATGGATCACCTTTGCTGTGCCAGGCCACAGCTTTTCCTTTTTCTTTTTTTTTTTTTTTTTCTTTTTGGACTCTGCTCTTAGGCACATGATTCTTCTGGTTGTCCCGTCCAAGGCTAGGAGTTAGATTCGATTCTTGTGGGTCCCTTCAAATTCAGGATATTGTTTAATTCTATGATTTTATTTAGGAACTATTAATCTACCATTCTCACTGCTGCAGCAAGCCTCCTTCACGAGTTTGGGACAGCCTCTACTCCAGGCCACAGCAGTTGTCTCAGTGGCTCATTCACAGCAGAAATCCTACAGTGCATGAACTCTGCTGGGAAACAGCACCCTGAAAAAGAAAACAGACTGAAAGAAAATAAAAGGGAACCACCTACGAGGGTCCAGTAGCAGCAGAGGGGAAGGATACTCAAAGTCTGAAAAAAAAAGAGAAGAAACAACCCATCCATCTGTCTGCTTGCTGGCTCTTGCCAAGTACCCTTTTGTGAGCCTCAAAAACCTGAATTTACCAGAATCCTGCCCTAGCTAAAGCAACACTAGTTATACAACTTGATCTTAATTGAAATATTTGGTGCCTGCTGATATGTTCAAACAAATTCACCAGATCTTGATTATGTGCTGGCAATTAAAGCCATTAAGTCAGTAGACAGACAGCAGGTTATTTCATTGCTATTTGACAAAGCCAGCCGACGTTCTTTCCCCCTGTCTAAGTGACAGCACTGTAATTAGCAGTAATCAAATACTATTTGTGTGAGGTGTTATGAATCTGCTTCCTTAGCTGCAAGATACCTCTGCCAACTGCAGAACACAGAAACCTACCTCTGGTCAGACCATGCACAAAACATAATAAGGGGAAGAAAACAATGAAACAGGAGGAACAAAGGATGAGTGCTTTTTTCAGGCTGAAGGAGTTCTTGAAAGCAAGATTGAAAATTAAGAACATTTTTTTTATTTCTGCAAGCTATGTATTAAAAAAAAGTTAAGCTAAATTACAAAACCATGATCAAGGAATATTGTGAAATACAATAATAATTTAAATTGTATTTAGCATTTATGTATTCCCTGCTTGAGGAATGCATGCAA
The DNA here is from genome assembly GCF_009819885.2 of Catharus ustulatus. NCBI lineage: Eukaryota > Metazoa > Chordata > Aves > Passeriformes > Turdidae > Catharus > Catharus ustulatus. Next base: position 9,837,661 of record NC_046225.1, read on the forward strand.
CTTCTATCAGATTAATGGGTGTTCTACTCATGCATCAAGCAGAGACTAAAGCCTAATAGTGCGTTACATTTTCAAAGTGCTGTACAAACATTAACTAATTAATCCTCATAACCACCCTGCATGGTAGGTAAGTGATACATGAAGTGTATATCTGAGCAAGCCCAAGAGTGAGACAGCACCACTCTGTGCTCTTCAGCACAGACCATAAATTAATCACATTTATTGCTGCACCAAACTCAGATGTATTCTGCAACAGCAAGAGAGGGACCCATGGTGAGCCAAGTTCACTGAAGCCAGCAAGAAAAGAAGCAAATTACAGCTCACTCTCTCTCTTCCCTCCTTCCCTGGGCTCCAGTGGGCCACTCTTGACGAGCAGAAAGCATTAATGCCCACTGCTTCCCATTTAAATTTCTGCTGGGGGGAGAGAGCTCTTGAACCCTGGGAAGAGAAAGGAAAAGATCCATAGGAGCCTCATCACTGCAGACTTTCCTCTGTCAGTAGTACTCCCTTTGATATCTTGATCTTCACCACTTTCTGCCACTATTCTTCCTGGCAGGCTTTCTGCCTTCAAAACCTTGAGCAAAGTCTGTATATCAAAGTTGCAACAGGACCCCAGGAGGAGAAACTCAGCCCACAATTTGGGTATTCCAACTGCAACACCTGAGTGATTTCTCTTTAAATAAACCTAGCAGTGAACATATTCCATCTTTCCCTGGTGAAGAGACACTGAGTTCTGAACACCCATTCTCAACAGGCCATAGGCAGGAATAACTTCACAAGCAGAAAACTACTTTAGTGCCATGTTAAAAATTCCCAGGACATATAAATGCTCAAAGAGCATTTTATAAATATGACCAGGCTACACAGTAGTACATTATGAAAGGGGGGGTGCACCTGGGGACACAGTTCAGCAATGAACACAGCAGTGCTATGTTAACAAATAGAGTCAATAATCTTAGAGATCTTTCCAAACCTTAGTGATTCTAGGAGAAATGTTAGATCAGTTAAATGAGGATAAAGGAAAAGCAGACCAGGTGAGTAATGAAAGCATTACACTGCACCATTTTCATCACTGTTCTGCTTTCCAAATCTCACTCAGCCCATCACATACCATTGTGAAATGGTGCAGCAGCTCTGGCTGACACAAAGACATTAACCACGTGTAAGTTTTCCCCAAAGCCTTGGAAGCTCAGTGTCAGAGTTGACACTGCAGATGAAATCTGTGGGTCTCTGACAAGATGATCTCTGTGGAGAGAGTCCAAGATCAGCCTTGCTTTCTGCACAAGTGCCCTGATCTCAGCAGCAGCCATGGGCACTTCTCCATGGCTGAACCTGCCTGCAAAGTGACGTGTGCCACTCACAAGCCCAGAGCAGATGGGTGCTCAGGGAGAAGCATGAGGAGGAACAAAAACTCACATTCATGAAAGATGCTCTTAAAACCGTGCTTTATCACCTCTTGGTGTCACATCAAACACACGAACAGACGGTATGAAATAAGAGAAATTTTCTTTGAAGAACAACCAGTTTTGTTTAAAAGTCATTCACCTAAATTATAATTCATATGCCAGATCTTCAGCTAGAGGTGGTGCTCAAAACTGACTGCTTTAGCAGGGTTTGGGGCTTGGATGGCAATGGGAACTGTGGATGGTGTGTTTGGGCTTTAAAGATAGAAACACATTTGAAACATTCTGTTTGCATTTGCCACAGGCTGCCTAGAAAGTTTACAGACACATATCCTAAATACATATGTACTTGCATCACTCCACCACATCAATGAAGTTTCAACAAGACTGTGTGTAAATCTGCTTAGAAAATGAACTTTCATGTGCCCTAGAGCTTCCTGGACAACAAATGTACCATGGCATAGGGAAGAAACAGTAGTGACAACAGTGAAGCTCCTGATGCTTGGGATGGAAAACAGATAGGAATTTTAGCTTGAACAATTGAAAATTGAATTGAACTTTCTGGGCAGTGCTTTTCTGTTTGGAAAAATCAGGTGAAGACTTTCCAAATTGTGTGTTCTCAACTGCAGCTGAACCCAATGTGGGATACAGTTGACTTTATTGAATGTGATTCAGAATCCTCTGTGATAGCAAACACAGCCTTTGTCCCAGAGGGCCAGGTGACAGAGCAGTGTCCCTCCTAACATAAGGCAAGCAAGTCTGCAGGAGGTAACAATAACTTTGTTCTGCATTGGAACTATGATTTTTAGCTGGTTTTCTTTCAAGGAGGAAAAGGTTTTCCCAAAATCTTGTCTTGGTGAGGCATCCACCCATAAGCACAGGGAACAGAAGGGCAGCCTCCCAACCCTGGAAGCTTTATTACCTGCTGGAAATCCTGCTGTGAGCTCTCAGTTTTAGGGACAAGTGTTTGCCAGCAGCTTCCTCCACCCTATCCAGGCCAGGGGATCCACCTTCCCTCTCCTGAGGAAATGGAACCCAAAACAATCCTGCACACAACTCCTGTAATGCCAACTTCACACTGCCCTGTCTTCACAAAATGAAGACAACTAAAGGAAATTTCTTGCATACCTTCCTTAACCCTGCTGTTTGATATGGAGAGAGAGAGAGAGAACAGCACAGAGAAATGAGACTGTGAGAAACTGGTTTCATTTCAAAGAAGCCCTCCCTCTCGGCTAGCAAACACTCAGCAAATGCTGTGACCATTTAATATCTATCCTCTCCCTTCCCCCTCAGTCAATAACTATATAATTTCCATGGATGTTGAGGAAATATTCTCTGATCAGCTGAAATTCAGTATAGACAAGTGGAAGGTAATGCACATAAAGAACTGTGGTTCCCTCATGCCTGCTGATGGATGTTATCTTAACACCAGCTGCCCTGGAAAATTCTTCAGCACTGCTGTAGGCAGCTGAGTGAAAACACCTGCTCTACACAGAAGGACAAAGAAGTGGCAAAGAAACAAAACAACAGGATGGGAGAATGTGCTAATACAAGAAAATTAAAAAAAAAAAAAAAGTAAAGGGGTAAGTAAATCTTTAATGAATACTCCCCACACAAATAACTTGCTGCCTCATTCCAGAAAAGATAAATGTTATTACAGGCATGGAGAAGGACTTCATGCATTACAGGAGGACAGTTTGTTTCACCATGGTCCTCAGCATGGACCACAGAGGAATTTCTGCTCCAATGCCTGCAGCACCTCCTCCCCCCTCTGTGCCCCTGTAATGCATGAAGTCCGTGGGGATGCAGAGATCCATCCCAGCCTGTGGGAAAAGTGCTCAGGCTGGAGTGGGAGCAGGGAAATCTGTGATCCAGGGGGAGATCCAAACAGAGAGAGCCCTTGCTTCCACACTGGAGCAGCCTGTGGATGAACCCTCACCACAACAGTTTTGGGGACACTGTTTGCCCGTGGGAGACTTAAAGCACAGCAGAGGAAAGAGTCTTTCCCCTGAGTGAACAAAAGATCTCGAGTGATGAACTGACCAAACCCCCTCTAAATCTGAACCTGTTTCACCCTTAGAGCGTTTTTCTCCCAGTCCTCATGTCAACTTATGAACACTTTGTTAAATTTTTCCCTCTCCTCTGCCCAGCTGAGAGCAAGAGAGGGTGAGAGAACAGCTCTCATGGGTGCCTGGCTTTTGGCCAGTGTCAGACCACGACAGAAGGCATCATTACAGCATCTCTTGGGACTTCCAAAGTGTCTATGCAAGCTGAGCACCTTCTGAAATCCATGGCAATGATGTGACCATCCCCTCATCACCCCCAAAACACAAACCCACATCCTCAAACATCGAAAGCTATGCCTATATAGAGCTAGAGACAAGAAGCAATAGAGCCTGGGGAACCAGACAGCTCTGAAAATAGGAGAGTCCAGCTCAGCATGGGCTCTGTAGATGGTGAATGGAGGACAGGAGGGACAAATCTCTGCCTCAGCTTGGCAGGATCACTTCAGCAAATCCTGTGCCAGCGCTCTGCCCACTGCTGGAATGGCTGGAAAGCCCCAGCCCAGCTCTGAGGACAGCCCTCTTCTTTGGCATGTCACACAGCTGCTGTTTGGGATGAATGTGACACAGCCACGTCTCCAGGCTCACAAGCAGTGTGACAGGCTTCCCTTCAAAGCCAAAAGATGGAGTTGCATCAGACATGACTCTGACTTGGATTTCAAAGAGGTCTAATTCTGCTCTCACTTGAACTTTTCACTAATGTAAATGAATTAACTCCAGCTATATGCTAATACCGCTAAGAATACAATTCAGAAATCACAGAAGGCTATTTTCAGGATTTTCTTTCATTGCATGAAAGACCCTTAACTCCCCTAGTCTTTCAAAGTAAGCCAAAACATTCAGATGTTGCTGGTACAAACTGCGTCACACAAGACGCAGACATAAAGAGTAAAACAAGCGCTATAATTTAACATTCAGGCAGTCACTGCACAGCCCTATGTATTGTTGCAAATGAAAAAAAGTTTAGAATTGACTACTCTTTCCAGAGGAGTAAAGGACAGCCCTGTACCACCCCCTACCCCGCACCCCCAGGCTTTCTGTCTTGTTTTTGTTTTTCAAATTGCATAAACCAGTCTTGTGGTGCAATTACCAGAATGTATAAATGGAGCTGCTTGGCCTAGGGAATTTCTCTAGCACAAAGAAATCCAAAACACTGATGGTTTGCTTGTTTGTTTGCTTTCCATGCTGCTGATGGCTTCCTGTCACAAATCCTTTCTATCTTTTGCCCATTACTCGCTGACAGAGCTCCCCAGCTCCCCTCTGAGCTCCACTTCAGCACTTCCAGGTCTGAGCTGACCACAGTAACCCATGCAGGAGAGTCTCATTCTGCAGACTCAGTGACCCTTCCCCATCAGTCAGGGCTGCTCCTGCCAAGCTGAGCACTTTGCAAGGTCATGTTTTACAGTCAGCCAAGACCTTCCTTTCATTTCATACAGGATCCCAGAAAGATGGAAGCCTAAGTTCAAATCTCTGAGGAAAGAAGCCAATTTACCCTCCCAGTGGACAGAAAGCAGCTTAGCACACTTGGGCTGCCTGGCTGCATGCACAAGGGAGGGAAACTCATCTCCTGTCCCTTTGTGTGACATTTGCCTCATCAGGAGTGCCCAAGCTAGAACACAGCCCTCCCCATGCACAGGGACATTGCAGGAGCAGTGTACACAGTCCACAGGCAGTCTGAAAGGATTTGTACATCCTTTGTACAGGAGAAGGAGAGGTGATGCTGCCAACCAGCACATACCAAATTCTCCTTGAAGCCCAAGACTGTGTTTACAGTCACTGTGTTTTCCTTCCCCTTGCACTGGGAGGGAGAGCAGTCCATACTGCTCACTGCTCTCCAGGATTTACATGCCAGAAAATTACATGTGCTCTCTTTTACACACTCAGAGCAGCTTTCCCCTCCTCCTTTCCATCTATCCCCAGTGCCTGCACTGAAGCTGGGGAGCACATCTGCACTGCCAGCCACACCTGCTCACCACAGCAGGCTCTGCTCCGACTCACAGCAAAGGAACTTTCAGTTCAAGGGGTGGGAGGCAGAGAGATAAAAAATATCTGGCCCAGTAATGGGATTAACATCAGCAGTGCTGTGTAACCCATCATCTGGCAGGTGTCTTTTTCTACTCACACCAGCTTAAAGCAATAAACCAAAGCATAAACAAGACACCTCCCCCAGCAGCAGGTACATTAAATTAATGCAATTCCCTGGGCAGCCCCAGCATCACTCTGTTCCTGTCCTAATGTAGTGTTGAAAAAATTTTACTCATCCACTCAAGGAATATTTTGATGGACAAATGAAATAAGTAGATTTTTCATTATGTGTCCCACCAAAAAGCTGACAAATAAATCTTCCTGCAGTTATCTTCCACAGTTTTGCAGCTCAGTGTCAGGAATATTTAACAGGTACTTAAATGCATTTGTTGGTGTTCATATAGAATTGCCTTTTTGCACACCAATAAAAGTCCAAGTTTTTTTCTCAGCCATACTGAGAAAAACTCATCTACTCATACTCATCTACTGATATGTTCTATTTAGGAAGCAAGCTTATCCTAATGGGACAGTATCAGTCAAACCACCAACATTTCTAAGAACACCTTGAATTCATCTGCTCTTCTGCTAGAAATAAAAAAAAAATAAAATAAAGGGAACCACTATCAAAGAAAAACAAGGGACAGTGTTCTCACTTGTGCATTTGGAATTCACAGAGATTTTGCAACACTTTCCATTTTAAAGAAACTTTAAAATGCAATCCCACAATTTACATAAACGAATTTGTCGTTTCCAGTAAAATATGTCCTAATGACTGAAATTCTTTCTTGGTCATGCTGTAGAACAAAAATATTTCTGAAAGGTTCTTCAGCTTTCTATGCCTTCCCGTTTATGTACAGATAAAACTCAGAGCCAGAGCAAGTAAATTACTGCTTCAGATACTGTGACTTTCCTCTGCTCCCAGTTATGCACATTAATATCAGCTGCAGCCCAGGTGTAGTCAGATTCCAAAGCCCAACATCCTTTTAGAATCTGAAGTGCAGATTTTTTTCACTTAAAAATAAAAATCCATCCATCAGTTCAGGGATTCTCTAGTCTTGTCCTCCAAGCACATATTTTGCTACCTAAGCAGAATTAGTCAAAATAAAAATCTGCTCCAGTGGTTAACTACCATCCAAAGATTGTTTTTTTTATCCAGCTCCTTCAGAGAATAAAGAGTATAAAGAGGATTTAAGCACAAAACAAGCAAAGTCTCTCTGTTGCTAGTGGCAAGGAAAAGAAAACACAGGCAGCAGAGGTACTGCAGAACAGATTCCCTCTGACCAGATCTGTGCACTCACACAAAGCAGAGCCAGCACAGGCACCAGCCAAGGGCTATTTTAAAAGTGCAGCTCATGGAGCATTTCCTCAAAACAAGCTGAAAACCGTGGAAAAGGGGCTCTCTGGCTGTAGCAGCAGGGCCCACTGTGACATCCCAGCATCATTCCATGGCCACCCTTTTGGCTGGACTCAACCCTCCCGCTGTCTCTGCTGCCTGCCCTGCTGCCACCCTCCCCTGCAGTGCTGCCTTGGCCACCAGGAAGCCACTGCACACCCTGGCTTCATCCTCAGCCAGTTCCCTTGGCCAAATTCAACCTGCTTGGAAAAGGAGAAATAAAATTTTAAAAATTGAAAAAAAAAATTTGAAAAAAAAAAAAAATACAGGGTTGTGCTGCCTCCATTTCGAGTATCAGACACTGAACTTTAGAGAAACTCCCCCGGGACTGCTCAGACTAGGGAAAACATGCTGTTTCCAGTGAGCTGCCTTAATTCCATTGATTATCACACTTTACTGCTGATGTAGAAGCATTTAGCCCCTCTCACACAGTACCAGGCCAAGTAAATGTTACAAACTCAAACACTGTTTGTGAACAAGGCTTTACCAGGCAGGCCTTAAATAAGGCCATGATAAAATAAGCTCTATTTGGTAACTAGATTTGAGCTGAGAGTTATTTGTAGGGACCTATACTGTCTTTAATGCCACCATTTACTGCTCATTTACATGTATCATACAAACATCCAGCCTCTTAAGTGGGTGCAAAAACACAAATTTCAGTGCTTAACTGCAGTGTGAAAAGCATGTTAAAAATGCCCTTCTCTTTCTTGTTCCATCGATTCTTGGTTTAAAAGAAGGTGGTGGCTGTAAGGATTCATTACTTATATTAATTTGAGTTACATGCCAAGATGCTCTGTGCAGAACTCTGCATTGCTTTAATTCCCCACAGTTTTAAGTGTAACTACGTTAGACAAAGTCAATCAATATTTTTTCTGCCTGTATTAAGATGCTTTGTTCCCTGGTTTATATCACAGACTCGTGGCTGAGAGTGATCCTGATGGGGCTACAACCACTAATGACTTAATTTTTTTGGATGCTCTTAGTCCCAAAATGGCAAGGCAATTTTCATACAAATACTTTAAATGGAAAGAGTGTGGGTTTAGATTAGAAGTTAGGAAGAAATTTTGTTGTGAAGGTGGTGAGGCACTGGAACAGGTCACCCAGAGAAGCTGTGGATGCCCCATCCCTGGAAATGCTCAAGGCCAGGTTGGATGGAGCTCTGAGCAACCTGATCTAATGGGAAGAGTTCCTGCCCATGACAGGAGTGTTGGAAAGGGATGGTCTTTAAAGTCCCTGCTAATCCAAACCATAATATGATTCTATGAATGACAGGGCCCTGGGACTTCACCCCTGCCAGTACCAGCTGCCTGCAGCTAGCTGAGCAGATAATGACTAATGACCTGCATCTCCATCTCTCCTCCCTCTCCCTCCTGCACACGGTGGAATGCTGGCTGCACTGCTCCCTTTTAGGCACTGTTCACATATTCAAACCTCTGTAAGAAATGAAAACCCTGTGCATTTATAAAGGTGCTTCCTGCTTCCCTCACACCACTGCTCTTGTGAAGATCACAGCTGCAACATAAAATATATGATTTTTAACTGTTCAGCAGGATTATTCTGCCAGGGCTGGCTGCAAATAAATTAAAGGAGAGGGTGAAAGAATGAAGAAAAGCCTTCCCTTCCTTAGAGCCTGCAGCTGAAGCAAAACAAGAAAGACTGCTCCTTCTTCCTCCCCATTCCCAGCACACACATTTCTGTCTCTACAGCTCCTAGGATGTGATGTTCATGTCCCAGTAATGAAGATCACACACCGTCAGGAACTGAAATGTTTCATGCCTTAAACATTGTTATGAAGGAGTTTTGCCCATTATTGCAAAACCTGTATAAAGAAGCCACAACCACAGAAGCCTCCTTGAAGAATCCTGGTTGAAACTTTGCACTGTGAGTTAAACCACCAAGATAAGATAAAGGCAAAACAATTATTCAATAATCTCAGGTCTAGGGAGAAGCAAACAAGGCTAAGAAAAGGAATGCACCCACAAGAAAGCCAAACACAGCAGAGAATCATCCCTGGTTGGTTTGGGGTGTGGGAGACCACAGCCCACAGAGCTCAGGTTTGCACAGGTGACACCCCCAAGACAAGGGTGAGGGGGGAGGCTTTGGGTTCACGGTGTAACCTAAGATCAGAGGCAGTGAACATCCATCCTCCCTCACAGGCCACATCCATGGGACATTCCCTGAGGAGCTGCCAGAATCCATCAGAGACCCCCAAAGTGCTCCCTCCCCAGACTCATTCCCGAGACCTTGCACCTCAGCACTGCTCATGGTGCAAAGGGATGAACAGAGCCAGAAGCTGCTGCAAGAGCCTGTGTCAAACTGCCCCAGCTCCTGGGTCACATCTTGTGAATGACAACAGAAAGTGAAGGGCAGGAGATGTTTAGAGGTGCCTGTCTCACTTCCCCAAAGCCTCATGCTGGACATAAGCAGCTGGAATGACCTTGACCTTAGTGTGCTCTTTGCCCTAGTCCTTGAAGCATCGAACACAACCAATTTCTACCATCAGCTTTGTTTAGAAACCACGCTGCTCCCTGCCAAAAGAACAGCCTCATCCTCATGGTCACACCGAGTTGGGTTCTGTGGTATTATTGGAAGATAAATGACACAAACTAGCAGCTCAGCTGTGTGTCAAATGACAAAACTGAGTTCCTGAAACTGTGTTTGGTCATTGTTTTTCGGTTTTTTTTTTCTTAAAGGCAGCAGGCACCTGCAGAGCCTCCCTGAGTGCACTGACCTGTGTACAAGTGCCTCACCAGCCAAGGACACTTTCTTCTCTTGCCCTCCTTCCACAAGCAGGTGTAAGCCTCAACTGCAGAGAATGCTCTTTAACAGCAAACGTGTCCTTCAGTGCCAAAAAATCCCCAAACCAGAATGCATGACCTGCAGAGCTGGTAGGAGATTCTCTCCTTACAAGGACGTGGTGCAGGGCAGAAACAGGGAGATTTAACATGAAGATGTCTGCTATGATCTGAAAAGCATTTCCCAACACTAATGTCATACCAATTCCTGTGTGGATCAGGATCATTCCTGACTAAAGTTCCAGTTCTGGAGCTTCTGATATATTTCTAGTTCTTTTTTGTTCAGGACAGCAAATTCACAACATGGTTAAACACGTGCACAGAGGCAGAGGACTGACCAGATTATAGCAAGTGACTTACTACATCATCTCATCTTTAAGAAACGACCTTGATCAAGGTCAAAAATCTTGGAAACACAGAGAAAAAACACGCTGCCAATGCCCCTTCAGTGCCAGTTCTGTGAATAAAGGACTCCAGTGTTTAGTGCTGTCATTTCTGTAGCAGTTATGAATGCAGAAAAACTCAACTTATAAATAAAAAGCCCAAAGATGCCATAAGAATCCTCAAGTCTCTGTACAGTTCAAACAATTAAATACTACCCCAACTTTAAAGGCTGTAATTGACTACTGGTTATTTATTTTCAAGCTCTGCTTTTAAAAATGGCTTTTCCTGTGAAAAATCAAGAATTCCATCCAAATCAAGCACATGTTAAGAGACCTTGCCATCTTCCACTACAGTGCATTAGCAGAGATCCAGGTTGGCTTCCTCCCCCTTTTTTGCTCATTACCATCAGTTTTGAGAACTGATTAGCTGTGGTTGTTATTCATTAGTTACATCTCCAAAATCTGAATTATAAACATCCCTGTGAGGTCTTATCCTAATCAACCTATTTTGAGTCTTGCAATTAATACTAACACCAGAAAAATAATTGAACAGTGTACATTTAAAGACACCCCTCCCTGCCTTCCCACAGAAATCTAGGCTTAGATATGCATGAAAAAGAAGACTAAAATAAGACCTCCACACTGCTGCTGTAAATCCTTTTTCCATGTTCACTGCAGCCTGGTTAATACAGGTGACATAATGGGTACACAGAACAGACGAGGCAGCCACCAGTGATTTTGCTGATGGGGTCAGAGGCTGCACAGCTGATAGATCTCAGGAGGACAAGAACATGCAGGCATGACAGATTAAGTGACTGCCATTGGCTGTGTGCTTCCTCTAAACACTCAGCTCTGGGTGATAATCAATTACTTGGGGCTGCTAATGATACTGATCAAATGCACTTAGCACTGGCAGCTCCAGGGCCACCACCCTGACACCACGGAGGAGGGAAGAGGCTGGTATCCAAACAATCCTCTAAGCCAACAAGCAAGCCAGCTTGTTCTTTGCCACCCTACTTAAAATGACAAATATTTGCTTAGGAGTAAGCGTGTTCTTTCCCATAAAGCAATATGGAGGGACCCCACAGAATGATCTGTCACAGGAAATTGAGTGTATAAACCACTGCACATAGCGGCTTCCAGAGGGCTGTGTAACAGGTCACCTGTCTCCTGACATTACTGCCCTATGATCCAGGGTGATTTGGCCTCCTATCATTATCATCAGCTCAAGATATTCCCAACTTTCACAACCAGGCAAAGTAAAAATTTTGCCACAGGTCTCAGAAGAGTGCAAGATTGGGGCAAACATTTCTTAGTTTGTCTCAGGCATCCTAAACCACAACTCCTCCTTTTAAGGATTAGGACAGGGTTGAAGGTTTAAGATTTTTTTAAGGGTTGAAGGTTTGGGGTTTGCATTTTGATTTCTAAATAACTAAGACCTTGTTCTACTGCTTTAACTGCAGAGGTTATTTATTCCCTACTCCTATACAGAAAAAGGATTAATTGCACAGAGATATCATGCCATGTTAGGAATAACTAAAATTATACCCTTAATTTTGGGGGACTACACATATATAAAGCCTCCCTTGAAGGGGCTAAAGCGAAAGTAATGCTCTGACAGAGGAAATCAGGTCTCTAATTGGCAATCAAAGCAGTTTGTTAGACCAGACCTCATGTCCTGGATGGTCCTTTGCTCTCAGAACTGGAATTCTGGGCATTTGAAACCAAATTTTCATCCCTTGGGAATCAGCCTTCCTTCTGTTGTAGGGCAGACAGTCCCACAGCAACACTGACTGACTGTATGGATCTGTTAGCAAGATGGAACATACTCAAAAATGTCTTTACAAGTACCATGTATTTAATCACCACAAGAAAAATAAATCTTGAAGAAATTACCAAACAGAACCATCTGAGGAGAATTTGTAGCAGCTACTTCTGCAGATAACTGTGTATTCCCTAGGAACCCTTTCCCTGAAAGCAGAAAATTAACTGCAGAAAACGTCTTACTTTTCAAATAATAATAAACCATCAAATTAATATAGTGCAGATCTGTACCACCGAGTTGTTTTTGCAAACTGGGTGCCAAAATTCCTCCTCATCTATTCTGGGGCTACCTCACCAGTGAGCAGCAGCCTGGGACATAAGGCAGTGTATTCCAAACCTGCTTGAACAGCAGGGGAGTTTCAACAGGCAGAATGCAAGAACTATTGGGATTTTTAGCTAAAATTTGCTCATTGTGCATGGAATGAAAGGAAGAATCCTCACCACAATGAGGATTCATTAAACTCTTAAGAAAGAAGCTTGTACTAAGAGCCCTGCTTAGGTTGTAATTATTCATTACTGAAAAATCAAAGTGTGCCAGCAATGATGGCTAATCCCTTCTTTCCCTCCCTTCTTCCTGCAGAAAGTGGCACAGGAATCCTTCACAAAGGCAGTTTTAAAAAGCTCTGTTCTAGGGCTCAAGATAGCCCAGAAGGGGTCTCCTTTTTCCAGAAGGGAAAAAGCTTCTCCCATCTCCAAATGTTCCAGCCTTCCAGTAAGTGCTGCCTGAGGCCAACAAGTCCAAGGCATAAAGAAAGGCTGCTGGGAAAAATCAAAGTTGGTCTGCCTGAAATGACCTTGTGCAGCAGCAGGTTCAGCACAGGGTACCTACAACTCCAACAATCACATCCCTCCCTCCCCACCACTGCCTGCAAAAACGACAGCAAACTGGGGCTTGCCTTAGAAATTGTGAAAAAAAGGGAGGTTTTCTTGCTGCCCTCAAGGAATGGGAGGGTGTAGTCAGCCCCTCTGTGGACCACACAGCTGTAGATAGAAGGGCAAGACACTAATTTCAACACAGGAAATTGCAATTACACACCAGCAAGGAGGTTTCCAGTGTGAGTGGAGCTGAGCACTGGTGCAGGCTCCCCAGAGAAACTGTGGAGTCTCCATCCTTGGGGATACTCAAAGCACAATTGAATACACCCCCCAGCCAAAAGCTGGCACAGCTTTTAGCAGTGGCTGGGCTGGATGACCTTCAAGAGCTGCAAACAGTTGATCCCTATTCCACAATACAAGTTTTAAGGGAAGAACCTATATTGCTTTGGGGATTTCTTGCTTTTAGCCATGGAATACAGCAGGATAGCACAGCACTGGAAGGTGAGAATAGCGAAACAGGCACTCTCATTACTTCAATTAATTATTTCTGTTGTGAATAATGAAGGCACAAAGGTATCTTTTTTTTTCCTGCTATATCTGGGCTGCACAGGTGTGGATACCTTCAGTTGTTACAGTGGATCCTGATACGTGGTTAGAGCTTACAGGCACTCCCAAAACAAGTGTGAGCTTGTTGCCAGCTTGAAGGATGTTAGGTGCTTTTTACTAGCATAGAATGCACTCATTCCAACATATGCTGTCACACACATTCAAGGAAAACAAAAAAACAAAAGCAAAACAAAAACAAAAACCTCTGTGCTCAACTAAAGTATATTAAAAGGCAAAAATCAGGGAAACCAATCCTATCCTTAGGAGAAGACATTAAACCATTGAGGAATGATTTCCCAGTGAGCCTGTTGGCCACAAAATTCTGAGAGCACACCAGAGAGGCAGCTACTTTAATGCAACTTGCTAATGCCATGCATTAAATGATTCTTGTTTTTACTGCCTGCTCCATCTCAGGGCTCCTTTGAGCCAATTACTAGTAACCTGCTATTGCATTCCATTAAACAATTCAGCTCTCAGAAAAAATGCAATAAACTAATTCTTTCCTGTAACAGATTCAGTCTACTCATTCTCCTCACTATTCCACATACCCAGCTAATACAGAATATGAGAAACATCAGCATTTTCTCCACAGTATTAGGTATGAAGTATAGAGATGCATATGTCAGGGTCTGATCTGCCACAAATATTATCTTTGATAAATTGGTATTTTGAGCAAACATTTCAGAAATAATTCCTATCATTTTAAGTCCTCCAGAATATTCAGTTCACCAGGTCACTGCAATTCCTTCTTCTCTCATTCATCTGGATGCTCAAATACAGCTCTCAAAAAGTGCCTCTCTTATCTTTCCCTGGGACTAGAAAACTAGTTTTGCATATAGAATCATTATTTGTTTCCATGGCTGTCTCTGGGTTCCTCTGACAGCTTTATCTTACTGATGAGAATAAATGTTTTTCCAAAAGCTACTGCCAGACTGCCCTCACTCCCAGACATCACAGGATGTAGCTGGCAGAATCTGTCAAACAGAACTCACATGGTCTGAGGGATCTGAAAATCACAATTGATAGTTTTGAAAACACAGTTGATACACAGCAGCTTTGAGTAGCACTTCACCACCAGCACACAATCCCTTCCTGCCTTCTTCTTTCTCCTGGTCGCCATGGGAATTATTAATTTGAAAAACAAATTAGAAAGTAGCAGTGATATGACTTCAATATTTCTGAAAATGAGATTGCTTTTCTTCTTCAAATTCTGCCAGTACTCATGTCCAGAAACTTTTTGAAGCACAAAGGAAACAAACTAAAGGAAGTTAATTATTTAAAGTTTAACCAGAATCTTGTATTGGTTTGGGGCTTCTGTAGAGGCTGCTCATGCTGGCATCAAAATCTGCCTCTGGAATGTTCATTCAATGTTCTGCCACCAAAGCCTGTGTGTAGGCTCATGCACACACATACAATGCAGCATAGCTAAGCCTTGCTGCCACACTTTGTCTTCATGAGTGAGAAGATCAAGTGGCTGTGGCACTTGAAAATTATCCAGGGTATCCTTTCCAGCAAAGATAAATACAGTGCTCATGTCAAACCTGCACTGACTGACACCACTACATTAAGTTTGTGTGTTCTCATAAGACACTGCCTAAATAACTCTTTTTAAAAAATTATTAAGTAAAATGATTAAAAATTCTCTTAGGCTTTTACAAGCAGTAGAAGTGTTTGTGTGCACGCTTGTGAGCTGGTGCTTGCAGTGTGCCTGCACTTTTGGCATTACTGGGCAGCACTTTTGAACTGAAGATGAAAACTTCTTCCATTTAAAATGTATAGCCTTGCTAAGGGTGATCTCCAGTGTAAACCACCCAGCCAAGAATACATAGCCTCTCATTCCCAACAGACACAAACACCAAAGCAATCAAAACTAGAAACTTAGAAGCTGTTTCTCTTCTTGCACTGCCAGGAGTGCTTTTTGAAGCCTGTTTTAGATCAGGCCAGCATTCCTGAAACACAAAGGACCTGCTCAGGCTGGTCTACAGCTGCTCTGAGACCCAGGAACCCCACAGTAGCTACAGCACACGCTGGGGTATTCCTGTGCTTCATGAATCTTTGTAGCTGGTCAAAACTGCCAGCTCATCAAGTGTCATTTTCCAGATGGAAGCAGCCAGGATCCAAGCCAGCTCCAGGCTCAGCTCCTCTCAAGTGCTGCCCAAGTCACAGGTCTGACTGGGTGCTTCATCTACCTCACTGCAGTCAGTGCAGCTAGGAGAGAGCAGGGCACATATCCCTGACTGCATTCCCCAAAGGATCTGTCACTGAGACACACTACACTGTCCTTGCAAACAAGCAATTACTGATACCTCGGGACCTTTGTCTGCAGAAGGTTATTGGCACAGCTGCAACTTTAGAGGCATTTTTCAATAGGCTGTTTTGGGATGCAGCCAGATCTTTGGAAGGTCCTGTAATTTCAATAATGAAATTAAAACCATAATTTGGCACTTGTGGGACTGAAGGAAAAGAGACACGGGGCTAAGTAATGTCTGCTCACATTTTTTCTTTATGACATCTCTCAATCTGCTAAATAAAAATCACACAATTCTTCATGATCAAGAATGCAAATCACAAACCCAGCAGGTATAAAACTGGGAGTCTTAAAGGGATATATATGGCTACACAGAAAATATTACTTGTTCTAGAAAAGTTACCTGAATGGACTGATTTCATCCATGAATCTAGTGTTTGCCATGCTTAGTGGATTGGGACTGGTGTGTTTAAACCAGCCAGAATCCATAGAAATATTTTAAACAAAAATAGTAAAAATTAAAAAGGTATTTAAATATTAGACAGAACATTTTGGTCCCAGACAGGATGAGGATTCTTTTGAGAGACCTGGGAATATACACTGGTTAGGACCTCATTTCCACTGAAAAGAGAAAAAGAGAAACAGGGAAGAAGGCCCTTCCTGCCTTATGTGATTCTGAAAAACCTTCCCTTGAATCACATGTAAGGCCAAATCTCAAGGACAGCTTTTCATGCATGGGGTTTATATGGAGGGGAAATTCTCTATGTGCCAAAGGCCTGAGAAACCGAGACTCATAGGAAATCAGAACACATCTGGTCCCAACTCAGCTTTGCCATCAACCATAATTCAAATGTTAATGCAAAGAGTCAAAGTTCTTCATTAAGAATTCAAACTTCTTAATTTCTGAATTCCAACTAATACGAATTTTAACTGCTGATTTATAATCCCATGCGTCCCTTCAATGAACAGGAGTGAGGAATGAAAACCAAATCTGCAGCAAAGCCTTGCATAGAAAAGAAGCTGGAAATGGCTGCTGTACAGTCACAAATTACATTACTAATGTGGCCTGCCAGTTTTACTTGAGTCCCACAGCTGAGGCTTAATCACATCTTTGACACAGCTAAACTGCTAGGATACAATGGGACCTGCAGCTAATAGCATTGCTTCAAAAATAAACAAACTCCTGACTCCTAAAGTGATTATGAGGAACTCCCATATATTTTACATGACCTGCATCTGCCTAACCATCCTGCTCTGAGGCAACATCACAAGTAACCAGGCTGGTTTGTGTCTTTGTGGAGGGAAAGGACCAGACAGTGCTCTGCAATAGGCACTTTCTGCTGTTCTCAAGTGCTCTCTTGGTTTACACTGATATTTAACAGAACAGCAACAGAGCCCAGAAGACTTTGTTATTAATTTTAACAAGAGAAAACAAGATAGTCTAGATAGCACAATCACAGCTAGCAGTGAGGACACGTGCAGATAAAAAGAAGTAGACTTAAGCACTGTGCTTAGCTTCCAAACTGGTGATACAGAAACTCCCAACCCCAAACTTCATCACTCAGTGCTGGAAAGCTGCATCCCAGCATGGCTGGGAGGTACCAGCTGTCTGGCACCATCACATCCACAATCTACCCCTTTATTGTGAGCTCCCTCACCTTTTTCTAAAACCACTCATCCTTAGGAAATACAGAACCCTTCACTGAGTTAGCTGAAGCCAGCTGATTACTAAGTGAAGTGAGGGTTCCTGAGCTCAGGGACACACACACAGTTCCATCAGGAAGCCATCTGGGAGCCAACCTGGCAAGGGGGCATTGCATCCTAAGGAGATTTAAGTGTCTCCAGGGAGTGTGGTGAACAGGAACAGGCACAACAGGTCAGAGAGGCAGGGCTCAGAGTTTAGAGAGTCAGTCATCACCTAGCAGTCTGGAAGAGAACTACCCATGGTTTCAGTGTGGTCAAAACCTGTTATCAGAGGGAAGGGAGGACAGCAACACTGGAGCTTGGGAACTAGTGGGGGAAAAAAAGCATACAACAAAAGAAAAAGGAAAAAGTCAACAAAAGGAAGAGGAAAGGAGCTAACAAAAGGAAGGGACTTCCTTCTCAGGCAGACATTCCCACCCAGCTGGCCATGCCCACTCAGTACCACCTCACAGCTCTGCAGGCTAACGTGGAAACACCCACACACTGAAAACAGAGCTGAGCAGAGCAGCCCAACCTGCTCCACAAATACAGAAATTACCAACTAGTTTAACCAAGAACAGGCAGTGGGTGATAGTACTTGCCGTACTGGTGAAGGGATTTTAAACTAAATTTGTCAGGGCATCTATCCATGCCAGTCTTGCCAGTCAGATGCCAAAACCTGTAATGGATGCCTGGAACAGTGCAAACACTGCAACTCCAATGTCCTGGGTTACAGAAGGAGAGTGCTAATGTGGGGTGTAACCAAAGTGTGTATTCTGTTCCCCCACTGCCATTTCTGACAAGCTGCTAACGATGGGTCATTGGCAGGAGCTGCCCAGTGCACACCTGACACCTCAGGCTACCAAGCGGGTGTTAAACGAAATAAAGAAGAGGCAAACCCTGTGAGGTGGGGTACTGGGTCATCATTTTGTCTTTACAAATGACTCAGCCATGATAACACCCTCCGGGGAAGCACCAGCACAGTCCCACCCATCCTGAGTCTGCTAATGGGCCATGATGGCCACAGGCTCCAGCTGTAACACTCAGACCATCAAGGACTCCCAAAAAGATCCTGTGACTCACAGAATTCAATCACTCCATTGAGAAACCCCACCCTAGGGAAGGTACTGAGCATTCCCACATGACCTTGTATAACTGGGGATTTGGGATACCACCACCATTCCATGGATTGAGGGGAGGACCAGAACTTCCACAGGACCAATGTTTTTGAGGAGACTGCAACCACTGCTTAACCAGGCTGTGACCACCAGAGTGCCAGGTTGACTTTGTGGTTTTAAGCCAGTTTCCTGTGTATTAATGCACTTATTGTAATCTTTCTATTAGAAATCTCTCACAAGATAATTGTGTGGAGTTTATCCTGCTGTTTCTGTTCAAACCAGTACATCCAGCCATCGAGTTGGCTTTATCCAGGCCCTGGCTCAGGTGCTTGTGCACAAACCCACATGGTTTGGGGAGCAAACAAGAGGAGCTGGAGTTGTGCACACACCTGGGTGGGTATGAGATCACTGGCATCGCAGAGACATGGTTGGTTCTGACTGGAGCACTGGAACTGAAGGGTTTGGGTTTTCTAGGGAGATGAGGTGAGGATGTGGCCCCTATGTCAGTGATCAGCTGGGAAGTATGGAACAGTGTGGGGAAGGATGAGGAGCCAGCCAAATCAAGATTCTTTCATGACAACCTTGCCTCCGCCACTAAGCCCATGCAAGGCACCCAAAGATGCAAGCACTGTTGGATCAGTTTCTTTCTTTCTTAAATTAAGGCTTGTACTAAAAGACCTGTGTCAAACCAGTAATTTGGTTGCATCCATTAGAGTGACATTTCTTAATTTCAGATGATACTTCTTTTCTATTTCTGAATTTTTAATTAAACATACTTTTTCTTTACTAAAGGGAGTCTATCTGAGCCAATCAATGTCAGTTTAAGCCCGGAACTTTCTCCCCATTATTAATCAGAGAGACATCAGATTTCACATGTATGTCAAAAAGAGCTCATTTCAATGCATTTCAGACAACACAGGTACTTCACAATGGGTTTGTGGTTGTGTTCTTTTCTTTATTAACCTTAGCACATAAAGCAAATGCACAAAGGCAGCTCTCAAAAAGAAAAATCACAGAATGCTTTGGAGGGGAAAAATATCCAAACAACTGCTGTTCTCTAATGTGTTACTAAAGACACCACCATCCCTCATCCCTCCAGAACTGCCCTTAATTAAATAAGAATCTATTAAAAATACAGTGTCCCTCGGTGTAAACTCCCACACACACCCTTCTCTTTCAATTTTAAAAGTGATCTATTTTGCCTTCTGCCTGCCTAGAAGCTCATTAGAAACAGCCCCTTCTGCACATATGCATCACCTAACAGAGATGTGGAGCGAGACCGACAAAAGAAAGGGAGAGGAAGAAATTAGAAAGTGAATTAAAATAGTAAACGTGCAAGACAAGAAAGCCAGTGCAGACAAAGAACACCTTGTACTCACAAGGGAACAGTGAAGGCTGAGACATGAATGCTGGTACATGAGACTGAAACAGAAGCTGTTGCTTAACTTTGCAACAGAGATGCACTGCTGCTCTAACTAAATTCAATTATCAACAATAACCAAGGCAAATCAGACAGGTCTATCACTTCTCTTTCTCTGGGGGGCAGGAGGCTCCCATTAAACATAGCTTAAACTGCAAATGGAGGCAGCAAGTATGGCCAGTGCTGTCACACACACAGTCAATACCTCCCAATGCCCACGGGATCACTCCCTGCTGCTCTCCTTCCTAAGTTCCCACTTCCAAACATTACCCACCTCATCTGTTATCTGAAAAGTCCAATCTGGTCAATGCAAAAACAGCAATAACCTGTTCCCTCTCTCAGAGCTAAAGAGGTAACAAAATCAGCAACCCACTGGCAGACAATTTTTCTGTCCATTTTTTATTACAGAGCTTTACTTGAGGAATGCACTCCTAACAGTTCACCTCAAAAATTAGTTTTCCATCTTGCAAGAATTTTTCCCAGATACCCCAAGGAGCAACATGGCATTTAATGGCAAGCTATTCCAACACAAAGTTCCCTTTGAACTTTAGTCCATGGTGGCATAAACGATAAAGTACCAGGTAGAAGAGAGCTGGAGAGGGAATTTTTACAAGGGCATGCAGTGACAGGGCAAGTGGGAATGGCTTCACACTGACAGAGGGCAGGTTTGCATTGGCTTTTAGGAAGAGATTATTTACTGTGAGGATGGTGAGGCATTGCCCAGAGCAGCTGTGGATGTCCCATCCATCCCTGGAAGTGTTCAAGGCCAGGCTGGATGGGGCTTTGAGCAACCTGCTCAAAGGTGTCTCTCCCTGCCCTTGCAGGGGGGTTGGAACAAGGTGATCATCATGATCCCTTCCTTCCAACCCAAACCACTCTGATTCTGTAATATTTCCTCAACATCTCTGATACCAGAAGGGATGAGACATTACATGAGCCCTGGGGTGGAGACAAATTGAAAATGCAGTAAAATTTTACCTTCTGGGATGGACACAAATTCAAAAATGCAGTAAATCTGTCTGCCTTAATGAGAGGAGGGGCTGAGAATTCACATCTAACCTTCATCCATTGCATAAAATATTTGGAAAGAACAATTTGACTTCCAGGCTTGACCAGGACCTTTTAAACAACTCTCCAGATACACCTGCCTCAAAGGTGGCTTTACTCTCCAGATAAGATTCCACTTGTCCTGCACTGATCTCTGAACATAAACCTGCACCTCCTGATACCTGAGATGTAAAATTACATGAGCTACAGGCTTTTTTTGCTTTTTCTTTTTTTTTTTTTAAATATATAGATGTTTCTGCAATGGATTTTTCAGTAACTTCATACAGCTGCCTGGCAGTCCTTCAGTTCTGTGGTGGGAACATCCTCTTGTCTGTCTCTTGGAAAGCTGTGCTAGAAGGGACTAAGAGAGGGGATCCAAAATGAAGCCCATACCTAAAAGTCACTGCAGTGTTATTTATTTTGGCATTTCTTACTGGATTTACTCTTTCAAACATGAGGGATCTATCCTTCACCTAAATTAAGATGAAATTTGCTCCAACACAAATTTCCATTATCAGACACTCCTGTCCAAGACCAGTGCCTTCAGATGATGCAGTGTTTCATCCTAGGAATTTCTTTGCCTATGGATGTGGAATTAAGGGATGAAGCCTGACAAAATATTTTACTGCAAGTAAAAAAGAGTATCCAGAAAAGATTTTTTTCTTCTCCCCAAAAAATAAAGAATGGTTCACCTCGCCCTGTTTTCTGTAGTTGCAGAATCACCTCCTTGCTGAATTTTGCCTTTCTTGTGAAAGTTTTGTTCTTTATGATTGTGAGGCTCACAGTGGTGAGAGAGGACAGGCAGCAAAAGCTCTAAACCAGATGCAGGAACCCACAGCAAGGAGCAATGTTGTTTAGATTTGTAATAACAACACATTAAGGAGAACTGTGACAAGAAGAACAGACTCAAAGGAGCCAAGGAGGTAGCTAGAGTTTTTAATAAATCCTTTGCCTATCTGCAAAGTGGGAGTGTGAGAGACCACTGATTCCAGCATGCAAAACTGAGGCAGAAGCTTGGAAATCAGATGTGTTATGCTACTGGACTACTGCTGGGAAACCACATGGAAAGACATAGCTTTATATCTTAAAATTCAACGAGCTCTTGGTGTCTAAGGTCTCTTCCTAGAAAGCATTTAAAAAATAACAGTAAGATTAAAAATTACCATCTCAGGTAATTGTAGGAAGCAGCCCCAAGCCCTGCATTTAGAGCTGTGGGATCCAAGGCTACAGAAGACTTCACGTTTTGCCACACACAGTTGTAGGTTATACACCAGAAACTCACTTTCAGCCTTTTAACTGAGACAGGCTGGGCTTAAACCCCAGCACTGCTGGCAGTTTCTGTTCACAGAGCACCTTGGCAGGCTCTGTGCCCAAGTGTCCAGCTCAGCTGAGCGAGAGACTGCCCTGTTCCTGCTGCTGCAGCACTCCAGGTCCCCTCCCCATCGCCTGCCCCTGACCCCATCTCCTCCCCATGGGGACTCCCTGCCTCTGCACCATCAAACAATATCTCACCTTGGCCCCTAACAAACGCTTTCATCTGGAGCTGGGAAACGGCACCATTTCTGATTTCTCCTCTTCTTGATCTTGACCCACACTGTCTGCTTTCTGTTCTGGGCTCAAATGGAGCTATGGGAAGCAAATGTGTTTGTGACTGACTAACACAGCCCTGTGCCTCACAGCTACAAAGCAAGTCTCCTCGTGAAAGAAGTACTGCAGGATCAGAAGCTCTGTCACTGAAGTAAAATATTTTGTTTAGTCCTTAGTAACGAGGAAGAACAAAGAAAAGGAAAGAAAAAGAGTCAGAAAGAATAAAGTTATTAAAAGAAACGAATAGGTACAATTTTATCAATGCCCACGAGATAAATATAATTTTATTTCAGCAGCAGCTTAAAATAAAGGAGATACTGTTTCCAATGAAGATTTTGACCACTATCTTCAACAGGAATGAAATAAGAAAAAAGGAAAACAAAAAAAGCCTTTAAATACAAGTTTTGCCCTTTGACATGCACCTGTTACTGCATTGATGGAACTTCTATCACAGAATCACCGAATATGCGGAGCTGGAAGGGACCCATTAGGATCGTGGAGTCCAGCTCCTGGCCCTGCACAGGACATCCCAGCAATGCCACCCTGTCCCTGAGAGCACTGTACAAACACTTCTTGAACTCCGTCAGCCTTGGTGCTGTGACCTCTGTCCAGGGGAGCAGTTCAACCTGCTCAGCCACTCTGGGTGAAGAACCTGTTCTGATACCCAACCTGAACCTTCCCTGACCCAGCTTCAGGCTGTCTCCTCGAGTCCTGTCACTGCTCAGGAGAGTGAAGAGATCAGTGCCTGTCCCTCCTTTGGACCCTCTCTGATGGCTTCATATCTGCTTTATCTCAGGTCACCCAAA
Source organism: Catharus ustulatus (assembly GCF_009819885.2). Lineage (NCBI taxonomy): Eukaryota > Metazoa > Chordata > Aves > Passeriformes > Turdidae > Catharus > Catharus ustulatus. Next base: position 9,860,878 of record NC_046225.1, read on the forward strand.
CTGCCCCAGCGCTGGAGGTGAGGCTGCCCCAGTGCAGAGCAGAGGGGACAATCCCTCCCTTGCCCAGCTGGCCATGCTGTCCCTGATGCCCCCAGGACAGGGCTGTTCCTGGCTCCAGGGCACTGCTGACTCGCATTCACCTTTCCCTGGAGCAGGACCCCAGGTCCCTTTGCACAGCGCTGCTCTCCAGCCTCTCATTCCCCAGTCTGTCCGTACATCCAGGGCTGCCCCATCCCAGGGGCAGAATCTGGCTCTTCACTTGTTAGACTTTCTATAACTGATGATTGCACAAATGGCATCAGGACATCCACATCTCAATGAAAGCTTCAAGTACTGGAGCCTTAGCAGGAGATGCTGTTCATGCTGCCTGTCATGGATATTGTCTTTCCTATGAAGGAAGGCGTGTAACAGCAGTTTGAGTAACTACAATCCAGTTACTGCCCCAGGACAGACCTGCTCCTTTGCAGGAATACATCTGTAAATTTGCATATATTCAGACTGAAGACAACAGAAATCATCCTGTCCAGATACAGAACCATCCTGTTTCTAACCTGCCTGGTTTGTCAATGAACATAAGCAGTGACATCATCCCGAGATACCCAAGGGGACACTGTGGATACTGCTGGGAGGTGCAGGTCAGGAAAAATACAGCGACAGCACAAGGGCTACATGTACCCAGCTTTCCACTCAAGGCCAGGGAAGAACACTTAAGCACTGTCTGGGTGTACACTAAGGTGAATATTAATGTGCAAGACAGTCACTGGAACCTTTACTATTTAAATTACTGGTTTCTGTGTTATAGTGAAGGCCAAGTGACAGAAATAAAACATTATTTCTCTTGGTACTCTCTAGTTAAATTGCAGCAATAAATATTTTTAAGAGTAGTGTTGCCAAATCTCAAGTACAGGTTCATCCCTCCAGATTGTACATCATGCTAACTTGCTATCTTCCTTTTCATTATGAGCTTTCATAAATAAACTGGGAGCTACCTCTCTCCTGGGCTGGCTATTTCCAGAACTTGTTACCATAAGAATTCCTGTTCCTCTAGTCTTCCCACACAAGAAACTGCTTTATTTCTGCTGAAATCAAACATGTACCTGTCCTAGGATTTGTTCAGTAGCTATAAGGATTCAACTTTCTTGTATTTCACAACTTTAAACAAAATCTGAAGAAGCTTTCTCACACACTTAGAGAACGTGGATCTCTTGCAACCCACCTTTTCCAAATAAATTCCCTTCCTTTTTCCAAAAGGGAAATAATGATAGATTGAAAATACAAATTTCTAATTTCCTAATCAAAAGAGAATGAAACCAAACTGATTTTCAACCAAACCTGAGAAAGGACTCAAGCAATAACTGAAAAACATGCTTTCACTGATGTGCAAAGGCTGTGATTACCTAACATGATGTTCCTTTCAAAACTCTCCATTGCTGTGAGTCACAAATGTCATTGATATGAGTTTGCTGACAATCTCCCATATGCTGGTTGTCTCTAAAATGCACACAGCTTGTCCAGCAAAGTGCTAAACCTCAGCATTTTGCAGTCCCCCAGTTTATTTAGCTTGCTAAAAAAAAAAAAAACAACAACCTGCTGTTTGCTCAAAAATATTTGTGATCATTTCAGCTATTTCTGATGTGAATACCAGAACAGAATGCCCTGGCACAGACAGTAGCTAAAAGCAATGGGCAGCTCTGTTTTGTGGTTGTTACATGTATTGCTGACAAACGAGACGCTGTTTGGTAACTAAATATATAAAAGATTGATATGGGCCTTTACTTCTGTTTCCTGATTTAACTTTTCTTTCAGAACATCCCTGCTTTGGTTTGCACACTTTGTCTTCCACTAAATCACAGCACGCACTTGCGAACACAGAGGGACTCACCAGCTTTTCCCAGGCACTCAAATGGTGATTTAAAAATCATCCTGTGTCATAAAGTGCAGGTCTGAACCTGAGGAGTGACACACAGGCTGGAGAAAGAAGGCAGTTAAGGGTGAGAAAGGGAACTATTCCATGGAGCACAGAGATTTATTGGCTGTTTAATTACTTTGCTGTGGTTTGTGCTGGCAGAAGAGACTCGAACTGAAACTATTGCAGGTTTGGAGCGTGCAGGAGCCCATGAACATGCACTTGTCCAGGCAGTGACACAAACTCAGCTCACATCTCAAGGACCAGCTGGTCTGTGAGGTTTTCCATGAGGTGCTGCCTGCTCATGGCACAAGGGTACAGAGCAGCACAGATGTGGAGCTGGCAGCGCTGCAGAGCAGCTCAGCTCTGGGTTCCTCTGCTTCAGCAACAGAAGACAAAAATAGATGCAAGTTTTACAACTTGCAAACCCCAGCTCCTCATTCTTTTCCTCCAAACCTCTTCCTACACCTTTAGATCTTTCTGAGATGTTTACTCATCTCCCCCACCCCCAAGACCTTGCCTGCAGCATAGCAGTATATGAATTTGCCTGGCAACCTGACATAAATATCCAACCAACCAGCAAACAAAGCCTGGCATGCTCATTGCTGCAATGTTTCTGTGCACAGCCTTACAACAAATCAGAGCTGGCCACCAGGCAAGGAATCAACTCTTTCTTTAGCTCAGTTTATAATCTAAAGTTTGTGGGGAGAGGTGAGCATTTACCTTCCTTTATTTTACTTCTATGCAGTGTTCACAACTCAGCTCTAGACATGTCTCTTTTCCCAGAAAATGCAAAGCACTGAATCTTCCCTACCCCTAAACTGGTTAGACAAATTACTCTGCTGGGGTGAGGTGAGATACAGCACAAGGTGAGGTGTGAGTGAGGGGAGATGCACTGGAACACACACAGAAATGAGCTCAGCCTGGGATCCTGAGGGTGACCAGCACTAAAACCCACTGCAGGACCTGAGCTGTGCCTGATGCTGAGGGCATTCCCCCAAGGAATGGCATGGGATGGAATCATTTCAGAATCACAGAGGGGATGGGGTGTGGGGCAGCAATCTGTGTAAAACATCACAACCTTCTCAAGATTTTGGCTGATGCTGTGAGTTGGCCAGGGTTGAGAGAGGACTACCTGCCCTGAGTGGTTCCCTGTGTCCCAGTCAGGAGCTGGTGCCTTTTCACAGCAGTTCCAGCAGGTAATGGGAGCTACACCCTGTGCAGAGAGCAGTGCTGCACCCAAGCACTGCACCTTTGTCCTCCCTTCTCTGGGGACATGCAATACACATGAGTGTTTCAGAGATCAGTGGGACCCCAAACCAGCAAACTTCAAGATAACTGCATACCAATAAATCCCCATCTCATTTCTTTAAACTTACCAATGTGGAACAAATCAATGAGACTCACACCCTCTATCAGCTACAGCAGAGCTGTCAAGAAGGTCAGATAGTGTGGTGTCAGTAGTTCCATCATAACTGAACCCCTGCATTCCAACCTGCCCCACAAAACAGGACCAAGTCAAGTCAGGAACAAGAGTTTCACTCCATCCATATTTGCCCCTGCAAATGCATCAGCCTGCACAGAAGTTTGAGTCACTGCTGAGCCCATGGAAGTCCTTCCCACTGCTTCTGCCCTTTGTGTGTGTTATAAAGAGCTCAAATAAGAGATCCTCTGTAACAGGAGTAGATGAGGAAGGCTGACAGCTGTGTCGTGCTTTGACACATCATACAAGTGCTTTTTTACCCTTTAAGAGAAAGATATCAGAACTGGTCTGTGGTTTGGAGGTAAACTTAAATGGCCACAGCCCCAGTAAAAAATGCCAATAGGTGTTCCACAGGCACTGTTCTGCAGAGTGGCATGGCTGGAGTGAGGGATGAATGGAAAGCCTGACCTTCCACTGTGCTGTTGTTCCCCCCAATTTCCTTGCTAACTAAATAATTAGCAAGAGTGCACATCAAGAGAGTAAGGTAAGAGAGAGCCAGGCAAGTTAAAAGTAAAAATGTTCCTTGTAACTGCTATTGCAGACTTGGAAATTCAGAGCACAGAGGCAGCTCTGCTCCTCCCTCACTACTCAGCTCTGATTCACAGGGATGGGTCCTTGGTTTTGTGGTTGGCACCACCTCACACTGGTCTGGCTGGCTGCTCCTGGTCATTGCTATAGCACACACTGCAGGAGGTTCAGCACCCCAAAACCTCATTGCTTCTTAACCTACCTGACAATGCACCTCTTGGGCAAGGCTCTCAGACACTGAGCTTTGTTTAGCCGAAAAAAAATGAGAGCAAGCTTGTTGGCTACATCAAAAGTTTTGTCTTTTCCTGCAGGAAACAGTGGGAGCAGAGTGAGGCTTCAAAAGGGCTGGCAAAGCTTCAGCAGAGCAGAGGTAGGCAATAGCAGAGACTCATCCAGCACCCCCACTTCTAGAGACAGATGAATGCAAATAGGCAACAACTTTTGTGGTAAACCATCTTCCTCTGCCCTCAAGAGCTTCATTTTACACAGGATGGTGTTATATACAGCATGACTTCTTACTACTTGGGAAGGCTCACTCTGAATGTTTGGAAGAATCAGTCAGTGTACCAACTGACATTTGGATTCTTATTTTCATAACCCAAGGAATATAAACATTCTTCCCCGCTTTTATTTTACTTTCTAAAACAAAAGCTTGCATTGAGAGAGATCCTGGAACACTTGGGAAAGAGGCTGGTAACACAGAACAGCCTTGAGGTACAAAAAGGGGGTAGATTTATTTACTCTTTGGAGAAAAAGAGAGGAAAAGCTAATCCAAACAAACTGTATCCATTCTGTCTTGTTGGTCAGGTCTGGAGAAATCACATCAAACACCCAAATTAAACACCATGTCTCTGGAAGCTAGTTTGTCTGATTATGCTCATTTTACAGCTTCACTGGATAAACTAAAGAAATTAATGCTTCAGGCAGTTACCCAACGATAATAATTGCCAAGACCTCCATCATTAAAACCATGTTGTGAAACTGGATAAAAGCATTGCCTGTTTTGATCAGACCCCACATCAATGTAAGGCTCACAGTCAGCCTGTACAGTCATGCACTGTGCCCAAAGTCAGGCTTTGCTTTATCACTGCCCTGAACCAACGTGACCACCCTGTCCTGAGCAAGGCCACCGGGATGTAAACAACCTGTAACATCTCAGCTGAGGGTCCAAATGGCAGCACACAACAGCCAGAAAGTGAAAAGCCAACAAGTCTGACCTCCGTACAAATATTTTAAAATGTTTAAATAAAACTAAAATATTAACGCAACAACAAAGAGAAAGACACGTATTTCTTTGTGCTAATTGTTGTAACCTTCTCACTCTGCAGCCAAAGTTTCTTACTCCAGGTAACTCAGAAAGGGATTGCTGTTCAAACTACTGAACAAGTTACATTATGGCAGGTACTACTCAGTATTGTCTCAGTTACTATGGCAAGGATATCTATCTGTTTAGTGCACATGCTTGATCTTTTCCCCCAGAGAAAAACACAAGTGGCACATTTAAAGCATATGCATGAAACACAACATTTTTGAAGTGGCATCAGTGACAGTAGCAGCAGCGCTGGCAGCACGCTAGCATTTGGCTAATTGAGCCATTCAGGTTAATGAGCTTCACAGTTATGAGGATCAAGTGGGGGGAAAAAATATCTTTTAAGACCATAAGCATTGAGAGCTTGCTCATCCAAGTTTCCAGAAGAATCCTATTTGTATCAAGGAGGAATGAAGACACAAATCAGGGAGTGAAAAGAGCCCCACAAACCCCCCCAAGAAAACAGGGCTCTCCTCGACACCCCCCGTTTGAGATGCCACACTGGAATGCCAAAACAAGCCCCTTACTGACAGCGAATTGTGCAGACTCTCCAACTCCTCCCTTCCAGCAGAATAATTAACAATGCTGGCAAGCACATTATCATAAACTTCAGTGTTCACACCCCCACTGCAAAGAACAAAGGCGGTTCACATCCCTCCCAAGCTCCTGCTGCAGACTGGGTGCTGACTCTGACGAGCTGCTCTGTGCCAATTTAGATTCCTTTCACATTTGGAAGATTATGTTCTTAACCACAAGCTAGGGAACACTTTTTCAAGTGATGCCGGATAGCAGGGAAAACAGTGCTCTGAAAACCTGCGAGCCAGCCTGCAGCACCTCCTGGTCCCTCTGTTGATTTAGCTGCCTTTGTGCAGAACTCAGACAAATGGTTTGTAACAATCACAGGCAGCATCCTTCATCTCAAAGGGCCCTCGGGTTCTGCTAGGCTGAGACGGGATCTTGCATGCTTAGTACCAGTCACCCTTTCCCTGGATAGGCTACAGGTTGGAAGAAGCCAGATATCTGTAAAAGTAGGTGCTGAACACTTCCATCAAGAGGCTTTTCCCCACTTCAGCTGACAGCAGGCAGCAACATTTCAGCCCTGGCCAATGCCACTCTGCACCGGGACAACGAGGTGGTGACACCTGTGTTGGCTGCCCAGCTGGACCCTGCTCATCTTGTTATCATCACTCCTTAGCAAAGTCCACAATTTGAAAATCTAGTGAGGTTAAGTAAAGTTCTTTTGTAGGCTTATTCTTTGCTACTCATGTCTGGTAGCTGCACAGTTTTCATTTGGATACAACTCCAGGCATACAACCCACCCCCACGGAATTTTGAGATGAATACAAGACACCCAGCAAGATGTTTCATGTGCTGCTGCAGGTGCTGTGAGGTGTTACAGCTCAAAAAGGATATGCAAATGGATTCTCTGCTGTTTCTGATCCATGGTGCCAAGAGCAGACTCCAGGTTTCTGCAGTTTTAGTTATCAACCCCAGCTGGTCTGAGTGCCACTCTAACCCCAACATTGTCCTTTTGCATGCATCAAATTTCTATTCCATGGAGGTTTACAACAGAGGAATAATTTCTATAATTTCTCTGGTAGTGAGGTTGGCACTTGGTTTCCTTTAGAGGTAGCTAGGAAAGAAAGGGGGCTCAGCTATTTGTATTTTTAATGGATTCCACTGAGCAAGACTGGATTTCTAACAGAAAACCAACAGCACCAGAGAGGTATGTCTTTCAATGTGCTCAATTTAAGTAATTAAAAAAACCAAACAATCCCAGGTGCTTCACTACAGATACTTTATGTGGCTGTCAATTTATTCAGCAGAATTCTTTTGAAACAGCTGTCACAAACTCTCCAAGTGTGACAACAAAAGCTAACATTTCTAGGAGCCAAGTGATGCCAAAGTGCAGCAGCCTTATCCATGAAGTAACAAAACAAAGATTATCATGCACTGGGAAAATGAATGACCCATAAAGAAACAACTGCAGTGCAAAAATAAACCTAGCAAAATTCCAACCAAGCCAAGCCAGGCCACCCCTTACCTCTTCTGCCCCTTCCAAATACCTCTGGTTGCTAGCACCTGGGATGAACTGTGGCACAGGGGGTTCCCACTTATCTGATATTTATACACAGCCTCTCTGCAGAGCAGCCCTCCAGAACTGAGAAACAGTGTTTCTGCATCTTTTGCAGACAGCAAACCTGTTTTTCACCTGACCTCTGTCAGCTGAGGATGCTGCACTACCTTTGGATGCAAGTAGTCACAATGGATGTGAGCTGCCTTGTTTGCTCAATGTTAAGTGTTAAAAAGGCTTGTGCCATCTCAGCCATGGCCACACTGCACTGGGCAACATTTCCCAGCATAAGCAGCTTTATACAAACACCTGCCCCACCTCTGTCAAGGACAGTGCATCCCAGGAACAAAAGGAGTTAAAGGTATTTCCATGTTCTTCAGAAGAACCATGTGGTAAAATAAAGGGTGGGGGAAAATAGAAATCTGTGTTTGAAGTAAACCCAGCCATTTATCAGTCACAGAATGCTCATTTTCATCTTCAAGAAATACAGATTTCACCTTTGGAGGTGACTTCTGGGTTTCTCTCACAAATAAATAACTACTACTCAGCAGACAAAGAAACAGTCCCCAGTCTGTGGGGATTCATCTTTTCAGTTTCTTAGACACAGTGGAAATTTTGTTATCTGCTGCCATGGAGAGGGAAAGCTAGCAGAAGTTTTATTGCAGCACATTCTCAGGATTCTAAACATACCGTATCACATACACACGGTAATGAGTTTTATTTTAACTGCTTTGGGGGATTGCTTTAGTGGACACTGAAATTGAATAATCAGCTCTGCTCACTGAATGAAAGGAAAACTATAACAGGATACATAAAAAGTCTGTCATTATTTTACGGAGGGCCTCGCACATAACCCAGACGGGAGAGATGTGGCGGCCATCACATAAGTATTCCCCTTCTTGTGTGTTTAAAAACAACTAAAAAAGACCAAAAATTGTAAAAAAACCCCCTAAATCCCACCTTATCATGGACCCATCATGTGATACAAGCTGGCTAGTCCCACACCAGCACTAAGGGAGCTTCCCACCCTGCAACATTACCATGTCCTCATGGGCAGGCATCTGCCTCTCCAGTTTGCATTTTAAGTTTCCTCCTATTTTAAATGCTCTGCTCTTCCCTGCTTTCCCACCTATAACCTCTCTTTGACAACCCTGGTCTGGGGAATTGATGCACTGGGAAAACTCTTCAGCTGACTCTGAAGCAAGCAGAAGGGAGTGTTCTTCACATCTTGAGGAAACCAAGTCCTACTTTCCACATATGCTGTAATAAGTGCATCTGCACTTGGATTTCAAATGCTGACCTGTGTCCCAGTTTTATTTGTTCTACCTCACATAAATGAGTTATCCACCCATTAAGAAAACCTATAGTGACCTCTCTTCTCCAAGCTCCTTTTTGCCCCTGCCTTCTAAAGGCAATTTGGCTTCAATCAGACTGTCAGTGGAAATTTTCATTTCCATTTTCTCCTGTGAGAGCAGAAAGATCCACCAGATGCCTGATGCTGGTGTGTCCACACAGAGTTACTAAGAAATAAGCCTGTAGGTGAAACCAATCCAAAAAAAGACCTCACAGTAAACAAATTCTATTGACTCAAAGTTTTTCTTTGCAATTTTGCAATTAAGAAGAAAACATATTTTAGAACAACTTTTATCATAGATCATAGGATCCACTACACATGAAACACTGCTTTTACTGACTGCCCCAAGGCTGCCTCATTCTCTGTGTTGGTCCATGTTCAATATTTCACTAAGAGACCTCTAAGCTAATGCTTGATGTTGGCAGGCCCTGAGAAGTTACCATTTTGCAGTTCAAAGCAAAGAATCTAAGACACATATTTGGAAACATTCCCCACCAATGACAAGGAAGAGCAAAAGTCACACTAACAAATTATTTCAACATCAAAAAATGGAAAAGCATTGGTGTTGTGCTGCATGCACTTTGTCTCTACTCCTGAAGAAGATTTTTTCATCCTTGCAGACATAATGCAGGAAGCCACTGCCCCACCAGGATTGCACCTCAAAGCATTTCACTACAAACAAAGGCCAGCGTTCCTTTCCAGACATTATGAGCTTGGTCAGCTTCATTCTGTCCTTCAGTTTAATGTTTGGATGCTGTTTCCATTGGTTCAGATAAAATAAAAAGCACTAAACAACAATTCACAGCTACCCTGCCTATGCACAGGAACACAAATGCAAGATGCAAGGGGCGAGAAGATTTTGTAAGATAAAAGACCACCAAGTGGCAACACTCCTCCATCAGAATTTGCTGAGAGCAAAGAAACTCTTTCTTGGGCAGAAGTCCCCAGAATTTTTTAAAAAATGTCTTAAAGAATGTTTTGCAGGGTCAGTACTACAGGTTATGGATACCTGGCCTGGCAGATGTTAGAAGAGCTTCCTTAGTAGATCATAAATGTGAAAAGAGACACCAGCTACCCTTAAACCCCCAGGAAAACACTAACAGAATCTTCAGATGCTAGAGGTCCAGACACCCTTTAGGTAACACTGAGCACAGCTCCCAAAGCAGTCTTTTCTAGCAGTTCCCCAGCCTGTATAATGCCTTCTTCCTTCAGCAGGTCTCACACTCCTTCAGTATTCATTTACCCTTACTTTGCATGGGCAAAGAACTTGGAATTTCCAAAAATCTGGGGAGAGCAGAGTGGCAGAACTTGCACATCTGTCTGAGGATGATCTTTTGCAGAGGAGAACAGCACTGCTGTACCTGTAGTTTCTCTCTCCTAGCTCCTCCTCCTTCCCTGGACTTCATTAGCACTCACAGTAATTTCACGATTATAAGCTGCATCATTTTGACTAAAATTTTTGTGCGAACCCAAAGTGCGGCTTATAATCAGGTGCGGCTTATATACGGACAAAGAATGAAAAGTTGCTGTTTTAGTTTGGAGGACAGGTGTCTGCTGAGAAAGGCAGGAGCTTCTCTTTGAAATGGAGAATGTAAACCCCCTCCCTCCAAATTATTATAATTTTGAAATCAAGGGGCTTTCAGGCAAAGATATGGGAATTAGGAATAACAGTTCTTTTCTAGGGAAATTAAAATAGAAATACAGTACTACAAAGAAACAAACTCCAAACCCTGACACAGTCAGAGTACAACCTGACACCCCGTCAGGCAGGGTGTTGGCAGCAGTCCCATTAAATGGTGGCTGCATCCTCCTGCAGTGACAGATGTGGCTCAGTTGGAGCAGTGCTCCTGTACAAGGTGCAGTTTCCCTCCGGAGCTCCACTGGTGATGTGGAGAAATCCGGTTTTCCTCTGGAGTCCAGTGGAGAAAGGGGCTCCCTTAGTGTCCCAAAACCTCTGTTTTCATCTTGGTAAGAAATGTTGGGCTCTTCCCCCTGGCTGGAGCAACTTCCAATGGGATGCAGTAATTTTATCAGTCCCACAGTGGGACTCAATGGCCATTAGCAGACAATGACTCGCTGGAGGAAGGATGGGCTGTGAAAAGATAAAGAACAATGCCCTGCCTGGTTTCAATGGATGGCCCATTAGCAGAATATCTGCTGTTGAGATAAGGATCACTGCCCCCACTCTCAACAGATGGTGATAGAACAGATACCTTTTATCACACTCTGTATTGTAACCTGCGGCTTATAATCAGGTGCAGCTTTTAATCGTGAAATTACTGTAAATGTACATGATGTGATTACCTTTTAATTTCTCATCTCTCGTGCCATTTATCACCACTGCCTTCTATCCCTCACTACCAAGATTTGCTACACTCATTTTACTAACCCATGACACATTTCCTCCCCCAGCCCTTTCTCCCTCTCTCCCAGTCTTCATTTCCTCCTGCAGGTTCACTCCCAGCAAGGAGCCCCTCAGCCAGCTGCAATTCCACCCACCTGCCCTCCCCAGCCTGGTGCCCAGTGTTGTTTGGGTACCCTTGCCCAGGACTCCCAACCACCAACACAGCTCCCAGGGCACAAAACCATAAAAGTGTGCCAAAGCATGCCCCTGGGAATGCTCTTGGTCAGCAGCAGGGAAGGGAAATGAGTTATCAGAAAAAAAATAATTAAAAAAATGAAAAGGCTTCAGAGGCAAAAATGTAGGAAAAGAAAAAAACCCAGAGAGAACGAGAGAACTGCTCATTATTACATTAGCAAACCTAAACTATTTATAAGCACTACATCTATCACTTCAATAACATGTTTCTAAATGAGGCTGAAGCAAGATATCCATAATTATTACTGAAATGCCATTTTTACATTAGCCCAACAGTAGTACATGTTCCTCACAAAAATGCAATAAGCAAACCACCAATTTACTTTTACTGCAAATTAGAGATAAATTAATCTAAATACCTCTTTTGCAATAGATTTGATTTTTAACCCAGAATTTCTATTTCCTTTGAACACCATAAATTGCTCAAAGCATCCTTTTCCCTCCTTTTTTAGGGAGCTTTTCCCTGCCCTATTCTGTTTAGTCTATGGATGCTCAGAGGAAGGAGTGACATTAAAAAGGCTTGTTTAACTTGCTTGGTAAGACTGTGTTATTCCTTACTCCCTTTTCTTCCATTTGTCCTTTTGTGAAGCTCTTTCTCACACAGCTCTTTCTAAAGCTATCTGCTCCACTCTCCTCTTTGCTGTCCCTTTGCCTCTTGCTGTCTCAGCTGAGGAGCACTGGGGGTGATGTGTGCAGCCCAGGGATAGGTGTCCTTCACTGAGAGAGCCCCAAAGCCGCTCATGCTGCACATTTGGGGGCTCACCCCAAACCAGGGTACAGTCTGGGGACCACTATATTGTCCTCCATTCTCCCATCCCTTGTGCTCAAGGATTTGTTATCCTGGTCATTCTTTCTCTCCCTTGCTAGCACAATATTTCCAGGCTTCATTTTCTTGCTCATGACTGCTGGAAACCCTGTTCCATTCCCATAAAAGCATGGAGCTCTACAAACCACAAACTTTGTCTTTAGACAAAGGAAATGGAGGCATGAGGTGGGTGAAGGAGAGGCTGTGGATATTTACTCAGACTTTCAGTAAAGCCTTGGCTACCTTCCCCTAGACCAGGTTGCTGAAAGCCCCATCCAACCTGGCCTTGCCTACAACTCCAAACACGGTATTATCAAAATCATGGAGAAAGCAAAACAAGCATGCCCTGTGTTTACACAGGTTTTATTTACATATCTCATCACCCACACTTTTTGTAATTCAGATGGCCACCTCTCTGGGGAAGACAACTTGTCATCAGGGGGTTATGCTGGGAACGTGATGCCAATCTTTAATTTAGTTTCCCAATACAGAGCCTAGGACCCAGATATAGCTCTGTTTTCACAGGATTCAGGTGCCAGCATACAACCACTTTAACACATCAGAACTCCATGTAGGTACAAGTAGGGCAGGAGTCTGAATTTATTTTCTGCTAGATGAGCCCTACAAGTCTGTTTATTTTGTGATGGTTGGATATTTGCTGCTGACATGAGAAGGCAGAGGAACAAATGTCCAAAAGTGGGACCTCCACTACTGACAGCTGTGCAGATTCATTCTAGATGAAAGAGAACTGAAACCTAAAGCCCAAGGAACTTGTCTTGTAGTCAAGAATGCAGTTGAGAATTTGTGCTGAAGAAGACATCAATTCTGACTGCAAATGTGAAAGGTGGGTAATCTAATTATTACACAAATATTGCGAGAGGTAATTAAGTAATTCTCAGTGTTAGTATGTTCTAGCTATCTGCACACCCACTTCTGTAGGGTCTTTTTTCACTTGATTTGACTAAATAATCAAGGAGGATATTTTCTCATTATGATATTACTGAAGATTCAAGCTGTGCATCCCTAGGATGGGCATATTCACATTGTTCCAGAAACATTCAGTATATGGCACAGGTGCTAAGAGCACAGAACCACATTGTCTTACAGACATTCAGTTTATGTGACTGTATCAAAAAAACAAGTCATCAACATACTTATTTAAAAATGAAAACTACATCCAGTGCAATCCAGACATGGTGAAATTAATGGCAGAGTTCATGGGACTGAATCGGAGCCCAAAAGTCTCAAAGAGGACATCATTACCTATTTCACTAATTACAATTTCTCAATTAACACTGACAGAAAATACACATAGCTAACAGTGAAAAAAAGTGAAAAATATATTCACACAAAGTGAAAAATATATTCACATCAGGGAAAGCAGAGATTGCACAGTGAAAAGTAACTCAGCCTTAGTTGCTTTATCTGAAGAGAGCAACATCATCTTGATATTTGGGCAGTTCTCACTTTGAGATCTCCCAGAAGATTTAGGCCAAGAAATCTTGAATAATTTTTCACATGCACCACAACTATCTACAATCAAGGGCTGCATATGCTAGAATCCAGGCAGAGTGGACAGAGACTTACCATCAAATTTTTAAAACACAATCCTATTTTTTAAGGAAAATATGTTGGGATGGCTCACCCAGAACAATGAGAAGCAGATGTTCATGCTGAATAAAACTCCACTTCAAGCTGATTATGGCCATCATGTGGAAAATCACACATTATTAGCAGGTGAAAGAAGCAAATGTATGCTTCTTTGCTGACTGTAATTTTAGCCTTGGCCCATACTGTCCTTTTCCTTTCCCAGGGGTGCAGTTATTGCATCTTGGGTTGCATCTCTCCATAAAATATAGTTTTTAAGAGACAGCTCATTTCTTTACCTTTAGGGAATGCCTGGGAAGTATTTTCATTAAAATGCTAATATAATCAATAAAGTTTAACACCAAATTTCCCCCACTTGAGCTTGACAGCAAATGCTTTGGTCTAATTCTGATCAGAATGGTGTCTATTTTGCCATTAAATTTTTATTCTTATGTATTTATTGTTGAGGAGCCTGTGAGGAGCTGCATTATGTTCAAGAATGAACTGAAATGAACTTTGAAGCATGAAACAAAGCCCGTCTATGCAAGGGAGTGAGCTGCTCAAGGAATTAAGAGATGAGGCTTGCTGCATTTTTAAGTGGTTTGTCACCGCAATATGCCAGTACTTTGTTGTTCTTGGAGATACAAACTGCACTTAAGCCTTTGGTCCACTTTGTTTGGGGTATTCATTAAACAACAAAGCTTTAACACTTTGCCTGCACGTTCATGACGTTTCCTAGACTGGCTCTGGATTAATCTACATACTGATGCAAGAGGATACATTCAGTAAGACAAACAAGCCCTTGTGTCATGTTGAGTTACATGTTCTCTGGCTTTTCCCGCTGTGTAGGAGGGTGCAGACTCTCTACAGAGCTACAGCTACCCAAAAACCAGAGTCAGAACACTTCCAGCTTCCACCATCCTCATCAGACACTAAGGATGAAAGAAATCCTTAACTTAAAACTTGACTTTTTCAAATTAGACGTAGATCAGCAACGCCCAGTGCTTCTCTTACTTCACTGCTGCAGCAGCCCAAAGATGGAATCTGTGGACCAGCCATGCAGAGCTGAAGTACATGATGAGATTTAAAGATGATTCAATGCTCCAATGCATTTTCCCTCAGCTCCACTCATCCCTCTTGGAGTGCTCGTGAAGAACATTGGTTTATACCCTCTCAGTAACAAACCACTTGGAGAAGCTGCAATCCATGCATTTGCATGCATGCAGTCATGTGATTTTCTCATGGAATCCCTCTCCTTTTCCTCTGCCCTTCTCCCTCCATCCATTTGGATTAAAGCCTCCAGGGGACAGAGCCCAAACTCTCCACCTGTGCAGTCCCCTCTAGTAAGGAGGCAGAACATACAATAAAGAGCAAAAAAGGAACACAGCCCCCACACACTGTTCATTTTCTATATGAAAAGGAATCTACATTCTCCTGTGTCACCTGCCCTTATTTGAGAAATTTCTTTTCTTCTGGTTCTCATTATGGTTTTAATGAAGCAAGGAAAACTTATTTAAAATGATTCTGCTACAAATGATCTGACTTTTCAAAAAAAAAAAAAAAGGGAGGAATGCATTACTAAAAGTGAGATTCCATACTCTCTAAGAGTATGTTTTCTAGAATCCATGGTGAGGACAGTGTCAGGGAGGCAGGAGACACCTGAACACTCAAAAGGGGCTGACAGGGGACACCTTGCTTCTGCTGGGCTGGAGGAAGAGGAAGGCAGCTCTGCATGGTGACACCCCAAGGAGTGAAGGGAACAGTGCTGGGGCTGGAGAGGATGGGATAAGGAAAAGAGAGGAACTAATCCCACATGGCTTCTGCTCCCAGCCCCACACAGGGCCTCATTCTGATCACTTCTCATGTTCTCCTCAGCCTTCTTCATCGAAATTCAACTGCATGGAATATCCTTCCTTTCCTTTATCAGCCCAGCCACCAACAGAAGGATTCACAGACAAAGAGAATTGTACACCTGTTCTCCCTTACTCCAGAAAATTATCTTTGCATTTCAAACAAAGATCTCAAAAATTAAAGCATTAACTACAAAGAAAAGAACCAAGCAACTTTCCATCTCAATTACTGCACAAACATTCCTTCAAATTTGTTAAAGCTACATGAAAGGAAAATAAGCACAAAAAGAATTTGAATAATGCCTGTGTCTAAGGGTTACTGTGTAAATAGCACATAGCCCAGCACTTCTGAATCACAAGGCTCCTTCAGGTATAAAGTCTCCAGCATGCTGTCTGTTAACACCTCTGTTAAACCTCCATTTGTTTTTAGCCCTCCACACCCAATTAAGGTCAAACCACTAACACCACAACCCAAAATCGGCACAGGGGCTGCCTGGTTTACAGAAGCTTCAAGCTATTCTGCATTGTGCTTTTACCAAAGAACCCAAACCCGTTTAGCAGTTTAACAAAATCTCAGCTGGCACCGACTAGACATAATCTTACAAGGGTCTTTTGTCTCTGCCTGAAATTTCCAGGTATAGAGCACTCTTTGCTGTGATAATTGGTTTGGCTGTCCATTCCACCCATCAGGTGATAGAAAATATCCATCAGACTAAATGCAATGTGAGAGAATTCTCTTTAGCCAATTAGTTGGTAATGAGAACATTAGCCACAGTATCTTCTGCAGAGGGCACCTTAGCAATTCCAGCGAAGCCCACAAAGATGACAGTTCTATCTGTATGATTAATAGCCAGTGTATGACACTATATGAATTCTACACAGTTGTGCAAAATCAGGGAGGAATGATCCACTTTATGCTGTTAAATATTTTAAGAGCCACGGATGATTTTATATTACATTCTAATACACGCACTTATTTTGTATCTTGGAATTAACTCTCCCGAACCAGCTCCTATCCTAAAAAAGGAGAGTTTTTAAAGCATTTGGAGTTCTGCAGACAAGAGGAATTGTATAAATTCAAGCAATCAGGAGCAGCAGTTACAGAATAAGATTCTCCCTTGTGCAGGGTGGTTTTGAACATCAGGAAGGCAAAACTAAGCCTGTTTCTCCACTTCCACCTCAAGTATATCCCTCTATAGAAAGTGGCTTACCTTCCAGCCTGGCAGGTCAGAAACAATCACCTGTGTAACGTGCAAAGCAAGGGGAAGTCAATATTTGTTCTTCCCCAAAAGATTTTTGGTACAGAGTGTGTTTTCCGTGTGAACACGTGCAAAGGTGCACCCAGACCTCAGTGGGATCACACCCCAAAGTCCTTCATATCCCAGCACAAAGCCAAGGGGTGACTGTGTACCCACAGCTGGGCTGTGACCATCTCACCAACCACATCTCTGCTGCTGGACTGTGTAACACAAGGAGAATAAACTGTACTGGCACCTGAATACATCCAGTGAAAAACCTTTAAATGGGCACACTGCAAGGCTGGAGTCCAGATTAGCCTAATTGGATTTAATTGCCAAAAGAAATAAACAATTTGAGTTTCCTGTTGTGCCAGAAGGGTGCTTGTAAGAGAAGCCTATAATGGTGCAGCTACTGATACATCAATTTATTTACACTGCAAGATTGCCTAACGCAGACAAAGCCTGGGTGAGCTGTGTGGGGGCAGAAAAAGAGGGGAAAGGCAGAGGAGATTAGTGAATGGTGCAGTTATGGGAAGTGACAGAGCAATCAATAATCTCCAGGTTCAGAGGATAAATTGAACTGACAAAAGTCAGCCTTAGTTTGCATACCAAAATTTCATTTGTATAAATCCTCCGTGGAGAAGGAAGGAATAACGTAACAACTAGGATAATTTGAGCATATTTTTCTTCTTTAACTTCACTTCCAAAGTGTCATTTCCTCCTCAGTCCAGGTCTTCCTCTTACTGGAGCTTTGTTAAGCTTGAAACACATGGCAAATTTGGGATGGAACACATTAAGAAGTGCCTAGATACCATGGCAATAAGCACACCGGGAACACCACTCAGCACAGCAGCCGAGACAGACAAATGGATTTGTATGCAGTGAATTTTTTTACAAGAGAATTTTAAAAAATCTGCAGAAGGTGGCAGGTATCAGGTGCCTGCCCTGCAGCAGTTCATGCAGCACCATCCAGGCAGGGACAGCAAGGAGCAGGCAGGAGCAGCCAGAGGAGGAACAAGGCTGCAAATAGACTAGTTGAGCTGTTTAGTTGTCTTGAAACCTATGGATCAGAACAATTTTTTTGTCAAGCACAATTCCATGCTTTTATGCCTTTTTTTTTTAATGTAAGGACAGTTAATCTGGTAATAACGCAAAAGGAGTTCAAAACTGACAATTAAATTCAATTGATTGCAGATTGACAACGTGTCATCTGTTAATTAAAAGTGACAACTGTAACATTGTATTTCATTGCACAATGCAAAATTATTGACTGTGGCAAGCTCCTCCAAGTTCTATCACTCTTTTACAGTCGTCAGCCGGGCTAAGGAGGCGAGCACAGGATTAGCCCTACAAAGCACCGAACGAGATTGCCACACACAGCTGGGTTCTGTGGGCTTGAGAGGACTGCTGTTAGTCTGTGCTTGGTGGCACGGTGGCAGCTGTGACATGTCACAGCAAATGACACGAGTGACTTACATGGTACCTGACTATAAAAGCAGAGCAGTCTTTTGTTTCAAGGAACGCCCAGCGAAGCGCTGCTGACCCTGTGTTAAACTATGGCATTCATTCCAATTTCAGCCTGCTCTTCCCTAGCAGACAGAGCAATCTTTGCCCCCAAATCCTTGCCTGGATCTTCCCCAAACACCACCCTGCCTGAGCTCAGTTCTCCAGTGCAGGAGGAAATGCTGCAGCAGAGCCACCCAGCAGCACAGGGAAGGCACAGCTCTCCTTTTGGCTCAGTCTGTGATTTATTGCATTCCCTGCAACGTGTGGCTTACACTGTACAACCTAATATGCTGTGGACTTCACTGCTCATCATCTTGCCGTGGCAACTGGAGAAGACAGATGTCTGTGCTGATGCTTTTAGATTATCACAGGAAGTCCTTCACTGCTGCTGCTCAGAGGCATAAACTGTTAACAATCAATTGGATCAATTGTCATTTATGAGTAAAATTTTTCTTAAAAAAATCTAATTTCTTTAATGGAGTATTTGAGTTTCACAAATTTACCGTGCCCATCAGGTCCAACCACCAGTTCTGAGGGGCATTTCATCCCACCAACCACTGTCTCTCCACAGACACCTTTTATCTACCCATTATTTTGCAGATGAGGAAACTTGGTGGTTGTGACGTGCAAACAGTAATATTGGACATGCTGCTCTCATTTACACTTAGAATGAAGGTTGTGTCTTTTCCTTCCAGATCCAGAACTAACTGCAATGTTCACACTGCTGCTTAGAGGCAAGGTGTGTGCTATATTCCTCAATCCAGCAATAGGGAAAACACAAATATTTTTTGTGGCACTGATGGTTTACAGACAAAATTCACTCATTTCTTTGCTGTGCCTAAAAAGCTGTGCTCAAGATACAAACATCTTTAAACAGGAAAAACTTCATATTACAAAATCAAGCTACACTAGGTTCCCACTGAACATTAAGCTACCAAACATATGCTTTATCTTACCACTTGAATCACAAAAATCCTGTGCTGCATTTGTGAGAGGGGAGCCCAAACAAATTTCTTTTTAACAAAATACGGCTGTAAAATGGCCAATTCCTACAGCTACTCACCATGTGGCTGTGTGCTTACTGCAGCTACAGCCATCACACAAGTGTCTGCAGTGTGCTGAGCAACCCCCTCTTCCCAAACCCTCCTGAAGGAGAGCAGGGAAACAATAGCTATAAGGTGATAAATGTGTCATGACTAGTGACAGGAAGGCTGAAGCAATGCTCAGTGTTTCTCTGGTTGAGGGGAAGACGAGCCTTGCAATATATTCCAGTGCCAGTGATTAGTGGAAGATTAACAGCTGTGAAGAGCACAACAAAATAACTTCATAGTATTAATTCATTTCCTAATCACAGCTTGGAGCTCACAGCACAAGGAAAAACATGTTTGCCTCTGTGTGTGTATAAATACAAAGGAGCATAATATTCCATTTCTTTCCCCAGGTATTACTGTGCATCACCAGAACACGAGTGGCTATTATGAATTATCTCCACCATCCTGTATTCTCCCTCTGCCCTCCCCACTTCCCTTTGAAAGGGGGGGTGGTGAGAAGAGAGCAAAGAAAAGATGGCACCGTCAGATTCCCTTTCTTCAGCTTTTAGCAGCCTTCAGAGGTCAGGATGCTATTGGCTCTGCTCTGTGTGCGAGCTGGAGCTGTTCACTTAGCAACAGAAAGCAGGAGCAGCAGACAGCAAAACTCTCTGGCGACGTGTGTGTGCAGTGGTGAGAGAGAGGGGGAGAGGGAAGGATGGCTCAGAGGATGCTCTCTGCCTGCACAGGGGCTGCCCTGCACCAGTGCTGCCTCCTCCAGGGATGGCAGCAACAGGTGCTGCTGCCCTGCATCCCACCGAAATGCACAGTGCATTTTAATATAGGAGCTTAATTGGAGCCTGCAAACAGCAGAACAGCAGACAGCCCCAATAAAGCCTGTATTTAGTGCGGGTCGTAAAGCAAGGATTCCGTGCCTGCAACTATACAGATGCAAAATGCCACGTGTTAGAAGGAAAAAGATGGGAAAGGAGGAAAGCCAGAGATAAGGTCATGTAGAAAGGACAAACGAGTTTACCTTCATCTACTTTTTCTCTTGCTATCTATTAGCAAAAAAGCCAAGACTTAAGCATTAAGTCTGTACCATTATTCAACCTGCAGAGCACAAGCTTGTATCTCAGCTACTTCTGAATAGCAGTTTCTTACAGAGCAGGGAAAGGAATAGCAGAGGAAGGTGTTAAGACAGAAAAAATACATATTTTGCAGATCTTAGCTCCTTTATGAAGCACAGGAGGCTTGTGCTGAGAGATTACTGATTATTTCAAGCTGCTGTTCAGAGCAACATAAGAGATTTCATGCAGATCATTCCACAGGGAACACAGAGCCTGCAACCCTGCCATGCAACTGGCATCAGGTATTTTCCTTTCTGCCACTGTTAAAGGAGAACTCTGAGCACTCACTAGGGAAAGCATAATTTACTGATATATAAGGTAATTCTCCCCCCTCTCCACCCATCCCCAAATGAAGCAATTGTAGATCCAATGTCACTGACCCTGTTCTTTCTCCCAATCGCTTTACATTTCTGTAAATCTAAAATTTTAATTTTAAAACTAAATATAAGTCCCTCTACATGTGGAGTGCATCACTGGTCTTTCTAACTTGGAACACTTGCAAATCAGGCCCACTGAAATGCAGCAGCTGAACAGCTCTGAGCAGATCAGTTCAAACTCCCCCACCAACCAGGACCCTCTTCCTACTCAGCAGGAGGAGCTCAAAAGCAAGCAAGGGTGTTGTTTTATCCTTTTCACCTCTTTTGTGTGACAATTCTATTACATTTTCCTTATATTCAATGATACAATGGATATGAAATAAAGGAAAGGAAATGGTACTTCCCTGGATTCAATATATCCAAAACATATATGCAATTGTTAAAGAGGAACCTATATTTGTGGAGGAACAGGTCCACAGCATGGGTTGCAGGCCTAATTCTCCTGTTACTTCCTCCACAGAAGGACTTCACCTTGCCAGCAAAAATCTACAGATGACAGGAACTGAGCAGAGGTGGAAAAAGTTGATTATTGAGAGTAGCCCATGGGTATTTATGAGAAACAGTCTGGTGTAAAGAAAATTAAAAAAAAAAAGAAAAAAAAGTAAAACCTTTAAATGAAGTTCATGGTCCTTGTTATTATCTCATGAATGTGAAATCTGTTTACAATATCAATACAGCTTTCAGGTGCATAAAATATAAATACACACACACCCATGGTACCAGATTATCAAAATTTCTGTAAGTTTAATTAATTAGTCTATCTAGCAAGTCCATCCAATTTGAGAATGGTGTTCCACTCTTTGGCCTGCCTTGGAGTCTCTCCAGGAGATTTTTTTCCCCCCTATTTCTTGTTGTGCCTCACAAGTGCTGGTGCAAAATAAGAAGCCCCTATTAGAAATAACAGCCCACAGCCCATCTTTTAATTTGTGCCTTAAGTTACTGGAATAAGCAGGGAGAAAGGGAATAATTCAGCAATTTTTTTTTAAACAAACATCACATTTCCTACATGCTTCAGCAATTTCACTTTTGTAGGAGACAAATCAATACTCTTCTCTGTGGAATTAAAGATTGTCATTTGGTAAGGGAAAATAGGGAATTTACCTTAAGGAAAACAATACATAATTCTTCAGAAGAAAAAAAAACCCAACAAAACTCAAACCTTCTTTTTGTCTAGTTTCTATTTTGTTAATAAAAACTAATGACATTTAGAGGGAAGAGTTTTTCTGGAATTCCCAGTAGCCAAAGGAGTTCCCCACTACTTCTAAAGTGGTGGTTTAGTTGTATTTTATATAGATCCTCTTTAAGCAAGAGCTTGTTATTAAAATATCCACGCTGGTTGCAAGAACAGAAATTGAAGCAATAATAGAACAGGTGTGCTGACTGGCACACCCTACACATCTCTGAGGACTCCTCAGTGAACATGACCTGGCACTAAACCATTGCCTCTTTGCTTTCCTAGTGGATTCTCCTCATGTGGGAGAATTACTCTGCCTCATTTTGCCAGAGTAGTTTAGGACATTTCAGTGGGGTCACACCTTCCTTTCCCAGAGGAGTCACCAGACCCTACTCAGCCCAAAACATTTTATTGTTTGGCCAGTTCTCACAGCACACTTAGAGCATGTCTAGGGCAGTGAATGCAGAAGGATAAATCCTCCCTTTCCTCCTACAGATGAGAACTGAGGCAGCTGACATAACTGCTCAATCACACAACAATATATAAATAGCAGCATGACAATGAAAAGCTCAAGCAGTCAACTCCTGGCCTTAAATATTTTCCTGACTGCATCACTGATTGTCTCTTTTTAAAAAGTCTTACAAAATTACAATAAAAACACATTTCTAAACAGTCATGACCCATCTGGTAAAGCTGCTGCTTTCTGTTGCTTGCATCAGTATTAACAGAATGCCAGCTGAGAATCTTGCTGTTGGTGTCAGGTAGCTCCACCAACAAGCAGGCTTCTTTTACAAAACTTCACTGGAATGATAGCTCTTATCATGGAAAGAGAATTTCACGAGGCAGAAGAAGAATGGTGAAATGCCTTGTGAGTGGCAGAGTGAAATCCAGTCCCACAGGCAGGCAGGAAGGCAGTGCTGGTGGGTGGTTATCAAGACAGTTTCATCAGGCAGTCGAAGGCCATGCAAAGCTTTATAAATCAGCATGAAGAGTTTACAACTGACACACCACTGAACACAGAACACTAAAGACTTCTCCTCTGAAAAAGCTGATTTTTGGCAGCAGCCTTCCTGCAGCTTTTAGATTTTGCTTACAAGAGTTAAAGGGTGGAGGCAGATAGAATCAAATAATCCAAACTCAAGAAAGCATGAATTGAAATCTGTCTCCATGACATAGAAATTATCTGTCACTGATAATATTCCTCAGATAATAAAAGTCAGGATGTGAAACAGCCCAAGTACTTCAGGGGAACTAGACAAGTGTGACATCCTCTGCTACCTGACAGACAATTGTGTCTACCTGAGCTTGGACCACCCTGGTGAGAAGCCAAGCAGGGAGGTCTGGCCAGAGATGGCCCTGGGGTTCTGACACCCACAGCAGCAGCACAGAAGATGAAAGGAGTGCCCCTCAAATCAACTTCACATGGAGCAAAACAACACCTGCAAATGACAGCCAAAAGATTGAAGTCTTACAAGGAGATGAGCACGGTGTCTTCCTGCAAGCTCGAAATGTGACTCCAGTGACCACTGCAACAATTCAATTGTCAGCCTTTTCAGTTTGGAAAGGAAAGGATTGACTAGGGCACCCAAACAGCATTTACAAGTACATATTTCACTAAGTCTAAAATTACTGAGTAGTAATTGGAACAGGAAAAATCTAAAGCAGCTGATTGATGGGAAAGCATGCAGGAACAGCCACTACAAAAAATAACCTGAACATTAATCACCACACCACCAAACAACACCATAGTCACCAAAGAGGAAAATTTCCTCTCTGCCATTTACTGTCAAGTGGAGATAACACAAACAAGAAATCCACACAGGACTAGAGATGGGCTCAAACACCTTGTGTATATCATTAGCTGAAAACTACCACAAGCGTCAGTGGGGCTGGACTCCACTTTCTAACAGAAATACAACGAAGGAGAAGGAACAACTATCCAGATAACACTCATATATCCATTTTAGCAATACAGGCAAAATCTTCCATTAATAAATCCCCAAGGAGAAATTCACAAACTATTTTTTCACCTAAAAATTCAAAACCTATTCCTTCTCAAACAATAAAGCAGGTTTTGCACACTCTCAGAAATATTTTCCTGGGGGGAAAAAAAAAAAAACCAGAGATTGAGGAGAGAGATGAGAGAGATCATTCTCATTGTAATAAACTGATTCTTGGAAAGCCTGACCCACCAGAGAAGATAATTAGCAGTCAGGCTAGTAATTCTCTTTAGCCATGCAAGTACAGCTGTTAACTCTTTCTGTAAAACAGAGATAAAAAACTGAGATGAAGGATAACTGCAGTTTTCTAAGTGATATTCCAACAGCTCAATATTTTCTTCTTAAGTTTGACATGTCCTTCTGCAATCACCTAGTGATGTAATGTAAAATTTAAGATGTCATCTACATGCAAAGAAATCCAAATGAAGAGTATATCAATTATGGGGGAAGGTCTGTAAGACAGAAGACGTGCAGAGTGTTTGAAAGCACAAATATAAGAAGTTCCCCTGTGCAGCAAATCCTTAGGACAGTTTGGAAATGAAACACAACAGATATTCACCTTAATGTGCTAATCCCATGACACCAAGGAACAGAGACACTGCAGTAGCAAATCTAGGATAAAACCATGAGAAGGCCAAAACAAACTCTGAAATGGGACTGAGAGGGCAAAAAATGGCCAAAATTAAGAGAATTATTGTGTACTGAGCACCAAATGGAGCAATTTAAATTACAGGGAGATATAACAGGAGCATCATTCCTAAGCAGCAGAGATTTATGAGCAGACATCAGTGGGAGTATGTTTTGGGTATTATAAACCACCTTCTCACTATTTAAAAAGCATTTTGGATTTCACAGTGACCTGAAACATTCTCAGGGCCAGAGTGGGCTGTTGCTGATTTACAGCTCTGAGGATAACAGTGTACCATGCTGATGAAGCCAGAGCAGTTTCTGCCAGCCAAGGCCATGCTCCAGGGACTTTGAAGGAGCTCTGTTAACTCTAGGCCATTTGAGGGGCTTCTTCCCTTCTCTATTCTCCCCACTTTTGTACCCTGGGACTTCCCTGGACACTACAGCTCATCCTGCAATGAGAGGACATACACTGGAAGAAGAAAGTCAGCAGACTCCTCTTTTCACACTCAAACTCATTTCCACCCACCCTGCCTGGGTGGGTCCACATCAGGGTCTAAATTTTGTCTAGTAAAATTAACACAGGCTTTTGGCAACAAAAGTAATTACCATTAGACTTGAAAGAAACAACTTGTAAAACACACCAACAAAAGCAGCAGCAACACAGTGACATTAATGACTGCATGATGGAATCATTTATTTAGCGGCTACTTTAGACCTTGGCATATAGTTACACCTCAGTGAAAATAATCTAAATAGATTCCACACAGTGATTTTGTGGTTCATTAGCAAACCTTTTCATTTGAAATCCTTTTAGGGCTACATGTCCTTTCTAGTACTGTTTTGCTAGCTAGGAGCACCTTGTCTGAATTGCTGGATCGAATTTGGAAAAATTGCACCAAAAACCCAAAGCTATCCCCATCTGGTGACTGTTCAACATCCTATATGGACACTAGCCTGTGTCCAGCACTGGGTGAACAGGTGTCCACATAATAGCAGCCATCACAGTTGTCACTGGTTTGTAATCCCATTTCCAGACTTGACACTCAGGCAGAATACTAAAAGCCTGTCAACCCTTCAGCTGATCCTTCCCTGCAAGCTTGGGAGGAACCCTCTCTCCCTGCTCCTCTGCCTCACATTGTTGAGTGGCTGGTGGTGAATTCTGTGCTGGATTTCACTCACTAATACCTCCATTCTTGATCGTTTGAAAAGAAGGAGCATGCAGCATTAACAAAAAGAAACGCCCTTGGAAATCCAGTGTTGTGCAAATACACAGGGACTGGGGCTGCTCTCTTTGCTGTTCAGGTTCCAGAAACACTCCCCACAAATGGTAACTTCACTTAAGCAGTAGTGGAACCAGTAGAAAAAGTATTTGCTACCTCTAAGATCAGGTGAAACAAAAATAATAAGACTCTTTCCCTGGGCTTCGTGAATATCTAAGAAAAATAATAATTTTCATTGAAAATGGCTGACCCAGCCATAAAATCTTAGTAAAAGATTCCTGCAGGAACCTAAAAACCATATACATTTAATTAGCAACAGATGGCAAATCAAAATAAGAACTCATAATTAAAAATAAATTTTTAAAAAATGAAGATAAACAGAATAAGGCACCTGTGGATTTCACTAGTGTCTGTGAGTTCACAGACAAGTTTACAAGCACAACAAACACACAGGACTTGGATGAGCCACAGGAAGTAATTGTGCATTGCTAGATCATAGAAAATGTGAGGTAAAGACTCATTAACTTCCAACTTTCCCATGGAGCTACAAACTGACATTTGTTACCTGCTATTTCCTAAGGGCTCACACACACTCATTTAACTCTTCAGCCGAGGCCAGAAAGCTCTCAAAGCTGCATT
The DNA here is from genome assembly GCF_009819885.2 of Catharus ustulatus. NCBI lineage: Eukaryota > Metazoa > Chordata > Aves > Passeriformes > Turdidae > Catharus > Catharus ustulatus. The sequence continues at coordinate 9,887,315 of NC_046225.1, forward strand.
TCCCACAGGCACAGGACCCCTAAGCTGAGTGCTAATAACAAACCCTGTGCTCCCAGGCAAAAGCATTTCCATGTGGAAAATCCCTTCTCAGGAGGAAATTGCCACCACTGTGTGATGTGGCAGGGGAGAAAAGGCTGCTCCCCTGAAAATCCACCCACAGCCAACTTGGTGACATTTGAACCCCTCCACTTGACCTGACAGAGCCCTCTGAACCTTTGCCAGGCTGGTTGGAGCAGTTTGGAGCAAAGAATGGGTGGGGGAGATGTTTGTGCTGATTTGGCACAGCCTGGTATTTGGTAACAGGGCCAAAGGATGGGCATCCCAAACTCCTGCTCTTCCTGGCCAGTGATCCATACTATCTGGGAATTACCAGATACCATGGCAATAACTTTCCTTGCTCTATCTAAACTTTACCAACATGCCCATGTCCTCAAAAGCACAGCCATTCTAAACAATGATCAAAACAAAACTTTTAACTTAATTGAAAAAAAAAACCCACTATGAAGCTTGCTGGGAGGATAAAATATGATTACTTTCCAAACACCAAGAAAAACCAGCACCAGAAATCCTTTGGCAAGGTCTAAAAGATGAGATTCTTAAAGTGAACCTGAAATGACCAAACTTAGCAATTACACATTCTGCCACATAAGACACTTATCTAATTCTGAGTCTTTGTGTGCAAACAGACAGGGTTTTGCCTGTTTGGCTTGTTGCCTTATAACAGAATTACTCCCTTTGCATCATGCAAGTTGATTACACCAGCTACAGAAATAGAGCAGAGAATCAGGACTGGTTTTCTTGTCCTGTGAATGTCTGTCTATTTAACATCAGTCTCTATACATGTATACCCATGAACATACATGGGATAAAGCATGAACAGAACAATGAGGCTTTTATCATCTTTAATACATTTCTGTTATATACAGAACCTTTCAGCTTAAATATGAGCTTAAACTTGAATCTCTCACATGCATACAGTTATATACTTATTTATAGCTACAGCAATAGGGAGGCTGCTTGGAAAAGTAGAACATCTTTGGAAAAAGTGGGTGGTGATAATGCAAAACAGAATCTGCTTTTCAACTTTACTGGCATCTCTGGTCTGTGAAAACTGAACTTGAATCCCCTTTTTCAGCCCAGTGGATTTCTTTGAATCATGTGCCATAATCCTGTCTGCAGGAATTTTTCTCTGCCCTATCCCCTCAATCATCCTTTAGGAGTTTGGCAGCATTCTGGCCATCAGAAAATTGCAGAAGGAATAGAAATGGGCTCCTCCACTCTTTGCACTCTCATACAAGCAACAGACCAACAAAAAGCAGGCAGCCCTGGGTGTGAAGATAAGTTTTGAGTCGCCTTGCCCCACACTGAGTGAATATATCTGAACTCTCTGACTGCTGGAAATAGTGGGACACCATCTCAGAGCAGAGGGTGCCTTACAGAACACAGAACCACCCAGCCTCCCATGCCTCTTAATATTTGTGGATTAAATTTTTCTTTTGTTTCATAATCCAGGGGACAGGAACAAGCTCACTGTTGGTAAAGTCCATCACTTGGTCTTTGGAGAGAACTTGTGCTCTGCATGATAAGCTTTAGCAAAGAGTAACCAGAGATGTTTGCTGTGCATGGTTGTATAGTTTCTAATAACACATCCCAAGTTGTGATGATTTTAATGTGTAAATCATGCCATGGGTATTTTGCATGCTATATTCCTGTATGTAACTGCACAGCTATTTAGAAGCTATTTTCATGTACCCTCAGCCCTCTCTTGTTGCTCTCAGCTCGCAGTAACTGCAAGACAAATAAAGCTGCATCTGTCTCCTCACAGGGAAGGTGACAGGAAATGGGAAACAATGACAAGCCCAGGCCTGACTCTCAGCTTGCTAACCACTGCAAACTGCAAAATTGCCTTTCACTGCAGTCAGCACAAGGCCTGCCACTTTCTTCAGCAGCACCAGAACTTCACCTCTGCACAGGATTTCCTTGGCTTTATCGAGCCACTTACATCATACCAGCCATGCTAGTTTTTTAACAACAACTTTAAAATACTGCAGGCTCGCTTCAGTATTTAACACTACATTAGAAAGGTTCAGCAAACACTGTGAACATGGAACAGAGCTCCTTGTGCCTGCCTTGTGTAGGCAGAGACTTCATAAAAGCAGCTTATACTTGGCCAGGCTGTGCAAACTGTTTGGCTGCTAAAGAAATTTGCTGACCTCTTCTTTAAGTTAGCTGCAGACTTGCAGGGAGATTTATAAAGCCCCTCTGCATCTAATATGTTCGGTTTATAATCAAGTAACTCGTTCATGGTGCATCCAAGTCAGCCAGGCATGAAATGCTCTCTGTAGATAAGGCAGACAAAACTGCTGCATTCCCTCCTGCTCCCTGACCTTAGTGGGGCTGTTGGGATCTTGCATGTTAAGGCAGGCTGAGAGAGCACTTGAAGAATGGGGTTAAAACTAAGTCAGCCTTTCTGTTCTCTCTCAATGATTTCCGATCGATGCCAACCTCTGCTGTTGTCGGCTCAGCACAGATCAGACCCGCTGTGAAGTTTGCTTTTCTCTGCCTCTGGCATTGCAGCCACTACCAAGGACTCTGCAGAGCTAGAACCACCTGCCTGTTGTGTTCAGGAAAAAGAGACCCAGAGTGCTGCTTCACTGACACAGCAAGGCTAACAGGAGCAAAGCCTTGGTTGTGTCACTGAAATGAATAAGTATGTCCTGCTGGATGTGCAATGAAAAGCTCTCCTGAAACAGAGGGACTCAACTGTGGTTTCACCTTGGGAGCAGCTGTACTGCAGTCTGGAAACCCTGCACATTGTACTGATGCTCTGATGTGCTCATCTGAGGGGCCTCACACGCCCAGAAGGAGGAAGAGAAAACATAAAGATGGCAAAAAAACCCTGGGTTTCAACACAGCTGTGAGGCACTGGAAGAGGGTGCCCAGAGAAGCTGTAGATGACCCATCCCTGGAAGTGCTCAAGGCCAGGTTGGATGGGGTTTTGAGCAGCCTGGTTCAGTGAGAGGTGTCCCTGCCCATGGCAGGGAAGTTGGAACTCTATGATCTTTAAAGGCTCCTGTCACCCCAAACCATTCCATGATCCCCTGGAGAAAGAGGGAGGCTACACAGAAGCACACAGGCCACCAACTGCAATGTTTCATCTACAGTGGCAGAGTGGCAGCATGACATATGTTTTCATGACTGTGGTGATAAAAATATACCTGGAGGATATAGAAGTTATGTCATGCTGTCTAAAATCTCTGCAGGCCCAGTAACTAAGCAACATCTAAACCTTTGCATTCCTCATTAGGGGAGTTCAAACCCATTAAATTTGCTTGGACTGGCAAGGGTCAGAATTTAACCCATTATTTCTGAGCTGGCTTTTTTCCCCAGTGCTGGTAGGAGGCACACATGATTATCCCCCACAGGGTACCAACTAAACACCTAGAGGAACCCAGTATTAATGACCCAGCTCTTCATTCCCAGTTCCAACCATATGGGTACTAAAATTGTTAGATCCTTGTTTTGTGTGTTAAAAAAAGGAGTTGATTTTCATGCACACCTCTGCCATTTCCCTGTAGAACACCTGGCTGTATAATCTACATCACCCTTTTCTTTTCTCTCTCTGCCCTGTGCCACTGGGGCCATGTCTGCATGACTCCCTCCAATACACTTTTTCACATTTGTTTTGTAATTCCAAACAAAAATGGAATCAAAACAAAGCAAAACTGAAATGGAAGCAGTGAAATTCTTTCCAGGCATCCCCAGGTGTTTCAGTAATATAATACACACCTTGACTTCAGTTTTTCTGTTTCAGCCCCATTCAACTAAGCATCCTTATTAGGATACAATCCAAAGAAGTGTTTAAATGCCTATTCGAATACAGATGGTTTAAACACTTTTCTGAATTAAACTCTTTAACTATCAGCTCTTCAGAACAGAAAGAATGCTTTAATTTTGGCTCAAAGAGAATTGAAAAATCAGATGGAAGAATGCTCTTCATGGCTGCATTGGTAGCTGGCTGCAACACACACAAAACCAGAAATACCTTCTCACTTCCTCTTAAGTTTGTGCACTGGATCTTAAAGAAGAAGCAGACAACAGGAAACACTTATAAATCTCGTCAGACAGACCACTAGGCATGTGCTCAGAGAAAATCCATGGACCTGCCATTTCTGGGAGAGAATTACAATCACTCAATGTCAGAGTTTCCACTTGTACAACAGGAAAAGTGCTGCTCAATTCATCCTAAGAGACATTAATATGATTTGTTGCTTATCCAGTGCTTTGAGATAAAGGGTCCTTTTCACTCCAATATTAAAATAACCAGGACCTCTTTGTTTCCCCAAGCCTCCAAGTGCCCTTCTTGGTCTCTCAGTGTGGGTGGATCACAGCTTCCACCAGTGTCTGTGTGCAGCACTCCTACAGGAGAAAAAGGGGCCACCACCAAACATCCACACACGATCCAGGAGGGCTTCATGGACCTGCACTGCTTCCAAGCCTCCCTGATTTCAGAGGGCTCAGCATTTTCTGAGTTAGGAGTTGCATTTTCCTTTCCCTCATTTAATTAAATCTTTTGTGAAACAACAACAAACAACAGCACCCCTCCCACTCCCTCATGTTCCATTTCCATGGCAGAAAGCACAGCACACCTTTTGCTCAGGCAGCCTCCTCCCTCCCAGCTGTGCACCAAGGGGGCTGAAACCCATGGATGCAGCAAGGCCACAGGGAATGTGTGCACATCATCCAGTCTTGAGCACACACAGGACTCTGGTTGTGGCAGCATGTTTTGTGTCACTTTAATGATGCACAGCCCTGCTAGCTTCCCCCCTCCCCCCAAAGCTTTATGTAGGAGGCATAGTTATATAATAAAATTCCTGTTTCTGCAGCATTTGCCCCATACCAACACAGAAATGCAGGCTTTATTATTCTTCCCAAGTGGCAGGCACTGAATTGCAAGTGTTTTAACCCTCTTCTCACTAAACCCTCAGATTGATTTCGGACTCACAACAGCAGGAGAAACAGCCACTGATCATTTCTGCTCTCTCCACTTGTGAGGCTGATTCTTGGCCTTTGAGATCATTTTTATCAGCTCATAAACACCTGCTTATTAAGGATCAAATTTATTTCCTGGGGAAACTTTTACTCACCATGTTTGGGTTGCATCCAGGACTAATGTGCCTCAGCCCTAGGACAGAGCTCCTTGACCTGGTTTTACACTGTGGCTGCATTGAGAAGGATGGAGCTCATGCTGCAAAAGGGCAAAGGTACAGCTGGGGCTGCTCTGCCAGCCACAGGGTCTCTGTGAAGCCAAGACTGCAGGTGTGTGATGGATCTGAAAGGGGAGCCAAGGTAACCACCTTTGACATCTTGGCCATGTGCTGGCAGGACACATCTCCCTTTGCAGCAAGGAGCTGATTTCCAGTCACTGGTTCTGAATGCCTGGGCATCAGTTTGCTTTTCAGGACCCTGCTTTGTGTTATCCAGCTGTGCAGGCATTTTGGAGAAGCTGTTAAGCCAAACATGGACTGAAATGTCACTGAGAGACAAGCAGGTGGCCAACACAACTTATTGGTGTCTCTTCCACCAAATCAAGGAGGGGTCTGTCTGTTGTGGAGGAGTCAGTCAGCAAGAAGATGATCACCCAGAAAGAGAAGATCTCTTACATTGCCAGATTTACACTTTTCCAGCCAAAGCACTAAAGACACTGAGAGGAAGGTTTCTGAAGCAGATGCTGTTAAGCTTACATGGAAGTGTTTCTGAATAGGAAAGCATTTACAGTGAATTAACAAATAACCCCTCTTGGGGTACCAGGGCTTCCACAGACATTTGGAAAGGGATCAGGTGTTTGGGAACATGTTCACTGCCAGCACAGTGCCAAGAAGATCATGTCCCTCTAGTGCCTGGCAGCAGTGACCAGAGCCCAGCTCAGGAGAGCTGGGCAGGGAAGCACATGGGTGCTGCACACAGCTTCCCTGCCATACCCCAGAGCAGGGTATTCCTGGAGCCCCAACCCTTCTATGGCCAGGCAAGTAAAAGGCTACCTGAGCTACATCACATCTGACACCCCTACTTCCAAATCTCTTTCCTACAGGGTAGACACTCCCAGAGCCTTCCCTCCACCTTTGCTTGGTGCAGCGATTCCACCAGGTCACTGAGCAAGGGGAACAGGGTTTGGTCCCTGCAGGAGCATGCCCAGGAGCAGCACCTGAATTCTGCAGGCTTCAGAACAGCACTGAGCACATCTGTGTATCACTTTCACAATTAAAATTCTCAGCAGCTTTCTTACCAGAGAATACAGCTGTCACCACTTTAACTGTACTCCTTCATCGACACTGACTGACCTTCATTCACAATCTCCCTGAGCAAGTATTTCCAGCTACCTGCCTGTGGTGGCCTTGAAACACCCAGCAGCCTAATTCTGGGATACAGACACCTCTGGAGCCATTTATTCACATGGAGCTGTGAACACCATACATAATCTTCCCAATAATCTGCACTGACTAAGGCCTGCTGAGTCACTATCTTGGTTTTTCTGTAGGCATAAATTTTCACAGCCCACCATGAGTGCAGTGTAAGCAGTTCCACAGCAGTGCAGACCAAAAGAAGGATCTTAACACCAAGGAATGAGGGGTGCTTCATCAGCATGACCTGACTGCCTAAAAACAAGGAGGAATTGAGGATAAAACCACCTTCCCCCAGCCCTGCCCCAGCCACACTGACTGGGCTGGTCAGCCTTGCTGCCTCCACCAGGGCTAATGGGGAGCATGATCCCTTGGTGGTTAGTCATGTCCCAGGCCATTTGTGCTGCTAGTTAATGGGGATGTCATCTGCTTGTTAATACACCTTTTGCTTTTTTTCAACAACCTAAGCTAACAAAGTTTGCCACAGAACACCCAAAAAAATTCTACATTCTTAAATAAAGTTACAGGTAGAGTTGTAAAATCTGCTCACCTCTTATTCTGATTATCTGATTTGTTTACCTAAAAATGGTTTATTTGGGAAAGGAAACATTTTTTAAAAACTAGGAAGATTAATTCTGCCCTTTCTCATTCCACAGCTTCCCTTATAAGCACAGATTTAAATAAAAGGTGTTGGGTTTTTTTCCTCCCAGGGTCGTGATCGTGCCACAAGACTGAGTGTGAAGCTGGGGAACAGACAGCAGATGAAATGATGATCTGACCTTTGCCTATAAAACAGCTTGGGAGGCATGGGGGGAGCTCAAGAAGGTTTTTCCTCCCGTGAAGCTTCAGGCAGCCACAGGAATGCATCTCTAGGAACAGGCTGGCTGCATAAACTGGATAGAACAAGTTCAGAGCAGTGCTGCAGCTTGCTCTGACATCACATCAAGGAGGGAGATTTTTGGGTACAGAGGCAAGCAGGGGCTGTGGGGCTGCTGCACTGCACCCTCCACATCAGCCAGCAGGGATGGGGCTGGCAAAGCTGCAGAAAGAGTGTCACAGTCAGTTTTGGGAGCTGCTGCATCTCAAATCTGTGTGCTGGAGTGCTGCTTTCTCACTGCCAAGGCTTGGCTGTGGTCATGAAGGAGCTTGGGTAGGGCTGGGATCAGGCTGAGACATGAAGCTGTGTCCCTCAACAAGCAGGGCTGGGATAGCAACGTTTCCACTTTCTAATGATAAGTCTTATGAACTCTGGGCAAGAGCAGGAGCACTGTGTGGGTGGATTGATGTTGAAATTACCCTGTGTTTAATCACATACAGCACAGAGTTGTTTTCTGTCTGCTGTAACAGGGTCTGTTTCCTCCAAGGATGGTTCTTGCCTGGACTTGAACAATAATTCAGATGAAGGCAGGATGTAAAATTAAAGCACAACTGTTGTTCCTGAAGAACTGCAACTGTGAGTATCCCCCTGTGGGACAAGAATATCTTGATCCCTTTGGTGCAGCTTAGCTAAAAGGATGAAAAGTATAAGTCACACTTCTGAGTGCTCCCCAAAACCATCAACTGGCTAAATTCTTATTAACAGATTTGAAGAAGTATTTTAAAAAGATTTTGCTACTCTAAACATTTCACTGTAGCAGTTCAGATTTACTATGGGGTTTTTTTTTTCTTTTTGATTGTTGTTGTTTTTACATGTGTGTGGGATTTTTTGGCTGAAGAACTTGTGAGTGCAGTTTAACCTGCTAAGAGGATGCAGCTGCTGCTGAGTTTGGCCAGGGCTGGACCATCATGCAAGGACAGGAGCTGACACCCACAATTCTCTCCTGGGATGTCAAACCTCAGCACTTATTGGTCAGTCCAAACTGAGCATATACACTGACAATAAGCAGTGTTTTATGGCACAGAGCTCGCTCTAGAACACTAAATTTATGCTGTCATAACTTCCACAGAGCTAACATGGTTAAAACCAGAGCAAGTAGCAAGGTGAATCAAATCCAGCAGCTCTCAGATGGAGCCCAGTGGAAGGGTTTTTCCTCTCAGCCATGCTAGAGAGACTCTGGAGCATCCCTGTACAACAGGGCTCACACTGGCACTAGTGACTTTCAGCTTGATCCAGCTGTTTCAAACACCCTCTGGGAAGATACATTTATATTCATTCTCCAGATCCCATTGATGATACGACCTGGTGCACCAAAAATCCCAATGGCATGTCCAAACACATGAAAGAGAGAAGGTGAGGAATACTGAGTCTCTTACAGAGGAGTGGAGACATTATCTGAACTTTCTACACTGTTGTACATTTTTATATGGGATATGCAGAGAAAAAACTAACAAACACAGTATATTTTTATTATCTTAGTTCTTCCTACGCTGAAAGCAAATCTAATATTTCAAATATTTTTTCTTTCCATTTACAAATGTTTAAGGTCTGATAAAACAGTATATATCTATAGCTGTAAGCAATGCAGATTTTTCTTTAAGAAGGATGACAAAGCTTTCTATTGCAAATATTTGTGTGCAAATATATTTATCCTTCCATAGTTAATCTACAGGAAAGAAGTAGGGAACATATGTAATAAACACAACTGTAATCAGCATAAAATAATGGGAAGACAAAAGTGCCTTAGAAGTGCTGTTGGTAACAGTGAGCTCTTTCAGATTTTTCCATGCTTTTCTTGCAGGTTAAGATTATAATTGCTCTCAGTATATTCAGAAAGCCTGGGCCAAACTCTTCCCCAGTATAATTCCACTTGGATTGATCAGGATTAATTTAGCCTATTGCTTCAAAAATCACAGTTGGTTTTTTTCCCCTCAGATAAAGCAGAATATGTATTATGAAACTGAAGAATAAGACAGAGCAGAACTAAGCAACTTGAAAAACAAAGCATCTCAGCTTTCTGACTTGATTCAGGCAAAACTCCAACAGTTGTACCTCAAGGTAGTGAGCTTTTTCCCTTTTTAAGACCCATGCTGTATGTTTTTTTTTTTTTTTCTGTTTCACACTTGCTGTTCTTACAATTAGGATTTATAAGCTCTATAAGGGAAGTACATTAGAGAAGAAAAATTTCTGGCTGTTTGACACAGTGAAATTGTTGATTCACAACTTTTGTAACTGCAGACACACTGCAATGTAGTGACACTTGCTACAAAACACAATTGGCAGGCAATTTTGGGCAGGTGCTGCCTCCAAAACAGAGACTAACTATTATTTTACTATTATTATTACTATTGCTTTTTCACAATACATTTCACAAGTTTTTATGTCAACTATGTCCTCTCTAAAGACCATGGTTTTCACCTTATCTTCTCTTTTTGTCTTATTTATTTAACAGGCTGTGGCTTCACTTTTTCTATAATCAGAGAATCATTTAGGTTGGAAGAGTTCTTTAAGATCATCTTACATATTTGGAGATTACTAATTTAGCAGAACTGCAAAATTTTAAAAAGCCTATAAGTATTAGAACTATCTTTGCAGTTGTGTGAATATAACCTACTGACAGGAATGTGTTTAAAAGAAAAAAAAAAGAAAAAAATTCAAAATAATCAAAAGCAAAATAATGAGTGGTTTGGGGATTTTGTTAAATATCTTACAGACTTCAAAAGAATTGTTCAATTAAGAATAGAAAGGTGCCCCATGCCTTTTATTTTTTTGTTTAATTCTGCCTGATGTAAAACCAGCTAATGAAAAAACTTTAAATATGAAAGATAGCTATCAGGTTTTTAAGACATGATGCTGAAATAAGCATCTCTGAAAACTTCTTTTCCCCAAGTAATTTCTTTTCAGTGCAATGCAACATTTTCCCTTTTCACTATGAAAAGACAAAACACGCATTCAAACTCACACATAAAAAAATTCTCACTGCAGGGATCACGACGCAAACTGAGAGCTCAGGAGGTCAGCAGTGACACAGGGGGAAGAAAAGAGAAAAGGACTTGGGGAAATGACTGCACAAAATTGTGCAGCTCTGCCTTAGTGCACATCCCCAGCCTCAGCAGGAAGGGCTTTAGCACCATGATGCTCCTGCCTTGGTAGAAGCACACACCAAATTCTGGCAATTCTATTTCAATATCAGGGCAGGTATTTGCCATTTCACCTACACAGAACCTACACCCTGCAGTCCCAGAGGTGGGCAGCATGAGCCCTTCCCACCTTAATAAACACATCCTGAGCATAAAAGGCCCTTCTGGAACGGGGCTGAAGTTTGTTTAAATAATCACTCCTTCCATCAGATTTACATTTCCCACACTAACCTTCCCCTAGTTTACTGCCACGTGCCTTTCTGGAAAAAGGCAAGTTTGGCTTTGAAAGGCCGCTCTAAAAAAAAAAATCTAAGGGGTAATAAAGTTAGAGCAGAAGCCATGGCAACAAAGGGCTCCACTGAAGTGACTGCTCCCATAGGGAAAAAAACTAGCCTGTAAGTAGCTGTCCAATGAGGTTTGCTGCATGAGCATAAGAAACAGGCCAGGAAGCTGCAGAACATAAAGAATTCCTGCTGTGTTCCCCCCAGTGTGTCTCCTTTAAACTCAAGGGTGTGCATTAGCTTTTCACATCTGGAGACGTGGGTTCAGCTGTGCATTAGCCCACACGTCTCCATCTCTTCACTAAAGAAAAAAGTGCATCCAGAGGCATGCAGGTACTTAGGAGAACCCCACAATTAAAGGGAAAATAATGCATGTTCACTTCCAAACAGATAAAATCTGACTACGGGTTTTCAGCACCTTGCATGTTTCCCTGAGAGCTGCTCACAAGCTGCAAAAATCCTCTGGTTTTTGGAACAACTCTTTAGAACACGAGAAGGTACATCATAGAGAAGTATGGATGAGTATTTTGGAGATGTAAAGTCATGCTTAGGACACAAAACCTTTAACTCACAGGTACCAAAAGGAGGAGCTCCCATATTCTCTCTCTACCTGCTGTCTCTACACCCAGCCACAAAGATTCCTCTGTGTGGCACTGACCCTTGTCCTACCTGCCAATGAGCCATTTTAATATGTCAAAAGAGTACAGAGGAGGTGGGCAGCAGGAAAGCTACACATATTTCCAGTGGTTTAGGGAGCTTTAATAAAAAAACCAAAAAATAATCTCCTGAGAAGGCCTAACAATTGACCAAAAAAAAAAAAAAAAAAACCAAAAAACAAAAAACACCAAAACAAACAAACAAAAAAAAACCCAGTGAGGAAGTAGACATCAGAAGCTGAAAATTGTGGGTAATCAGTCACACACTGAAAAGTATTTCTTCTCTTTCCAGGTTTTGCAGCAAGATATCTCTGAGCCTTTTGGAAAAGGTTTGAGACCAATGGAAAAAGCTGCTTGCTGTGCAACTGCAGAAAACTGAGCAGACCAGAACTAGGGGTGGACTCAGGGTCTAAAACAAGTTAATAGACTGTGGATTCCTTTTGCTGTCCTTAGAATGGTTTCTAAACATGAAGGTCTAAGGTTGAAGAGTTTCTTGGCCACTGATCATCAGGAACCAGAAGGCATAAGGGCAAGATGTAAAGAGGATCATTCTGCCCTCGTGGGAAGTGCTAATGCCCACTCCCAAAAATCAGAAGGTTGAACAAAACCATCCCAGAAGACACTGCCTTTAACCGGTTCTGTCCCAACCAGTAAGGCCAGGCCTGCATTAGCCAGTGTGTTCTGTTCCCAGAACACAGCTCTTTTCCAAGCATGGACCAGAGCTGGACAGAACCCCAGCTGACCTCTCCATGCAAAGCCATTTCACCATGGAGCCTCCTGAAGCAGCTTTCACATGACTGTGCCACAAACACTTGAACATATTGTCAAATATTTATTATATGCCTGGCTTTGTGTGATCTTGGGACTCCACCAAAGTCCTTTCCCTCCAGGGGAGGTTCCCTCACTCAGGGTTCAGCTGGACTAAGCACTTTGGAAACTCCTCTTGGAAGGTTTCCCAGCTCATCTGTGAACACCTGATTGACAAAACCAATGCTGTATCTCTTTTAAGGGTTGGTAATCACGCTGCTCAGCCTCTCTCCCAGACCATCAGTACTGTCATCATTCCATAGAGCAGCATGACCCCCAAGGTGCTCTGCTCTTAACGTTTTCCAGCCTTTTCCCCTGGTACAAATTTGCAATTTTTTTGCTTCCTGTTTAAGACAGTTATTAAACTTGCAGAGTGACTGTAAGACTCACTTCTTGATTACCAGCTTTGCCTAGCAGCCTCTTCTGAAAAACTTCAACAAAAACCTTTCAGGAGTGAAAATAAGTTACAGCATAGATAACATTTCTCCCATTGTGCACTACCTTAACTTTTTGAAAGAATTCTAACATATTAGAGGAAGTTTACACCTAGAGAAAGTAATACTGGTTTGCACCTCAGGTACTTTATAATGACATCTATAATGACTTTCTCAACAATTTTCTTAGGCACTTAAATGAGGGTCATGGGTTTATAATTCCCTGGATCACCCTTATCATCTCTCCCACCTCAATAAAAAGAGCACTGGCAATCTTCCAGATTCTTATTATAGCTGTAATGATAAATTAAATCACATTTATTTTGGGGTTGTTTTTTTCCTAGGAGGTAATTCAGCTAATACTACAGAAATTAACTGCTGACTTAATAGATTACTGTAGTTCAAATATTATAATATTAATATCCTCTATATTTACATACACATGTTGGTCAATCTCAAACTGCTTTAACAACAAAGCCACTATCTTTATCTCCATTCTGAAGACCAGGAAAATGAAGCACAGACAAGGGCATTACAGGGTAAAGTTACAAGCAGAGTCCAAGTCTCAGATTTGTATCACTGCCTACTAAATCATGAGATTCAATGAGGGCTTATTAAGTATAAAAGTATCTCTACTCCTGCCAACTCTTTACCAAAAGGTAATGTTAAGCTCACCAGGTATTCCGGTGTAAAAAGTGTTTTATATTCTAATTTTCTCTTCTTAATTGTCCCTTGAGCTTCCAGAGATATTCAGGCTCATCAGCTCTCTAGTGGATTTCTAATACAATTCTGGAAGAAAATTACTTTTTTTTTCCCTTAATATATTTGTCCTTTTAACTCCCTTTCATTCATCTTGGTCTCTAGCTTTCCTTCAAAAGCATACACTTCACTACTTACATGACTCATAGTGAGCTTATTTTCCCCTCACCAACTATTGCTCTGCATTAATATTTGTCTCTTCTCATTTAAACATTATTTTCCTCTCCTTATACTCCTTTCTTCCCATTACACTATAAGAATAAGTGTCATCATTCTGTTTGACTCTTCCATTTGTATCAACATCTAATCACATTCTGCAGCACCAAGCTGATGGATTCAGAGATACCCCGCAGTCATCAGTTCCATGCAGTAAACAATTAGGTTCTTAATTTTTTTTTCATGACCAGATCCTCAAAATGGGCTAAAATAGAGCTGTTCAGTGCAGCCAAAGACTAGGAGCAAAACCAGTCTTCCCTGTATTAAATCAAAGGAGTTCTCCACCCTGTTTCTGGCTCCAATTAGTTTCCTCAATCTCCTTTTCTAACAACCTGATGATTCTTTCACTCCTCTTTCCTGAGCAAAGCACTTCCTTGGTGCTAGGTATCACATTAACACTAGGAACTTCAGTGTACACAGCATCTGTTATCTAAAAGAATCCCGAGGACCTTTGGAAACCCCACACAGTCCCATTGAGTGAAGCAACTCATCCATGAATGGGAGGAGGATGTGCAGCAGCTGTTTATCAGCACACAGAAACAGAGCTCAATAGGACAGATGTTGCAGACTGACAATGTAGAAAGAAGTTAGGTGAGCAAAATATAACTCTTGCACCTGGGTTAGACATTACTGTTAACACCCTTTTTCTAGGAAAAGTGCCATGGGATAGCTACTAATGACATTTTTCAAATTCTTGAGTAAACACTTCATCCAAAGTACACAAGGTGAAATTGCAGCTCTTGCCTCAGTATTTGAGTGCTGAAAGAGAACCAGGGGAGGGAGGCTCGACTTGAAAGCTCCCATGGTGTGGCAAAAACAAGAGCTAGCTCTACAGCTAACGTCATGGTCTTCCTTGGAAGAGTTTCCAAGCAGCAATACAGAATCATGGAATCATGGAGGTTGGAAAAAGCCTTCTATATAATCAAGTTCAACCATCAAACCAGCACCCTCACCACATTCACCATTAAATCATATCCTCGAGTGCCATATCTAAACATTTTTTAAAGCTTCCAGAGATAGTGATTGCACCACCTCCCTGGGCAGCCTGTTCCAATGCTTTACAACCCTTTCTGTGCAGAAACTTTTTCCTATATTCAACCTAACCCTCTCCTGGCACAACTTGAGGCCATTTCCCCTGATCCTTTCATTTGTTCCCTGGGAGAAGAAGCCACCTCCTTCCTGGCTACAGAGTCCTTTCAGGGAGTTGTAGAGCACAATAAGAGCCTCCTTTTCTTCCAGACTAAATACCCCCAGCTCCTTCAGCTTCTTCTAGATTCAGTATTCAGACATTTCATGTAAGCTGTCATTCCCCTTTATTCTTCATCATGCAGCTAGCAATACCTGGGCATGGAATCAAGGCATTTAAGCTGTAGCTATCTCAGTGTCATGCTTTGTAGGAGTCATGCTTTTCAGTAAAATTATCACCTTTCCCTCTCCCTCTAGTCATCTTAGTGTCTCCCACCAAACTGTGACCTGCCCAGTCTAGTAACTCAAAAGATGAGGGAGCACTTCACAGTAGAGTGCAACCACATTCTTTTATGAGGATAACTACTGGAAGACATAAAACTAGCTGCTGAAAGGGGCCAGACACATTTACTCCTAGAAAGGAAACAGCCTTCCTCTTGAATATTTTGGAAAACTAAAACCAGCCCCATTTCAAAACATCGTTTGTCCTTGCCCACTCCTACAAGCTATGTCCTCCATCATTTACAGCCTGTTTACATTAGTGGGCAGATGGAGTCATTACTGCCCTTCTGGCTGATTTTCCCAGGTCTTTAAACTCTTCTTTAGCTGCTGCACTTGCTATCACTGCTTTGATCCAGAGAGTGACAGCACACTGCTTACTGCTGCAGCTTTACGATCCAGCCTGGAATTTTTATCCCTGCCATTTCTCTACTTTATAGGCCTTCAAGCTGAAACACTCCTGCAAGGGAGCTCCTGGAATCTTTTATGTAATGCATCACCTTTCCATGGGTGAAAGCAACCTGTGTTTCCTCTGGAGTTTGTTATGTGTCAGTATTACAGCATTCATTGCCCTCACTGTGCCTCAGTCTGTTCTGTCATGGTATTCAGCATCTGACTCTTTGGACTCTCTTCTCAGTCTTTAAAACCTAAAAGAAGGAAGTTTTGGTTGCTTTTGGTTGTCTCTTATAAACATTTTTGAATTAACTACATTCATCTATTAATACTGCAAGTCTGGGTGGAGACACAACGAGGAAGCCCAGTCAGAATCTTCCAAACTATGGCTAGTGTTGAATTTCAAGCTGCAAAAAATAATTTTGAAATTAAGGATAAATTATGTATAGACTGAAAAATAAGTCTTCAGAACAATAAGTGTATATATTATCTATCAATTTAAGTTATTGCTACCAGTGTTTTTCTTCAGATGTGAAGGAAGTACGTTATGAGCTGGTCAGCGTGAAACCTACATTTTTAATTTGTAAGCTTATCAGGAATACTAAATCCTATTTCCAGCTCGCAGCTAATACTACATCTAGCTTGTATTGCTTCTCTCCCTGCAGCTTCTACCTTAAAAAAAAAAAAAAAAGGCAGCTAGTCAATCTGAGGAGACAACATGACAAACGAGACACATTTCAATAGGATTTAACAATAAACAGCCACCTCAACAAAGAGAAGCCTTCCCCCGCCTCCCCACTAAAGCAGCATCAGACAAGGAACTAAGTGAGACACGTTAACAGAGAAGCATTCCAATTAACGTGTTACATCTCCTCTAAAGCAGAGACCAAAGGCTACTGCTGCTGGGGATGCTGGGGGATGCAGAGCAATAATTGTCACTTAAGCACTTCACTCCCTGCAGCCCAGCTCCCTCCCAGCCGGGTTTATCTCTCTCCAATTACTGCTGTCATTTGCATTTCTGCCCGTGCCACCAGGAGCCAGGGCTGGTGGCACAGCACCCCATGGTGACACACAGCAGAGTGAAGCCACTCTTCATGCCTGCTGATGCCCTGCCATGTCCTTGGGGTCCAGGACCCACCTGACACCAAGCTGTGCTCCAAGGGGCACTCAGGGATGGGAAACACATCCCAAGCCCAGCTGAGAGCCTGCAAGAGGCCACAGAGGCGTTTTTCAGGAGGTCAGGCATAAAAGACACACTGGATACCCATGGTACTTATTTTGTTTCTGATTCATCTTCCATCAATCCAGGTTGCATTTCCTACTCCAAATCCATTTGCACTCCAAAGCTGCAAAGCAGGCAGAGTTGGTGTACTTCAGTATGATTATTCTTTAGTGCTTCACACAGGATGGTGAGGTTGGAGAGGACCACTGGAGGTCTAGTCCAATCTCCCTGCTCAAGCAGGATCCCCTATAATTCATTAACTCAGGATTGCATCCAAATGAATTTTGAATATCTCCTGGGAAGAAGGCTCTGTAACCTCTCTGGCAGCCTGTTCTGGTGCTTGGTCACATGCACAGTGAAGAACTTCCTCATGTTCAGGTGGAACTTTCAGTTCCAGTTTCAGCCTGTTGCCTCTCATCCCTATTGCCCAGCACCACCAAGAAGAGCCTGGTCCGTCATCTTGACACACCTTACTCAGATATTTATAGACATTGATAAGATTCCCTATCAGTCTTCTCCAGGTTAAACTGCCCCAGCAGTTCCCTCACTCTTTCCCCCAGAAGAGGAATGCTCCAGCCCCATAATCACCTTCACAGCCCTTCAGGAGCTCCATTTCTCTGGTACTAAGGAGCCAGAAACTGGACACAGTTCTCCATGTGAGGTCCCACCAGGGTGTGAGCACAGGGCACAGTATTTGTACTCCTGTAGCACCTGCAGGAGGAAGCTGCACCTTGGGGCCCACGAGGCTGGATGTTTATCCTTGTGTACTTGACAGGCTGAAGGTACTGGATTGGAGGAGGAACATGGATAAAAGCAGGATTCTCAGCTAGGGAATGGTCATGACACATATTGGTGGTGTGCCATTGACTGCACAGAGCTGGGAGTGTGGGGAGGCTGGAATTCCAGAACTGCTACTCTGTGGAGGTGAGATGAAAACACAGCACCTACAGCTCCTCATTTACTGCTCTGCTTCCTAAACAGTGCAGCTAAGACAATAACACATAAAAGTTCATCAATACTTAATGGATTCCCCTCACTGAAGGTTGAAGCCTGCCTATTTGCTAAGTACCACAACAAAAATTTACCGCCGGTTTTAGAGGTGTATTGGCTCTTTAAACAATCCATTTACTTAATAGTATTGGGAGCTCAGGGATCACTCTTCCTCACTGACAGAAAAGTCTGTGGTGCCTGCATTTGTCAGCCTGCTCTGTGACATCTCATCACCACACGAGGTGCAGCAGAGACCTCGGAGAGGGAAGAACCACTTCAGCTAGATCTAATTCAACATGGCCTCTGTCACTGAAAATAGTTTTTCTTCTGATATCTGCAGCCAAAAAGAATCAGGGGTACAGAACCATCAGTTTTATTTACTGACAAGATGCATTTCCATGCTTTTTTCAATGAAAGAAAGAATTTCAAAAAATTCTGTGGGCAACTCAGGCTGTCCACCCATTGCCCAAATGGAGTGAGATACAAATAGCCAGCAAGTGTAGAATAAATGCTACCTCCTACTTAGGAGTGTGCTAGGGAAAGGTTGTTTGTCACTGATGAGCTGCAATCAGAGGCTATGAACTATCCTTAGCATAACTGAGAAGCATTTTAATCCATGCTAACCAAGGAAAATCAGAGATCAAAACAAAACAAAACAAACCCCAAAACCAGAACAGAACACACTGCTTGTCTTTTCTTCTTAACTAGCCACCAGAAAAGTGATGGAAGACTAGGATTTGCTGTGACACCTAGATTGCCACTTCAAGTTAAAAAAAGCACCTGCATGTAAAGCTCACACAGAGCTTATTTTCCCCTGCCATCATGACCTGTCTCGTTGGGGAAAAAAAAAAAAAAAAAAAGGATGTTTAAAAAAATAAGCTAAAGTAGCTTCTAAAAAGTAGGCAGAGATTGGACTATGGTTAATCGAAGGCCAGCAGAAAAGTAATTTGCCCTTTCTTTTGTTTCTTTTTAATTGTTTTTAAATGGGCTTTTTTTGGCTGACTGTGCATTTGAAATCCTCTGTATTAATAAGCTGATCAGTTCCTGGCTCTCTATCTGCTAACCTGAGCCAAAAAAACCTGCTCTTTTCTCTTTTGTCACTGAGCCAAAAGAAATCTGTATGGGAAATAAGTCTTCTCCCTCTCCCTGCACCGAGTCACAACACAATGGTAATTTGAAAAGCTTCTATTTATCACCAAGAACAAAAATGCTAAGCCAGATAGCAAAGAAGGGTTTGAAACAGGGTCTCCAGAGCAAAAACTCCCACCACTACAATCCACACAACCCCTGACTGCATCCTGTATCTGAACACCACCATGGCACAGACAGGGCCATCCTTCTGTTTCAGTTCATACTGTTTTGACTGGTGTCATGCTGTCCTGTAATTCTATATTATTTATGTTTTGTTTTTTCTTCCTGCTACAAAATATAACAGCCTTCAGTTAACTTGGCTTATCAGCCTGGCTCTGACAAACTCAAAATCTGCATTTACAAAGTCGGCAGTTGTTCTGCACTTTTAAAAGTGGAATGGTGATCCAGCCATTGAATACATTTGGTGGAAAAGTTCCACAGAGGGAGTTTTTTCAGATAAGTTGAATGACAGCTGTGGAAGAATGGTCTGCTGGAATCATCTGGGATGAACTCACTGGCTGTTATTGCTCCTTCAAGTGACACAGCAAGGACAGTAGCTAAAGACTGGGGGTGGCTCTTTAGTGTTGGGACTAAGTAGAAATTACTTCCCACCTCAAGTTTATTCTGTTAACCCTGCCTTTAGCAACTGGTGCAGCCAGGATCCTGGCCATGGAGAGCTCAGCTTCCCATCAGCAGAGCAGAATTAGTGCATAATTGTGGAAGCCTTAGTCATGTTTTACAGAGCTCTGACTAAAACCTGCTGCTGCTCTTCATTTTGGTATCCCCATCATCCAAACTGAAGGATGCACACGCTCTCACCATCCTACACAGGGATGCCACTTCCTTTAGAACACACAGTATCCACACTTTGTGTACCAGCAGGTATGAAGCACTCTCCACATGTGATTTTCTAAAAGGATGTCTCTGTTTGAGACAAATTAGGAGGCAACACCCTGAAATGAACATCTCCTCTAAAGAAAGCAGATTTCAGTACTCCCCCACCAATATGAAAAGAATTTATGGGAGGAAAGCGAAAAAAAAACTGTTTAACAAGTAGAGTGCACACAGGGTACAAGGAAAAAAAGCCAATCAAAACACTGTTAATATTTGAACCTTCTTGCTGCAGAGAAGGCTGGTGGATTTTAGAGTCCTGCTTGGCTTCTCCCGAGGTCCAGAGCTGGGATTTGGCATCCCAGGGCCTCCCTGCTGGGCTGTGGTGTGGGGTTCCTGGTGATGTCCTGGTGTTTGGACCAGAGCAAAGCTGAACAGTTCCAGAAGAAGCAGCCACAGTCCTGGGAAAAACTTCTTGCCTCAGCTAACAAAAAAAGAAACTAGCTAAAAGCAAGGAATTTAACCCTCCCTCTCTCTGCTGAGACAGAACAGAGTAGAGGAATATCTGTGTGAACACAGAGCTCCATAAGTATTTCTCCAGCTATCCCCTTTCCCCTGGGCCTGGCTTAGAGTTACAGGACCCATTTCTGGGCACAAAGCAGATGACAGAGGAATACAGTATCATAGCATCACCCCAGGACAAAGCATTTTAGACCTTCTCTAACTCATTTTTTAGCGATCAATACCACCATCTTCACATGCCCAACAGCCTTTCATACTGAATTCTTAGAGGATTATGCTATCTGAACACCAGAGAGAATCAGCAAGAGACCACAATAGGTTGACTGATTGGGTTGAGTCTGTACATTGGGTCCACCCAGTTGTGATAGAATAGGACCTGTGGGTGAGTGGCAGTAATTATTTGAAATGTTAAACTACAAAAAGCAAGAAAAATTGCACTGAAATCCTGGGCCACTTTGAAATAGGATGCACAGTACACCTGCTTCTTTTCTGCCTGCCCCACACCCTCAAGCAAATACATTGAGCCAAACAGTATGAAAAAACCAGCTCTAAGATTAATAGTGTATACAGCCATCCAGAGGTTCTCAATGAAGAAAGCACAGGCAGAACTACAACTAATAGCTACATTTTTCTTAACCCACAGAGGACAAAAAAAACTTCTATTTTGGGACTGAGATTTAGTATTGCATCAGAGGCAGAGCTCTCTTGTGCATGCATGTGCATATATCATCCAAAGCAGCTGAAAGTGTATAAATTTCTCCTAATGGACAGTCAGTTTAATTAACAGCAATCTTTAATTGCTACACCAGGCAGAAGTAACCTGGCTATAATTTATATCTTGACAACAAGCCATCAGCCAGATTTCCAGAGGCAGACAGCACTCACTGATGTTAGAGCTAAATGAAGTTTGGGTGCTTGCCTTTGGAATCAGGACTGGTGATCTCTTTTGCCCTCTTCCTTCCTTTCTCTCCTTTTTATCTTACCCCTACATCCAAAACCCACTGCTGTGTGTTTATATCTCTTGTATGTTCATATAGTAGGACATGGATTAACTCATCAATTTCCATGCCAAGAGTGTCATTTACCAATAAAACTTTGAGATTTTGTGGACCCTCCAGCTTTTGTTCTTCCTTTCGACCATGAGCATTTATGGATCCTGTGTGCTCCCTTCCCATTAAGGATGTGACATCACATTTTTGGTGTCACAGGCAGGATGCTGTGGTTGAAAGTGTGTTTGGGATGCCATCCTCTACCCCTGAGTTCTGGGCAGGGCATGGAAAGTGATCTATTGGATGTTAACAGCTGGGAGGGATCCAAGCAGCTGCAAGCCAAGACTGGCCTAGAAATGTCAGTGCTTGAGTGCTCCCTGGTTTTGGAAAAGTTAAGGGAATATAATGCCTTCCCACTTCCCCTGGGCACAGAAGAGGCAAATGAAAATTGGTGTAATCCTGACATGGTTAAATGCATAAATGTGGTGTTTGGAGAAAAGGTACAAAAGGGGAAAGGTAAAGCAATTTCCTGTGCAGTTTTGGGAGCAGTTTTTGCTGCTGCCCAAAAGGACAGGTGTACCAACAAATGAGTGGAGGGGAAAAATGACTGGATGTCAGCAGGATTTGGTGAAAAGATTGCAGGACCAGTTAAATGAGAAGAGAAAGCATGCTTTGGGAAAAAATGGTTTTTACTGAGTGTGAGCATACTTGGAGGCTTCAGGTGGAACTTTGGGAAGTTGATGAGAGAACATTAGAGGAGGAATTGCAGTATTTAGAATTTGGACCATTTGCAAAACCATCTCATAACACTGACTTTTTGTAAACAATGAAGAAATTGGAAGACAGTACACAGGTCTCTTTACCTGTCAAAGCAAGATGTAACATTTGCACTTTATCTGATGATGAAGAAGTAACATTAGGACCCTCAATTAAAACTGAAACCACAGACAATGGTCAGGGTCAGCAAAATGCTACCCAAACAGCACTGTATACAACAACTGAGATACCAGAGTTCCAGCAAAAATCTAGCAGACTTGCATAGTATGGAAATACATGGGCTGATCCTGACAACACCGAGAAGGGGAAAGAAGATTCCTTACCTTAAAGTCTCCCTGAGCCTACTAGATCCCATGGTAGAGTGGAAAAATCACACAAAAATCACTGCCCCCCTCCTCTCCCCCCATTTTATTTGATTCAGGTGGCTGAATTGCCAAGAGCATTATGGCCACAAGGCAGGTGAGATGGAAATCCCACAAGTGGAATCCTACTGCATACATAATGACAGCTCGTACCTTTGGATTCCACGAAGTTCTTGTCAACAAACAATAACATTTCTAATAGTAACTCAAATTCAGAGAGCATCCCATCTGTGGGGACAACTTGAACCACAGGAAACTATCCCAAAAATGTACAGCAAGCAGCAACAGCAGTACAGCAAGCACTTCATGAAGTACAAGTTGAGATCCCCTCTCAGGAACATCAAGGCCAAACTGGCCCTGACAGACCAAAGAGATCTTTACTTTCCTGCATTTAAAGGGACAGATATTATGAGTGGAGAAAAAGAATTCTTGTCATCAGCTTGAGCCATTAAACAACTTGAGCCACTAAGGGGTAACCTATCCAGACAAACCCCACCAGGACTTGTATTATTTTCTCATTCCAGGAATTATACCAGGAATTATGTCAGCATACCCCCAGGGAAGATCAAGTTAACCACGAAAGGACTGCTTGTCCCTCTTGCAGGAGCAAGGACTGCCAGCATGAACCAAATCTGGTTCAGACATCAACAAGCTGAACCCACAGAGTGGAGATTCTGTTCTTTATTTATGGTAACAACAGTACATTCTGCAGTACACATTTCTCAGCTGTGGGGACAATTTACTATGGCATTATAAAGGAAGGAGATTAAAGTGATTTACCCACTGAAATTCAAAATGTAGGTAGCCTAGGATAATGCAATTAAGTTTGGAAGCAAATTCCATTATTGGTGGCAACTAATTTCACTTACAACTCCACCAAGAGTAAAGCCAAAATTTTTGTTTTAACAACATGCAATGCTTTGGTACATACTAGATATCAAATCACTGTGTCAGGATTAAATCCCAACAGAGCTGTACTCTATTCCCTGGAGCAGAGAGTAAGAGCCCAATGGAAGGATGTGTCTGCATAAGAACCCCTTGAGATTTTACTCTTGTAGACAACCTTGTTGTAGATACAAGTAATTTGTACATTTGTGTCTGTAACTAGGTTGAAATTATGGGATCTGATTTTAGTTATTGAGCTTCTATTACATCTTATCAATTGTTACGATTTAAGACCACCCTACCCCTGTTGGGATAAATCTCAGCTTGATAAAGCTGCTACTGAAGCAAGCACAAGAAAAGGGACAAAAGACTGATTACTGCTCCTCATGATGTGAAAGGTGATGGTTGGGTGAAAAAGGATGGGGAACAACATTGGTGGGGGCATATTGCTTGGATGGTTGCCAACAGCAACAGGAGTTTTTAACAAGGTGCTGCATCCTCTGATTGGTCTTTTAATATTAACCTTTCTACCTTTTATTTTGATAATTGCTTTGTGCATCAAGGTGTGAAGGATTAGAGATTACCCCCAAAGAGTCGAGATAGAGGGGAAAAGGAGCAAATGGATTCTCTAAGCTTTCTCATCTTTTCCCTTTTCAAAGAAAGGTTCACCAAGTCCACATTGATGTTTGTGGTGTAGAATCCCAGAAGACAAGGGGCTAATGTGTCTGTCTCAAATCCCAACAGGCAGATGGCTGCAGAGCTGACCAAGGACTGCTGGTAATGACAAACCATGAAAAAGAAGATGTGGCTGGAGAAGGGGGCCGTGCAGAGGTAGGGCAGCACTTTTCCAGGATAAATAAACATCCTTGCTCTAGTTCCTGGAGACAAGCACACCACAGTACTGCACAAGTGCAGGAATGAGGTTGAGAAAAGGACATTCAGTGTGTGTCAGGGACTGAAATGTTTCATAACTTAAATATTGTTATGAAGGAGTTTTGCCCATTATAGCAAAAACTGTACAAAGAAGCCACAAACACAGAAGCCTCCCTGAAGAACTTTGCACTGTGCCACTGGCATACGGTCTTGTTTGCACTTTAATTCAGGCAGAGGCATTCCTAAGAACTTTAGTAACTGGATCTGACAGTGTATGGGGGGGCCAAGACCACCCAAGACCTCAAAGCCCTCCAACTCATTTCCAGGGAGGACCAGAGGAATGGACTGCTCGTGGTAACTAATTTGCAGGAGCAGTTATTCCCACCAAACCTGGGCAGGCTCTGGTCCCTCACTGCCAACCTGTTCAGTTCAAGCAGTACTTATTACATAGAAGAAATGTTTCATCTACTCTATCTCAATAGTTAATGAACACTAATAAATGAATGAGAGATGCCTTAACTCCAAATCCCATAAGCAAAGAAGTGCTCCACTGTACACTGTAAACCCCAGTAAAAGAAAATTAAAGATGTAAAGTCAAACCATATGAAAAGATTAAAAAGTCAATTTTTTTGCCAACTCATACAATACTTGGCTACCAAATCTGTGAAGTAGCAATAGTACCAAGTACACCTTCTTAAAGTTTCTGTTTCTCCCAAATATACAGCTTATCAGAAAATGCTCCTGCCTCTCATCATCTATTTCCCTTTCCAAAAGGTACTCAGGAAAATTGTTTTTTCCTAGCAAACAGAAGTCCATAAGAACTTACAAATCAACCATACATGCTACCCCAACTTGCTTTTATTACAGAAGAACAATTCCAGCACTGATATATTATTATATTTCACTCAGTAGTTTTCAAATCTGCATGCCTGAAGGTTTGCCACCACAAGTTCCAGAAGTGTACTTCAGTATTTAAAAGAAATTATTTGGACAGAAAAAGTATCCTCCACTTTAAAAGTGGGGAGAGGCAACCAAGTCCAGCATTCTTTGGTCCTACCTCAACAAACAGGTATCATTATTACACCCATCCTTAAATGCACTGCAAAGGGGTTGTGTTAGGTTCTGCACTGATTATGTCATTGCCTCACAGACTACAATTCCCTTCTCCAGGAAGCTACTTCTCTTCACATTCTAGGTTCTTCATGGTCTCTGTGTCTCCCAAATCACATTTAGACTTCCACCTCTGATCAGCCCACAGCAGACACTGACCCCTCCCTACCAGTTAAACAAATTTCTTCATGCTCCCCATAACCTCTCATAATTGCCCAAATTCCTCCAGCGTTGGGATGGAGAATGTACTGGGAGACCCTTGTTGTCATGTTAGCTAAAATCCAGTCACAGCCACTTTGCTTCCTGCCTGCTGTCCATTTGGGATCTGTTCTCACACCTGAAACACCACTGCCTTTTAGCACAGCACCTGACAAAAGGGAGCTGTGGGCTTTGGCTAAGCTTGTGATACTCTGGTGTACAAGAAAGAGCATCAGCAACAGGGAACTGCAGGAAGGTTTCATAGATTCAATCACAGCACTAACCCATAGGAGAACATATCAGTCCCTTCACAAGTGCTGGCCTCCAACAAAAACAGTTGCACAAAAGCTTCATAAATCACCTCTATCACCATCACCTCCTCTGCTACTTGGGCAGTGGCTTTTGCACCTGTCTTTTCTTTGGTAACAGGATCAGAGGTCACCCCAGGTTAAGATGACAGTCTTAAACTGCACCAGGGGAGGTTTACATTGGATGTTAGAATTTCTTCACAGAAAGGGTGAGCACTGGAATGCACTGCCCAGGGAGGTGGGGCAATCACTGTCCCTGGAGGTGTTTGAGGAAGGACTGGATATGGCACTTAGCACCATGGTCAGGTTGACAAGGTGGTGTTAGGTCACAGGTTGGACTCAATGATCTCAGAGGTCTTTCCCAATCTAATTGATTCTGTGATTCTTCCATTACTGCTAGAAGGGATAAAAAACCCTCTGCTGCTGGTGTTCTTTAGGGGTCAGGGATGTTTTCCTCTTCAACATATTTATTATTGTCTCTACTGTGCAAGGGCACTTCCAGGCAGGCAAAGGAAGAGCTGCTCTCACCAGCACATGGTAATCTCAGGGCAAGTGGGGTACCCACCAAGCTGGCATGACAGCCATGGCCTGATACAGCCCAAGCTTTGAATGTGCTTTCAAAAAGAGCTGAAACTCTGAGACACAATGTCTGTCAGTCCTGAGAATGGACTGTGAAACTATTCCACCTCCACTGCAATTTTTACCCATCTTAAAGTCAGGATCAATCACCACAGCCACAGCTTCCTGTAAAAAGTGAAAAGTTTTGGTTTTTCTCTGTCTGGTCCAGGGCATGTGTTGATCAGTTGAATGGTGCTCATGTAAAAGCACAAGCTCTGGTCCCCTTTGTTTTGTGCCACAGCTGCACTCGAACTGAGAGCGTGTCGGTGTTGGCATCACTGGCAGAATAAAGGAGACAAAGGCTGACACAGGAGAGACAGACTGTTAGGCTCCTAAAGAGCAGCAATACTAGAAAAAAAAATAAAAAATAAAAAGCAAACCCTAAGAAAGGACACACCTGGACCAGAAGCAATTTTTAAAGGAGGAAGCCCTACCCATCTGCCTTTCCCTACAGTTTTGTACAAGAGAGCATGGATTTGGTGAGCAGAGATCCAGAGGGCTATTTCCTATGCCACTACAGCCCTAGCCATGCCTGCACTGCCTTCTCTCTTTGTAAACAAGCTAAGCTAGGCTGGGCTAAGTGCACAGGAGAGTACACTAAGCATGAGTGGATTTAAGGCTCTTGGCACTAGACACAGCCACTTGGTTTAAGTGGCACGTGTCTCAGTGTTAAGGCTCATGCTAAGCAGTTGCAAATGGATACAGCAGGCACGCTCTGCTCTGCACCGAGTTTAATGCAGGAAATTGTGTCTGCTCCAACGCTGCAACAGAGGAAACCTGAGAGCTACAAATGCACCCTGGGGAATTAAATCTCTGCTCTTCGCCCCCATCTGCAGCCCAGGAGTGCCCAGAGTGGCCTCACCTCCCAACATACCCTGATCTGTGCTCATTTCCAGTGCCAGCTGACATGCAAGGGACATTTCCAGGGAGACAAAAGGCTGCATCTCCATCCCAAGCAGCTCACAAACTAAGGACTGATGTGACACTTGAGTGTCTCCCTTTGCACAGCTTCAGAGCCCTTCCTTCTGCTCTCCCAACTAAAAGAAGTGCACTGCTGCAATTATTTGTTGGTGCAGCGTGAGACATCCCTGCCAGCAGCACTGAAGCTGTGCGAGTGACTCTTGCAGATGCCATTGTTCTTAGACACGGGATTTCATTGCATCAAGCCTGCCCACACAGATATGTTGGGAAGGGGAGGGGGGGACAGGAAGGAGGGGAGGGAGGAAAGGGGGGAGAGCCTTTTACCAGAGAGAGGGGGAAAGAAACCCTCAGAGATCCAAAAGAAATGATTCCTGATTCACAGGGAGGCAGGAAACACAGCTCACACCCAAACAGAGACACTCCTCTATGGCAGACAAGCATCCTGATGATTGTTGGCTTTGTTGTTACAACAGGAAACTCCCCCGCCCCTCTTTGCAGCCCTGGATTCTCGCAGGCACCCAGCCCTGCTTGCCTTTTCTGCAGGAGCAGGAGGAGCTGCTGGAACACAGCAGCTGAAATGGGAAACATCTCGGGATGCAGCATCTTTCAACTCGCCCAACAAATAACCTGCTCTGATTCAAAGGGCTGGCAGGGAACAGGGTATTGCAGAAATATATTTCCTGGGCGTTAGCACAGCACACAGCACAGCACAGAGCTCATGGTATGCCACCATATGGCTTCTGCCATATTATTTTTGCTAATAATGTAAAACAACACGCACTGTGGTAGCTGCAACAACCACAATGACACTACAGCCTGTTCGTGCCAGGATTAAAGTGGCTTCTTATTAAATATTTAGGTATGGCATTGTATTTAAAAAAAACTAAGGATGGAATAATATTGTTCTTATTTAATTATTTTTCACCTAGAGTATGATTAAACTGTTCAAAAAGTCAGAAGTCCCAATTTTTCAGCAAAACTGGGATGAGAAAACATGGCTTACCAAGAAAACATCACTTTCCAAAAAAAACCCAGTAACCATGATGTGAGCAACCTAGTAGAAATACCTGTTAAAACACATGGTTTATAGCAATAGCTGAGCAACTACTCTGAGCTGTAAAGATGAGACAGAGCTCTGTCCTGCTGTGATGAGCTGCAAACTTAATCAGAATCCATCCTGGCTTGAAATATGTCATCTGTATTGTCCATTTCCCTCCTCCTCTCCGTGTGTGTACAGATGGTCAAAACCTTACAGCTAACCCTGAGCACTGGATAATGAGATAATAACACTTCCCACCTCCAGCCTCCCTGGTTACTTCCAAATTAACATCCAAACTGCATTAGACAATTCACAACACCAGAAACAAGAGTCTGGTTCACCAGTCAGGCCGACTTGTTAGTCAGGAAATGGTTAGAGCAGTTATATTTCTATACCTGTTTTGCTCTTTAAAATTGTGTATGGCTACTGTAAACATACACAGCAAACCTCTCTGTTCCAGCTTTGAGAGAAAAAGAACAACAAGAAAAAACACTGGGAAAAAAAACCCCAACCCCTTCCTAGCCAGACTTGTCCTGAATACTAATGCTAAAACTATTACAAAATGCTAATTTGGTACCAGCAACCTATGATTAAAAAAACAATGAAGCACCTCAAGCACATGAATTAAGGCATCATCTTAAACATGGTTTTTTCATCTTGAGCTAGAAAACCCTTATATATACACATCTGGGCCTTTTCTTGCTCTTGATGATCTCAAAGCTGTATTCAAGATGCAAATCTTTATGTAAGCTAGTCTAATGCATTTGGGGTCTGAAAGAAAGCTAAAGGCACCACAGCACTTCTAAAGGCAGCCACAAACGAACCCAAAATCTCAGCTAAGATTACTTTCTGTCAGCAAACACCCCCTAAGGCAATTCTCATGGATTACTGGGATGCCTATTGAGTTACTTGAGTACCATTCCCTAACATTCATTATTTGGTACAGAACATCACTACATGCTTTCACACTTAACACACTTCAGCAGTCAGTGGTAAAGATGCAATTCATGGCACTTCTGAGGCAAGAGTCTCAAAGTTCTAGCAACACTAATAATTAATCTTCACAGTTTTTGTTTCCTCTCTAGTTTAAGGCACAGGAAAGGCTGATTTCCTTCTCTGTGCTGCACTGTTCTCCAGCAGCAAACCTTGAGATGGAAACCTCAGTGCTCAATTTCTTTTAATGTGTTCTAACCATCTGACACTACTCCCTCACTACTATATTGAACTTTTTTACTCGTGTTGCATTTGTGTCTGTATCTAACTTAGCTAATGCCTCTCATCAATAGAATGAAAAAGAAGGCAAATCTCCCAAAACTCTTGCAAACCTACTGGCCATTTAAGAGAAGGAAGAACAGATTTTTTTGGCCAGGACCAACCATTAAACTGCAGGACCTTTCCCACTCCATCCTTCAAATTTTGTCTAAAACACTGACATGTTTAGAACAGGGATAAACACCTAACCTTGGTCAAAAATAGAAAAAAAACCCCCAGAGATAAAAAAATAGAATGAATCCAGAAACTCCTCCGCTCTCACCTCGATCAAAACTTCCTTTATACAATGAATCTTTACCAGACACATTGTATAAAGGTGTTAATTTTGCTAATTCATTATAAATATTCAATAACTCCCTACATCAACAGTATCCCTGACAGATTTATAAGGAAGTATTTGATTCTGGTTAAATGCTCCATAGGGAACTTTGACAAAAATAAAAGTTCCTCCTACTAGCAATAAAAACATTTGTGTCATCTACAAACCCACCAAACCAAAACATGTAATGCTGTGTTTTGGAGTACAAAGAAGCTGAATAGCAGGTTAGAACTAAGCCAGGAAGTAAAAAAATGTTTTTTGTTTTATTTATTTTCTATTTAAAATTGTAGCCCCATCAGATTGATTATATCCCTCAACTGATAAAACATTTACATTGTTTGGCTGATGTTCTTCTATTCACAATTTTATGCAATTAACAATTAAAGGTGCAATAAAAACTTGCATAGGTGAGCAAGTTTCCCATAGGCTCTCCCAGAAGTAGGCAAAGGAGAATTTCCACTTCAGATCAAAGTAAACTACAAAACCCAACTAAATTCACATAGACAAAGTACTGCAGGAAACAAAACCTTCACACTTGACAAGAATAGAAGTTAATTTTTTCACCATCACTTTCACTGTTCTCTTTGCAAAGAGTTTGCTTCCATTACAGAGGGAAGGTAGTTCAGTAGCTGGTACAAGGCAAGGGGGACCTGCCAAAATGACACAGATTAATTTTAGTGTCAGGAACTACTGTAAATCTCAGCAGTTTGAAAGGCACCATCAGGAAAGGGGAGGGGATGAGAGTCAGAATCTATTTGAAATGTCACAGAATGTGGGCCTCAAACCCATGAGAGAGAACAGCTCTGGAAAAGAAATTGCTTTATAGCAAACCTAACAAACACTTTCTATGAGATGCCTTGACTTTGAGGAGCTATTTCACCCTTTAATTTTTTTTTAAACGTCTTTAAATCTGGACAACTTTCTGTCAGCAACTCTGAGGTACAGTAGTGAATCATCATCTTTTCCTCTGCAATTATTGAGTTCTAGGGCTTGCTCCAGCTCTGCCCCAGAAGTATTTGCCATTCTTCCCATTTCTTTTCCCTCTCAGCCTACCACCACCATTTTGACTTTGAGAAAGCAGCAAAGACATAATAATGATGTCTATTTGTGTATATCCCCCCCTTTTAAAACTGATTTTGCTCATATGAAAGCATAAACAATCTGAAGCAGCATCCCTGAGCCATCAGCAGCTTTCACCAAAAGCAGCCTTTAAAGCCATCTAGTTCTTTTCCACCTGATCCTATAAACACTGCTGGCAATTTTTCCCCCCATGCCTCTAACATATTTTCACTTAGCACCAGTTTGATGTATAAGATCTGACAGCCAGGCAGTTATAGGCCACCTGCATCACTGTCACCATGACAACAGTGAAAGACAATCCATGATCCCATGCCCTGGTCACACGTTTCAATACAGCTTATCTGTCCAAAGCCACTGAGTCTAATGGAAGAGAGTAATTACAATCTTCCACTCATTGTCAAAATTCTCACCATATAATGCTCTTCAAAATTATTTTATTCCTCTCTCGTAGTTGCTTTTCAAAAAAAAAAAAAAAAAGGGAAAACAAACCCCCCCAAAAGAAACCTTAAGCAGGTTGGGAAGGGAGAGAAAGAGTGAAAAGCAAGTCTGTGTCTGATAGAAAAATGCAGCAGTGTGAGCAAACTGGCTCTTTGCAATGCTGAAGGACTAATCAGAAGCAGGGGAATGTACCAACCACTAAGAGGGATAAATGAAAATTTCTCTTCTATTCGTGGGGCATCACTTAAGATCCTTTTGGTTTTGCACTGGAGGTGAAGAGAGGATATAAGCTGCCCTCTTTTCCCCTCCCCTTCCTGGAAAACTTCTTCCTATCAAAATGAGCAAGCACCATGCTGCATTGTGCAGCAGCAGCAGCCTCAGCAAGCAGCACAGCTCTTCAGGTGACCATGTCACTAAAAAGGAGAGGAAACCTCCTGTCTGAGACAGCAGAGCAGCAGCTCCTCCTCTCCACACTCTAGAACAGACTAATTGTTAATTTTTCAGCTTTAAAGCAGAAGTGCAGTGCAAAGCTTCCAAATTTTACCCTTTCTGATCACTGTCCCTAAAGAACATTCCCTCATCTGTGGCAGAAAATGCCAAAATCTTATTCCTTTGTCTGTGGCCACAGCCATAGTTAGGGTGGAGATCAGGTAAAATTTTGCACCTGTAAAACAAGGACATGACTTCCCTGCCTTGCAGGGAACTGAGAGGACAGAGGGAATCCAGCCTGACACAGACCAGCAGCACTTATTTTGAAACATGGCAAATGTTGGACAGTGAGTACCTGGACTGTCATCCTGCAGTAGATAAAAGTACAGCACCTTCTGGCACAGAATTTGGTGCTGGAGGATTAGGTCACACTCCTAATAAATGAAAAGCTTTGCTTTCTGCTTGATACTCCTTTGTCCCAATCCTTCCTTCTCCTCCAAGCACCTTCATGCAAATCAGCCAGCACATCAGAGCTTCAATTCATTAGGCATGCAGTAAATACCTCTTGAATTAATAAAACGTGATAAATCAGGACAAAAAGATACAGTAATTTATTAAAATGCTTCACCCACCTATGTCCAAACCACAACAGCAAATAAAATGTCAGATGACTGCCCATTTTGGAGACATATTTTTAGTTGAAGGCTTTTGGCCACAGCGTTGGCACCAGGAAATGAAAGCTCCATTCACAGCACATTACTCTCCTCTGCCATACAGGGTTACCCTGACACAGTAACCCCACTGTAGCTCCGGCCCCAGAGCCCTGACTCTCAGCTCCCAAACCACAAGGTAAATAAAAAGCCAGGCTGTTTTTGGTCTGTACTTACAGGAACACAAGCAGGGCTGAGGACCCTCAGTCCTGATGTAGCTCAAGCACGCATTTGGAACAACCGTCAGCGCTCATGGCAGAATTACTTTGAAGAGAAGCAACGCTGTGATTTAATGACCACCTTTATGTTATATAATATATTTATATGTTTATGTTACACCCAACAAAGGCAATAGCATCTTCAGGTTTGTGCAGAGCTGTGACTCTTGTTTGTGCACAAGCCCAGTGCCTGCCCCACGGCTGGTGAGGATGTGCAGCGCAGACAAGGCTGCCCAAGGGATGCGCTCATTCTGCACAGCACACTTGGAAAATCTCCACTGATGACAAGGAGGCAGAGCCCCGTTTCAGCTGGCATTTCTACAGGACAGGACACATTTCCCAGCTGGGGCAGGGCAGGCACACCAGCAGATCCATGTGGTTTGACACCAGGGGAGCAGCAGAGTGCCCCCAAGTCCTGCCTGCCTTCTGGCACTGGTTCAGCACCATCGCAAAGGGAAGGGTGCCACCTACAGCACTGAGCAGCGCTTCCTCCGGCACCATGCCTCGCCCTGGACGTCTCCCAGTGAACAATTCACCCCCTCAAATGGAGGCTTGACGACTCCTCCATGGCAGAGATAGGCAATGTCCTCAAACTGGTCTCTTGTTTTAGGAATGCAGAGGTAGAGTGTCTCAAAGGGATGCCTTGCCTTCATTTCTTTGGTGTCTTGCTGTTGCAGTGTGAGTATTTCCTCTTCTACTCAGTACTATCAAAACCACTGCACTAACTTCTATCTTATTTTTTTATGATATCTTAGTGTCAAACATGATTTACTTCAGAACTTCTTCAGAGGAGATTTGGTTCCTGCCCCCTCACATGTATGCACTTAATTCCTTTCCCTCTCCTTTCCATGGGAAAGATCAATTCAAATAACACATTTTCTGTCTTGTACAAGCTACATCTTTTGGAGTTCCTCTGTGTGCAGCACCCAGCCTCTGGAAAGGAATTAGAGTTGAAGTGCCTCTTCCTGCTTTAAATCTTACTAAACCACTACTAATTCATACTGGGGATGCGTAACCAATAGATAAAGCCTGCAAACCAATTCTTGATTTTATGGAAGAGTGCTGGCTCTATTCATCAATGCTAATCTGAGATAAATGTCTCTATGCAGAATAAGTGACAGACACACACACTGTCCAGAAGGAAGATGCTGGATAAGTCTGAGCACACCTGCCACTGTTGATGAAACAGTCAGAAAATGAATAGGTATCCACAGCCACTGCAAGAACTAAAAGCATAATCCTGTAAACCAGAATAATAGTTCAGCTAAATATGAGGATTAGGTTCTCCTCTTTTCTTCATGCTCTGCTTTTCATTATGCAAGAATCTTTCTAATTATTACAAATTTGCCATGAAAAGCAAGCTCTGGTCTGAGTGGTGAGACTCTACCAAGTCAGGAAATAGGAAAAAATAAAATCAATAACTCTTAAATAGACTGTTTCATTCATAACTGTCCAAGTGTTCTCCCTGCTTGGGGTGACTTCAGGAATGACCCCAGGGGGCCAAAGGCCACAACAGCGTGCTTCACTGACCTTGATGTGGTCAGAAGGCATCTTGTCTAGCAAATTGTGGATAGCACAAGGTGAAATGTGCCACTAAGTGCCTCTCCACGTCCAGGGGTCTGTGCCTGGGGACAGGCACAAAGCAGCCACAGGGAACAGCCACAGACCACCACCACACAGAGAGATAAGTGTCACAGGTCTACCTGTGCACTAACCCAGCCAGTTTTGGTGTTCTGTGTCTCTGGTGAATTCAGCTGCCACAAGAATAGCAGCTGGGAAGCTCCTCCAGCAGCATCCCTCCCACATACCACCCATCCACACACCTTCCATCACCACCCAAACACTACATGGTGAGGGCATCTCTCTCCCCACCAGCCTCCCTCACATCCACAGCTGCTGCAAGGACAGCACTCCTTGTCACATGTGCCACGGGGAACAGGACAGGAGGACACACTGCGTGTGCTGGGAGCTTGTGCACGCACAGGACCACTGCAGGATTTTTACACTGCAGCTCCTGGCAACAGGCCAGCTGGAAAAGGCCAGCTGGAGAAGAGAGTCTGGTGGCCTGACAGCAGAAACCCAGTGCAAAAATGTGAAGTTACAAATCCAAGTGCTGCCTATCAGAACTCTGCTGTTCTGAGGCATTTGGTCTGTTCATACTCTTACTCCTGTGGCTAAGAGCTATCAAAGACCTTGAACCTACACAGAAATCGCTATGACCCAAAGAGTCTTCAGCATTCAGAAGGGCAAAATCCTACCACAGACATGGGTCAGAAAATCAGAGATACAGTCTCATCTATCTGAATTTTTAAATATCTATTTTATATAATATTTATAGCTATTTATAGATAAATAAAGACCGGAAGCCAAAATATAATGAGCAGAATAGGAAGCAGAAAAAAAAAAAAACCCAGACAGCTAAAGAGAACCACAAACAGAAATGACACCAGAAATGACATTCAGAAATGATGAATCACATCTGAAAGTGAGGGGAAGCACCAAACAGTGACCAGAGGGATGTGCACCTCTGCATCTCCTCCAAAAGCAGAGGTGCCTTCTGCAGGCCAGTGCTGAAGAGGAAAGGTGTAATACTTGATACCTGCTCTGTCAGCTGAGGTGTTTCAGACAGACACACCAGATACAGATGTCCTTGCACATATAAGCACTTCCATTCACTGACTGCTTCTATATTTATGGCCAGCACATTCACAAACAAGTCACTTGTTCAACTGGACATGTCAGACACCTCCAGCTTCATTGTCACTGTGCAGGCTAGTATGTAACTGCATTTTTGTTCTGATATTTATTTATTTATCCTCTCAGGTTTAATTTATTCACATTTAATTTTCATACAGATGCAGAATCCTGCACTCATAACAACACCTGTCTGCTAGGCTTTGCACCCACCCAAAAAGACATGTCTAACTCGTGTTGTTCAAGACCTATTGCTTAGGGCATTTTTTCCCCATGTTTAAATTTTTGTCTTGAAGGTTTCTTGAGTTTCAGACTCTCACCTGAAGTCTAAGGATGGTGAAGACTTGCCAGTTGGATACAATATGAAGAATGGAACTAATCTCACCAATACCTTCCCAGTTTCCTCCACAACAAGCAAATGCTTTTCACAGCACTGACCTCCTGCTGGAGCCAAGAAACTCAGCTACTTCAGTGAGAGCTGCTGTGATACAGCTCCACTTGTGGCTGGCTGATAATACAGACTCAGGAGTGAAATCCCCTTGCATTACTTCTTTCCCAAACGTGTAAAGAAGTGTATTCACCTAACTCCTGTTTTGTAGAGCTGGTATTTGTGCATAGTCTGGTAAGCATCCAACCCGTGTAACTTTAAATCAGCATTCAGTCTTTCCTCAGGAATAAACACAAGAAATCCCCTACCAGATCTTCCCCTTCCTGAAAGGCAAATTCTGCCACAAACAAGCCACAGCATTCCTCCCTCGGTATCAGCCCCCATCTCCCTACAGCACATACAGACTCATCCTAAAGAATACGTGCAGCACATTTACTTTTCTGTGATATAACAATTAAGAGATTTTTCCAGATGAAAACAGAAAATATGCCATGAATGAAAATTTCCACATGTCAACAAGTAAACTAGTATTAGCTGCAAAGAAAGCCACAAATCACAATCAACCACTTCTCCTAAGTGAAGCCTGACTAAAGGAAAACATCTCCAACGTGAGCCTGGATGCCTTTGCTAATGAGTAATGAGAGGTGTTAAATTACAGCTGCCACAGGCACTTCCCCTGAAAAAACCCAGCTTTTAGGGAAGGTGAGGGCTTGCACAACAAGCAGCTAACTACGGAGAAACCAAGAGAAGCCTTTCAGTAAGTCCAAACTCATCCTGAAAGTGCACTGCACTTTTAGTGAGCCACAGCTGGTAAAACCAGGACCACGCTTAATGAGCAGTTGGATTCTATTGACATCACTGCTATTTCCACCACCTTTTCTCCTCATCGTGCCCTTTTAATGAGTCTTCATATTTCTCATTAGCATTTATGATATTAAACCCCACACCCACCTACAGGTGTGTGCTGACTCTAATCTCTGTCTGGAACACACTGTACTTCTCCATACAGTCTGTTCCTCAGACTATCTGCCTGCATCTCCAAAAAAATGTTACACTGAACTGAGGTTTCCAGCTGCTGAAAAAAAGTGTTTTCTACAATATACTGCAATAATTTCTCACCAAAAAGAAAGGTGGGGGGTGAGGGTAGTGACTTCAGTTATACTAATTCAGGAAAAATAA
This sequence comes from Catharus ustulatus, assembly GCF_009819885.2. Lineage (NCBI taxonomy): Eukaryota > Metazoa > Chordata > Aves > Passeriformes > Turdidae > Catharus > Catharus ustulatus. The sequence continues at coordinate 9,924,246 of NC_046225.1, forward strand.
TTGGTATTAGAGTGTAGATTATTTACTCCAGCATAACTGAGTGCCTGGTCTGAATATTACAGAATGGTTGAAAGATTTTACCTGTTATGAACACCAAGCAGTCCAGATATCATTAAAGACAGAAATAAACTCTGCAGGTATTTATTGATTAACAACAGCGATGCATGGCAGGTAATTTCTACTCCTGTGCCACTTCATTAGGTATCCATTTTTATTCCTACAATGTAACCAGATAACTAATTTTTTAAGACTTAATTATGTACAGAACTTTGATGCCAAGTGTGTCTGCAAAGAGGTGATCTGGGTGTATCTGTCAACATTTAACACAAACATAACTTGGAAAAGCAAATCAAGCCACATAAACGTTTCTACCTTAATTTTTTTTTCCAAGCAATTCCCTTCCCATTTTTCCCACAGTCCATTTTTTAAAGAACCTATTTTTAGTCTATCAGAAATTTATCTTTTTCCAGGGCCAGAAAGGAAAGGTTGGTCACAGTCAAGATTTGCTAACGTTTTCCTAATCACAGAATCTGCAGGGGAAGAAAAGTATGTAAATATGTTTTATTACCCTGCACTCAATATCTAACTCCAAAGAGCAAAAGAAAAGAGAGTTCTCCCTTACAAGCATAGCTACAAATTAAGAAAAGATCATGATATTCAAGCAATCTCCAGCTGAGCACTTTCCAACATGGTCAACCAGGTTACAGCTGACAAACCATACTTAGATTATTCCTGAAATACAAAAGCTGTAATTCTCTACATTTACTGAATAATTTGCTACATGTCTATGAATTGCTGAATTGGCAACAATGTCAATTATATTTTTAATAGGAAAACACAGACATTAGCATTTTTGGCAAAACTACATGCCATTATATATATGTATATATACACACACACACAAAGATATGTATACACATGCACAGAATCTTTAATTCCCTCTGATCAATGGGGTATCCCAGGTGTGCCAGGTACTTCCCAAACATGGTCACAGCCTTCTAATGAATTATCTTCACTTTCTACTGTACAATCAGAAAAGTAAAATATCTACCAAATTCTCTATTTTGATTGCCACATAAATCCATTTCCTCAAGGAATTTTACTATCCAGCACCCCCATATTTCTGTCCCATATTTTTCTAAGGATAAAGACCTGTCAGGATCAGGTCTCCAGCAAATCCAACACAAACTTAAAACTCACTGGGGATGGAAACATGTCCCAGTCTGCACTGATTTTATTGCAATCTGTACACTAAATAATGCTGAGGAGGAGAGCACATAAAGACTCAATCCAGGCAGGCTGACAGAACAATACACTTGGACACTTGAACTCACATCTTCTACAAACTTTCTGGATTACATTTGATTCCTTCCCCTTGAAGAACAGGGGAACAAGCCATTTAACAATCCAGACATTGAAACTGAGACCCTGGAGATGATATCAGCATTCCACAAGCCTCAAGCCCATCTCCTAATTAAATGTCATGTGTTACTTTTCAATCTAAACACAAGCAGATCTTCTGTCACAATGTCTGCTCACTGGTTTCCAGCAGGAAGAGGGGATGGTGATGTGCTCTTCAAAACCCTCCACCACAGCAATTTTGCACCTAGATCAATGGAACTGTAGTTCACTACTAAATTTCTTTAAAACTTCAGTGTTTTACTTGAACACATTGTCCTTCCTCGTTGTTTTTGACACCCAAAATGACAAATGATTCCAAAATGCTAGTTGATTAGCCAGAAAAACCTTCCCACTTTGATATATCATAAACCATAACTACCTTAAGTAAATAAAAGTAATCAATTCACCCTAGTGAGTAGAACAGGGCATTTATGAGATCTGCTTGCTCTGAAGACACTTTCACCACCTGGCAGCTGAGCACAGATAAAACCCATCTGATCTGGAGACTGGAGTGGGAAAAGTACCATTTTTCCCTGTGATTTCAAGTTAAAGGAAAAGAGACAGGGAGTCCTTACTTAAGAAAGAGGAAAAAAAAACAACCTCATGAAGATCTCACTGAATTTTAGCCCAGTAAAAAACAAACAGAACTGAAAATGGTAAATACATAACAGAAATTAGCTGTATATAAACAAGTTCCATTATGATACAAAATATTTACTGGTCGTGAACATCTGTAGAAATTACACATTTGTGCTATACTGTTAAACTACTCAACCCTTTCCTTATTCTGATATAAGATAAATGTTAAACACACACACAAAGGAACATGTTTGAGCTGATGAGCAGAGCAAAGGAAATGCAGACAGGTAACAGCAAAACCCTGTAAGCAACTTAAAATTGGAGGATGGAATAAGTGTAGTGCTGAATGGCAAAGGGCTTCAGTCCCAGCACATCCCCACCTCATCTGAAGGCAGAATGGCTGATATAAATCAAAGTGATTTAAACTGCTGAACTTAAACAGGATTTGAATTATCAAGCAGGAAATCCTCATATGAATAAATCCATTTGGGAGCATGGTGGGATTTTGCTAATTTTTCTAAGGAAGGGTCAATTCCTACTGGTTGGTAGCTATTCAAGTGTGTTACTTGACAATTCCTTATGTCCTTTGTATGAACACAAAAACCACTCTGCATTAATATAGCAAAATACTGTTTTCTAATGAATTTTTTTTAAAAAATTAAATTTTAAAAATACCTCAAGTGCACCCATTATGCAAGCATCAAAGTTTTTCATTGGGTTTTTGCTGTATTTACAACTATTGAAAGATGAGTATATACCTTGGCTTTCACCTTATGGAAATCTCCTCCAGCTGTCTTCACACTCAGCTTTCAGCCTTAAACACACTAATTGAATCCAGTAAACTGATGAAGAAACCATGTCAGTATTAGCACAGAAAGCTTCTACTGCCTTGCTTAGAATTTTAAGACCCCTTGTTCCAGAATACTTCCTAAATGCCAACCTTTGCCTGATTCAATTTCCTTCAAAATTTCAGTATAAATATGGTGCTCATTTGCTTTTTAAAAAATGGTTTAGGGATGAGCTGTCCTATTTTCACATCTGGTTTGTGTTTTGAAAATTAATTTTAACTTTACTAATAGAGGTCAGAAATCTGAATTAAGAACTAGGTAAAATTCAGTGTTTCAGGTGGGAAGTGTGTGTGTGTGTATTAAAAAATAAAGAAAAAAAAAAATCAAATCACACTCCAAACAAGGGCCTGAGCAGAGAAATGGAAATAAACACCTATGACAAACAACTCATGAAAGAATAACTGCAGCTGACATGTGAAAAAAAACCAAAACAAAACCACCCTCATCCATCAGTTTAACTTGGTTAATTTTGAATTATCTTTTTGGAACACAGACTAAGTAACCAGAGCACAACAGCATAAGGTTGGATGGGGCTTTGAGCAGCTTGGTCTGGTGGAAAGTTTCCCTGTCAGTGCAAAAGGGGGCTGGAAGTAAATTATTAAAATCCCTCCCAACCCATTCTCTGATTCTATAACCACCTCAAAACCTGGGACAGAAAAAGCTCTTTATGGACCTGAGGAAAAGGAGCATTAGGATATGATATTCTAAATATTTATCTTGTTTCAAAATTTTTGCCTTACTGTTCTAATGCCATTGAAGTGAGTTCCATGAAAATCCAGATGAAGTGCATGAGAGGGGTAAGAAATGGTGTCAGTGTTCTCTCACTGGGACAGGAACCATGATATGGGGAATTTGAAAGAATCCCTTCAGACTGCTCTACAGTGAGCAACAGAGATGGATTCATTTCAGGCTCCCTGTACCCTCCTTCAGCCTGCAAAGAGCAGCATCACTCCTGTCTGTAGGGAAAAAAAGGCAGATTTTTCCTTTCCCCAGACTAATCTGTTTTACTAAGTATGGTAGCAGTTCTTGAGAGAAACACCAAGAATGTTACTTTTACCAGGATAATCCACCTTGGGGTTCTTTCTTCTCTCTTAGTGAATTCTTCCCTTGCTGCCTCTGTCAGCTTTCTGGGGCAGCAGCTGAACAACCAGGGCAGTCAGGAATACATCCATACAAAAGTGCTCAGAGCTACAGTGGATCTGTGAGTGTTCCTCACACATCAGTCCATGCCAAAAATAGGAAAAACTAAGGCAGAAATACTATGTTTGTTTTAAAGCTCTTGTCAAATCTTTTCCCCACTGCACAAAGCGAGAGAGAGAGACCGAACAAAGTGCAGGAAAACATCAAATGAAAATATAAAAACCAGAATATGAGAAGTGGAATATGAAAGGGACTCACTTTTTTTTTTTTTTTACAGTACAGTGCTTTGGCCATTTCTGACCAGCACATCACACAGTGAACAGGAGTGTGCCTCTCCTGCCTCCTAAGCCTCCCTGCAGCCCAGCCTGGACAGCTGGCTATTTTTATGTCCAGAATAGCGTGTGAGCTCAAAGCTTATTACCAAGGGTTTCCCCCTGCACACAGGAGCAATGCCAAGGATTTTTTTAAATTGTGGGAATGGGCTCTGCATGCTGTTAAGTAACTTAAATGTTTTCCTTAACCTTTATTTCAATGGTAGACTTTATTTCAGCATTTATAATTATTTTGATTAATTCTTTAAAGTACCTAATGTACTTGCTCATATGAATGTATTAAACTAGCAAGTGCTTTTAATATTAAATATGGAAGAAATCATCTTTTAATGCTCTTGTTTATCCTCAAAAAAAAAACAAAAACAAAAAAAAAAAACCAAACAAACAACCCAAAGCCCTGAAATCACACAAGTGAAGGGATCAGCCTAGAGCTCAGCACATCCTGATCAGGGACCAGGAGATTTTGCCTCTCCACAATATTTTCTCCAGCCTGACCAGCAAACTGAGGCACTCAGATGGATCCAACAGGACAGCAAGTCACAGTACAGCCTTATTCCTTTTCCCCTTGTGCTGCTGGTGGCATAAAGGGACAGATTAATGCCCTTTTCCCAGTGCTTCCTCATTTCCTGGACTAACACAAGTGCAACTACTCCAAAAATACAGAGCTAGCATCACCTTGAGAACAGGCACTGAAATAAAAAAGAGTTTTATTTTTGCCCATCAAGGTCTCCTGGCTGTGTGGAATTAGCCCACCCAAGCCACTGGCTATTTGCTGCTAAAATTAAAGATGCATGCATTTTTTTGGCTGTGCTGAGGAAAACCTGCAGCCTTTGTTACTATATAGGTCAGAATATATTTCTCCTAACATCACACAAAATGAAAACAGTTTCACAAACCACCACTGGGAAAGATATTGCCACTTGTCCATTCCCACACATCCAGCTCAATGAGATGACCAAATTACAATCCAGCTTTCTTAAAAGCAGTGGTCTGCACCTGACAGAAGCTTCAGCCAGAAAGAATAAAGCCAACACTAAACAAATTTTAAATATGACCTAGTTCTGAAACTTCATCTCCTTGATGTGACTGAGGCATTATTGAGATAAATCTGTGTGCAGTTATAGGGGGGGCACTGAATTGAAGCAGCCAGTAAAACCCTACTGCAGAAACAGAGAGAGTTTTGTTGTGAGCTTTTACCCACACACGCTTCCCTTGGAGGAATTAAACTAACTTAGCTGTGCCAGGATGAAAGGCCTTTGCAGAAAAAAATTATTTTGGAGGAAATGAAGCCTTTTTCCAATCACATAATTTTCTTGAAGTGTCAGAACACTCCAATTCTTCAAACTTGCACCTTACAAACGGAAATTAAAAGTATGGTCCCAGTTGTCAAAACACACATTTACCATAAATAAATCCATTACTCACTGCAAGGTTCTCTCTGTATTAATTATCCTGTCTTATGAGCAATTTCAGCATGAAGCCACTGAACTGCAAAGGCTTTGTGGTGTGGGTCTGCCCTGACACTTAAAAAAAACTAATGCAACATCCTCTGCTACAAAGAGTGACAGAGCAACAGGACATATTTGTTATTACAGAGAACTTATGGAAGTGTTTTTTCTTATAAAAACTGGACCAGCACCCATGCTGAACAAACCAATCACAGTGACTGCACTTGAACATCCACACATATATGAAATGTGGTACAGGCTTACTGGGAGGAATCAGAAATGCAGTGTTTATGTGCTTTTACATCAGTTACACCCAATAACACTCAGGAAAAATTCAGATTTGTGTCTCTTCCCCTTGAAGGACAAGCCCCTACCACAGAAAGAAAAAGGAAAGGCAAAAGGAAAGAAACAGGAAAAAAAGGGGAGAAAAAAAAAGGGGGGGAGGGAGAGGAAAGGGAAGAGAAGGGAAAAAAAAAAAAAAAAAAGAGAAAAACACCTAATTTTTTATCTTCTCCCTTTCAGTCACAAACCAGCTAAGATACCTCAACAACCATTTGAATGTAATATCTGCTAAACTTGCAAAAATACCTTGCACTTGACACACATCTCCTAAGTTCTGGATTAGTTTTTAATAATTAGTTTGTGGATTCTTTGCTTTCAGGGAGGGAGGTTTTTATATGGCAAAGATGCAGAGGACTTCCAGAAATTTCCTATGCACAAATTGTTTTTCTTAACTGGGAGAAATGACATCTCTGGTTTTCTAAATTCTACAGGTTTAGAAATAAAACTTATATATAGTGAGTATTGGAAAACAGGACCAGGAAGTGCTGATGTGTGACAGAAAAAATAATTATTAATAAAATAATCCACACAAATGGCTCAAATGTAAGCACTAAGTTGGGGATTTCTGGAATATCTTTTTTTCTACAGTTTGCCAAAATTCAGTTTCTTACAGGAATTAGGATAGTTCTTTGTGGAAGTATTGGGTTCTGCCTGTCAGCAGTAAGTTTCCAAGATATACCCCCAAAATTTGTTCCAAATATTACCAGTAAGATCTCACCTCTATCACCATGGACATCTTTCAATTTGTCTCTTTTCTTACATGTTCTGTGTCTCAAAGATCAACTAAACTGAAGTTAAGGGACACCTGTAATATCTCATGATACAAACAATTTCTCTACAACATAAAGAATAAGAGATTGACTCATATTGCTATTTACAGAACAACAAAAGCAACACAAAAACACAATAATGTCAATAATGAGAGAGGAAAATAAGCACACTATTACTTAATATTACTAAAATAATGAGACCTTCCATCCAGTTTTACAGGGGAAAGGAAAGGGTCTCTCTCATGGCACAGCCCACATACTAGGAGTGGAACTGGTGGATTTTCTAATCCTTCTCAGCATATCATTGTCTTTACTTCAAAGTCAGGCAAAGTATCCAAACTGAGCTCAGATACTTCTTGGGCAGACAAAACACTGTGCTGAAAACACACATGTCCTCCTGCCACCCTCCAGACCAACTCTGGGACACAAAGACTCTTACTGAAATGTCAATATTCTGAAGGATTGCTAATTGAGGAATGCTGACATCTCAATAATATGACTGAAACATGAAATATGGCAGATAAAACTTAGCTCAGTCAACTCTCCAAACAATCTAAGCCTGCAAAAGGCAGACTTTGAGATCACACAAATCATATTACAAAACCTGTGAAGATTTCTTAATTCTTGTGAGCAAACCCAACTCTTTTGCCTGAGACAGCAATGGCCCATAAAGGCCTGAAGAAAACAGCACTGCTTTTCAAGCTTACCTGTTTAAGGATATGTAAACCACCCCAAATATCTGAAGCACCAACTTTACACACTAAGGTATGGACAGGATTGCTTGGACAACGAGAGGACATGACCATAACTGTGGTTTAATAAACTGTAAATCTTCCAAAAATCCTGGCTGTTTGGTGTTGCATTTTGACCTCAGGGACAGAAGCTTGTTCCTTCCCTTCCCAAAATATGAGACAATATCACCCAAGGGAAAGGAAACCTCTCATAGCTGTTGAGTGTGCCTGCAGCACACTGCTGAGCAGTTCTCTCTATCCATCAGAAAATAGGATCACAGCCAACCTCTAAAACACGGTGCTAAACCACCTAAAATATCTCCCATTTGTTCCACTGCTCTGAGAAATACACATTGCCTTCTACCTGCCACAGCAATCACTTTAAAAACTGATTTATAGTAACACTGGACATACGCATAGAAGGGGTAAAAATTCATTGAAATGCAGCTTCTTGCAGCAAAACAAAGCTCATCCATCAGGAGGGGGAAAAAAAACCCCACACCACTTACTTAACCAACTTTAGAAATGTGCAAATAGGATTTGGACATAAAGGATTTAAAACACATGTGTCCATTGCTAATGTGTCAGAAGTCACCCTGGCAATGGTTTTCACATGAACTGCTGTGACTTCCAGGGAATATGCAACAGGTAACCCAGGAAAGCAAGTCTGCTGTCCAGAGGCTCACATTTGCTGAATGATTGCCATGTATTGTCATGAGCTGTGTCACTGCAAAGTGTTTAGAGCTCCTGTAACCTGACCAAAACAAAGGTCACCACCCAGTTTACAGCAGTGCAGAACATCAGCTAGCACAACACCCTGTAATGCTCTGACGGACATAACACCTGGAAAAGCAAGAAAACCAAAGCATGGCCCTGTTAAACCAAAACTCTGCCTTCTCCAGGTGGCAAAGGCTGGGCTGGTTACAATTAGCTGTGCTCTCACTGACTTTTTGCAGTTCTGCTCTTCAGCCTGGCCCAACACCCTCCTATATATTTCTGTCCTTCCTTTAGAGCTGATGTTTGCTTAGCTCCACTCTGTCTACCCCACTCTGGGTTCAATCCATCTTCTGCCCCACACTTTTTTTTCCTGTCCTCCTTTCCTGCTTCCTCAGGTCTCTGCATTTCTGTAGCACCTCCTTCTTGCTTCTCCTTCCAAACAACAATACCTGCCAACCAAAAACCATCCAAGAATAGAAAAAAAACCCTACCTCACAAAACCTCCAACCAATCAAACCAAGGTCAAAAGGCAAGAAATATATCCTATAAAATTAACTCTTGCAAAAAACCAAAAGTGTATATAAAATTGGAAAAAATGCCTAATTTTTAAAAATATGCCCGGTACCACATTAATAGAAGTTTTATACAATTGTAAGCATTTAGTTTCTTCCCTGACAATAGGAAAGCCATCTCATCCACAGTTTAAATAGTAAATCTTGAATCATGTAAGAACAGGGTATTTGCAAACAGACAGCATCTCTGAAAATAATGAAATATTTTATGAATCTGTTTGTGCTACATTCCTTACAGAGCCTGGCGTATATGACTCAATCATTGTTTTCACTTACTGGCTTCAGTTATCAGTTATTTTTCTACAATTACAAATGTCTGAGTTTATAGACTAAGAGCTTAAAAAATCTTCTCTTAAAAAAAAAGGCAAATTGGAAAAATGGAAAAAAAACATGAGGTGAAGTGCATTGGTCAAAATTTGTTACATATTCTACTGTTGTTTGAGACAAGCAGCACATTTTGCTCCTGCCATTAAATTTAGGGACAAGCTAGCCAGTCCAAACCTGTTCCCAAAAACACTTCATGTGACTTTATGATACATGTTCACCCTGCATTCATACCCACAAGAGATAAGCCACAGATTTGGGAAGTAAATAATTTTCAAGCCAGAAACAATGTCATAACCACTAGTGAAACTGAACATAGGGAACACACTGCACCAGAAATACCAATATTGCTAATACCCTTATCTGCCTATTGTGCTGACAGGTTGGATTCTAGCAAAATGAATTAATTCTTACAAAAAAAAGCATCTGAGAAAGCAGGACAAACAAATTAAAAAAAATTACAAAACAATCAAACAAAAAAAAGCATTTTTTCATTGCTGACTTATACAATTATTATCCTTTTGCCCCAACTTGAGTTCAGACAGAAGGAAAATAAAACTCCAGGAGTGTCTGTCATGGACATAGCCCCTTGCTTCAATGTTACCTCAAGTTCCATATGCAAGTCAAGACATCACAATGGTGCTAACTTTTTATCTGGGCCTCTCATAATTACTTAACCTAGTTATTGTTCTACATGGAATTAAAATGAGCACAACACATTAAGCAGCCAAAAAAAAAAAATGCAATCATCATACTGCAAAGATCAAGGAAAACTGTGTTTTTTCCTTCTTTTATCAAGAGACCAAGTTTATAAATTTTCAGAAGGAAAGCAGCAAGCAAAAAAGAAATGAACACAACCCCCTCCCTCTTTGCTCACAGAAAGGGCAGTTATCACCTACCTGATACAAGTCCATGCTGTGGCTGATTTCTTTGGGCTAGATTGGACTGAAAAGATATTCTCCTCATCCTCCTTTGCACTTTGGGCCATCACCTCCTCCTTGAGAATCCTATAGCAGTACTCCTGAAGACACTCCAATAATGTTCTGATGGTCCATCAACCGTAAAGGTGTTTCACTCCAAATTAACCCAGCAAGGCACCACAAGCACCAGGCTTTCACCTGGCAGGTCGGGAAGGACCCTTAAGGTCATTAAATCCAACCATTAACCCAGCACGGCCAAGCCCATCCCTAAATCACGCCCTTAAGTGCCACATCTACATTTCCTAAATCTCTCAAGGGGTGGAATCCAACACTTTCCTGGGCAGTGAGCCAATGCCTGACCACCCTCTGAATTGTTGATCATCTTGTTTACAAGAGTTACTGAAGTTTAAAGAACGCTACATGGGACCTTCTGCCTCCCCTTTCCTCTAATATCTTCGCCTTACACTTAAGAAAACCCCACTGTTCTCCTCCTAGGCAGCTGATTTTCCTCCTACATTAGTACCACAAGTGTAGGACTGCAGCCCAGAGACCACCCTGTTTCGTGGCAGCAAAATGTTCATTTGTTTCAGCTTCTTCATCTAATTAACCCCAAGGCAGTACCACGTGAAGACACCTTTTAGTGGAAAAGAATATACTCCATGCTCAACTTCCCTGTCTGGCTGTAAATAAACAGACACTTTATCACAGTGATAGGCGAAATTTCCAATGCTACTAGTCAAAATTATTTCGGTTTTTCTGTTCTACATTCACAATTCTTCATTCCCCCCCATCCACCCACTGCTGACACTTTCCACAGCAAAAATGTTACTGAGAAGGGCAGTAAACCTTACTGTGACCATGAAGTGGTTTTGTTTTGTTGTAAATGAAATGGATGAAAGAAATTAAATGGGGTTTTTTTTTGTTGTTGTTTTGCATTATATAGAATATATATTAAAATGGGTAAGAAAAAAAAGCTGCAGCAAAATCCTATGTAAAGTCAAATTCTCTCAGGTAAATTTTCAAAATTGCAGCAATCCAGCCTTTAAAGCTTTCAGTGTACAAACTGCCTGGCATAAATTAAGGGAAAAATAAAAAAGCCAGAACACTTCAGCCAATTTCAAACAATGTGACCCCCATTCAGCTTCAGAAATCTACAGCCTTCTGCACGAGTCCACTAAAGCCTTCAAAGCCACATTTCCTGCTTTGATGGCAACTAAAGATGTGTACAGTGAATAGCAACACTCCTTGCTGAAAACATCATTAAAAATTGGTTATTTAATGTCAATAGCACTTTTCTCTCTGCTGCCTCAGTTATGCACTGGAATGCAATCCAGAGAAATCAGAAGAGCAGCCACCAGTTCTGAAGATGAAAAGGAGCAGCAGCACAGATCACAGCAAAAGTGGAACAATCCATTCAGCTGTCCAAAGGCAGCTGTGCAAGGTAAGGCAGTCAGGTTTAAAGGCATTTTTGCAGATGCTAGAGAGTCTGAAATACAGTACTCTGCATAAATAGAAGGGGTAAGGAATGCAACAGTTTCTTTTGTGGCAAAGTGCTGATCTATCCTCCTTAATGTAAGGAATTATCTTAAATTATTTTAAAACTTCTATGCTTTCCAGAACTCTTCTACAATCTCATTTGCCATAGCCACCTCCCTTCCTCCTTCAGATGAAACACAATGCAGAAGTGCCAAGACATCACAGATTAGTTATGAGCTAAAGGAAAGAGAAAGAGGCTGAAAATATAGAAAATGGGTATGTACCAGTGAGTCTTAAACTTGCTGGACTATTATATCCCCTTTCACCATTGGAACTGATCATAAATCTTCCCACTTTGCCTTGGAGTACAGTTTAAAAACCAAGTGTGTAAGTACAGGTACTGGTTTATACAAACACACGTACATAGGCATGTTGGCTTCTTGGTTGTGATGCTGCCCGGGGTCAGAGTAAGGTTAAAATCCAATTCTCTGCTCTTTTCCAAGGTACACAATACCCTTTCTGAATAGGCACAAGATTTCCACAAGCATCATAAAGATGATGCAGAAAATCTACACCTTCACTGCAGCACGGAGCAATTGTTCCTCTGAATCTGGAGGGCAGAGGAAAATGAAGTTGGGTTGTTCTGTGAAACCTGAAGGGTTAGTGCATGGCACGTAGTAAAAGTAATGCAGGGAGGAGACAGAAAAGTGAAGGCAGGAGGAGGGGAAGAGGCACAGCCCCACCCTCCATCAGTGAAAGAACTCCACCAACTTCAGCTGATGAGAGCTGAGAGCTTACAGGACACTGCAGAGCCCTGTATGAAAAACCTACAGAAAATGATTTTTTAAAATAAAATTTAAAAAAATAATTAAAAAAACAAAATCAGCCTGAAAGAGGGAAGTCTTGAAAGAAGGCAGCTCTTCCTGTAAGCACGGAATTTCAGCAGCTGCAATCTTATTAACTGCTGCAAGTTTAAAATGACATTTTCTCTTATGCCCTGTGAAACTGAGTTTCAAGTATTCAGAAAGCAAACAGGAGCAGTTTGGCTTTTGAGCTACAAACACTGGGAAACTAAAATAAGTAAGAGGTAAGCAACAGAACAATGAAAATTACACGATTTTGTGATTCTCCAGCTCAAACAAGGAAAATATATATTTCAAATTGTCAAGGCTCCCAAATTCCCACTGAATGTACAAGCATGCTGCTTATCTGAACAGCTTGAGACTGCAAAACTGATCACAGGTTCGTAACTCCAGTCAGGGATTGTACCTCACATTCCAATTCACAAAACACACTCGAAGGATTCCAGTCAGCAGCTCCTGGCTGTCAGGCCTGTTCTTAAACCTCTGCTAATCCAAGCACATCCCTCACATGAATTATACATATTGCAGTAATATCCAAGTGTCCTGTACAAGTATTTAAATAAAAATGAACCCTGACTCCTTTGCTGTGTACAGCCAGCCCTGTTTCAGTGTCTGTGCTCAGGAGCAGAATTGTGCACTGGCACCAGGTGTGACTTAGCTGAGGTTCAATGTCTGCTACCAGGTGAGCATGTTTGAACTCAGAGGTCCCAGATGTTTATCCTGGGATAAGGGTTGAATTTCACAAGAGGATTAAGATGTTGTAAGACTGTGCTACCCACGGGAGGGACAGTCAAACAAATGATGGATCTGATCCAGCTAAAAACGAGCCCAGAAGGAAAGGAAGGAGCGTGTCTGCCCTCCTACCTGCCTGTGGGGCTGCACAAGCAGGCAAAGGCAGCAAACACAGCCCCCACAAGAGCAGGAAAGAGGAGACTTCCTCAGTGTTACAGCTCGGGTTACACCAGCTGAAGCCAATTGTGAAGCCTTAAACTTTAGGTCGAGTTACTGTAAGTCGAGGTTAACCCAAATGCAATTGTCCTAACACAATCACACGTTAATAGTTTTGGCGCCGGGTTAGCAGAACAAGTTTTTGATGTGCCCCAGACAAAGCTATTCTTCCTGAACTTAACAATGCCTAGAACTTCACTGCAGGACTTTCAACACGTCCTGTTTGGTCAGTCTGAAGCTGAGATTTATTTCATTGTGACTGGATACCCCGTGCCAAAATACAACTTGCCCTGCTGCAGCTACTGCGTGTAACAACCCAAGGCACCGCCTCTGACAGGGACACACTTTCCATCGGAGCATTAAAGGTCATCAGAGGCTAGCAGTGCTTGAAGTGAAGAGTCTCTTCATTCCTTTCAGTTTGCTAAACTGAAACCTATTGTGCTGACAGGCTGCAAAAGGAGGTCAGCACAAAAACTCCTTGTCCTAAAGGACAGTAATCACACAGGCGCATCAAGCGCCAGTTGGTATGAAAAGGAGAAAACAAATGGGAGAGGCCTGTGGAGTGAGAAAGACACAGAGATCCACCCTTGTAGAAAAAGGAAAATAAAAAGGGTTACACAATGACTCCTTCTATGATGCTTACGAAAGAGAAGGAGCACTGCTGGCCTGGGATTTAATTCTGGTATCACCCCTGTTGTGTATTTACTACTGACTTTACCCCTGTGTGAGCAAGATCAGACATAGCTTATTAACCAAAGAGATGCTTAATCCTACTTAGTCATCAGGCATGAGTAAGGGCTGCAAGTATTTGACCTTTTTGTGGAAAATAAAACATCTAAAAATTAACTTCTTTTTTCATCTTTGCAGTGCCAGAAATATAGACTTTTCCTACAGTGTGAGTGATGAACTCTTAAGCACCTGTGGAGTAAGTCGAACAGCAATATTACACAAGAAAGAGCACAAGAAACGTGCTCAGTTTTGTGAATATATGCACGAGTACATATTAAATACAGCAGGTGTAAGCTTTAACAAACTCCTCACAAGCCTGACAACATTCTGTGGCACTCATTCCATCACTGGCATTATCCATGAATCACTAAGACAAACGAACATGTTCCACTTTTCACCCTGGATACCTTTCTCAACAAAAAGAAGGCACTCAGGTGGAAGGAGGAACCACTTTTCTGTGGTGGAATATCTACCAACGAGGACAACATATAACCAGAATTCTATAACTCTGGACATGTCATTCTGTCCCTACACAGAGAAAGCTGAAAGCAGTGTCCTGCCCATTTCCCTTCCCTCAGGTAGGAGTGCAGTGTGATCATTCCCTTCTGGAAGGCAGTGTGTGAGAATGGATAAAGAGCAGGACTGGAAAATACCCCATGTTTCCAGCCGTGTTTTCTCTGACATTAAACTAATTCTGAATTGGCATAGGATGCTTTAGCAGGGGAACAGAAAAAATGATCTAATAGGTTATTTGACTTGTGTCATTAATTTCTCTGATCTAAATAACATTTTAGGTTTACATGCTTAAAACACAATTTCCTAAACCAGGTTTAGGGCTAGAAACAGAGTAAGACACTATAATGGTAAAAAAAAAAAAAAAAAAAAAAAAAATGGTCTTGAAGAGCCTTTAAATAGGAGAAAGTAGCTCCACGCTCTTTATAGTTCACAAGAGAGCTCAGATACAAATAAATGTACACTAGAAGACCAATGTGATAATTACACATGTCACTGGACAAAAAATGCACAGCAAGAAAGTATAGTCACAGGGATAAGAAACAGGGGTGATATAATTTGCAGTTATCATTATGTATTTGGCTATTCTATATGAAATATACATTATTTATTCTATATATAATGCATGTGTATACACACACTTACAACCTCTGAACCCCACACAATAACATGGATGCAGAGCCAAGAAGACCCTTGCACTGAAAGAAGGAAACAAGAAAGCAGATTAGCTCACAAAGAACCAAAGAATTGATATGTGTTGATATTTCCTGGAACCAATCCAAAGATGAGTGGCAGAGTTTTGGATGAATTGCAGATTTTCCCAATACTTCCTCTGAAAGCCAGGCTGGTACAACAGTTTAATAATCCAACTCAAAATCACAGAAAACAACTTTGGTTTTTTTGCCAGGTTGAACTGGGGTGAGGGGGAAAGGTCCCCACAGACATTTAATTTCTGTACACACCCCAATCTATGCCTGTGTGTGAGCAGACTAGTTGTGTTCTCAACAGAAGAGATTGAAGTAGGTATAAATCCAGCTATTTCAAATTTCAGCAAGCGAAAACTTTATAACAAGACACAAACTCAGGGTAGATCAGCAGCTCATGAAATACAGCCAAGCCTGTGCTCCCACACCCTATTTTAACAAAAGGCTTCCATTGACAGCCTCTTGCCAGTCCACACAGAGTCCTGAACAGTGGAAAGTGCACACTGAACTCCGGGAGGGAGGGTGCACACTGTGGGGGTGGCAGCAAGAATCAGTGTACAAACTGCATCCCTTGTGCTCCATCCAGTGAAGAAAAGCTGAGTGCATGCCTTGAAATAATTGCCTTCTAAAGATGGTTTTGGGGTTTTTACCCAGCTGGCTGAAGGGTGCTCAGCATGTATCAGAGGCAGTTCCTGGGAGGTTTTGTTGGCTGCCTGGATTAAGCACATCTCCCCTCCCTTCTCAGCATCAGTTTGGAGGGCACCTACACACACACACACACATAGAGAGAGATTATATTTGCCTTTAATTTGCTTTGATTAAAAAAAAAAAAAAATTAAAAGCATTTCTTGCTTGTCCTCATTGTGTTTGTTGTCATTTAATCCCAACAGCTTCTTTTCCAAATCATACAGTTTAATGATATGAGGGAAAATTTTAATAATGATTTTTGTGTGAAGACTAAAGCAGTAGCAGATCTATGACTGTTCCACTGTAAAACTCTCCACTGGAGTTTACCAGAGAATAAAGCAAGGGAGAAAACTCCTAAATGTATTTAACTTAAAAAAAAAAAGAAAAAGAAAAAAAAAAAGGTTAAATTAAGTTGAATTGTTTTGCTAAATAAAAACTACGTTGCACATAAAGTTACCACACTGTCACTGTTACGATTGCCAGAAAATAATAAGTTTGGGAGCTTACATTTGGTTTTACTGCAAAAAGCATTAATGTCTCAGAGAAAATACTTTCCAACTATTTTAAAAAGAGTAATTTCTTGGGTTTCAAGTATTGCTTCCATGATTCCATGGATGTTCCCCAATGTTCTTAGACATTAGTCAAAAATCATAATTAACACTCTACAAGTGAAGCAAAGCAGATGATGTGCCTAGATATTTTGGCATAAGTTTTTGTATTTTCCTTTAAAAAATGAAAACAGGTATTTTTTTTTTAAATAAGGCAGTAGGATTTATGTTTTTAAGGTTAAAAGCATAGGACACATTGAGTATATTTAAATAACATGAAGATCATGGCAAAGGAATTGAGTTATGGTGAATTTTTCACAGCGGACTACCCCTTAGGCGACTCTTAGCTCTTCAAATGTCCCAACCAGAAAGACTCAAGCAACAGTGAGAGCTGAAACTGCACTTCCTCCTTTTGTTATTTTGTTTCTACAACTTTCACATTATAACTTCGGCTCTCTGTCCCACATCTTCGAGGGAAGACCAACTACCCGCTCATCTAAAAATGCTGTCTTTAATGCTTCGGCATTAAATAAGGGCAATAAGGGGAAAGGAGAACCCAGCACCAGCACGCTGCCCTGGACAGAAATCATCCTGGCAATGTCTCTAAGCCTCCAGCTCCTTCCCTGTGGATCTCGCATCTCGTGAGATGTGAAAAGGGATTTGGGGACAGCAGGGCTGACAGAACAGAGTCCCCGCTGCTGGGGTTTAGGGAATGACTCTGCCGCCGAGGCAAAGCTGCGCGTGTGTTTCAAAGCCTCGGTCCTGAGGAGAGGCGCCAGGAGGAAGAGAAACACGGTCATGTAACATCAGGAAAGCACCAAGATGTCAGTGAGGTCGCTGTGCTTCCTGTTTGCGAGGCGCACACGCACACAACACATCCCTCCTCCCCTGCCGGCTCCCCCCGGATCCCCATCCCCTCCTCCCGGCCGGGATGCGCCGGGACTGCCGCTCGCAGGACAGAGGAGGCGGGGGCAGCGCTCGGAGCCGAGCTTTTGTTTGCGGCTGCCGAGGCCATCCCCACCTCCCTGCGACCACCCCTCGGGGAGGGAGCGGGGCTGGGGGCAGCGGGAAGGAGCTGCCGGCACCGAACCGGCCCCGGAGATGCACAAGGCTCCTTCTCACGTACGGGAGGGACAGAGGAAGGACGGGCACCCCGCTTTGTCACACGGGCACCCCGCTTTGTCACACCGGACCCTCCCGCACGGCCGCGCCTCCCCGCGCAGCGGGGGCAGGCGAGAGGGAGGGACGTGCGAGGCTTGTAAACCGCACGCTGCCATCGCACCTCCCTCCTCCTCCCCTCCCCGCCGGCCTCCACCGCCCATTGTGCGCCCGGCAGACGGCGAGGACGCGGCTGCCCCGTGCCCGCCCCGGCGCGGGGACACGTCAGGACACACACGCGTGTCCCCGCGGCACAGCCCCGGCCCCAGCACTGCCTGGATTTATCCCCGTGCCGGAGCGCAGGGCCCGGCTCCCCCCGCGCCTCCTCTTATTATTCATCACCGGCGCAGCCTGCGAGTGGGAAACTCCGCTTCCTACTCGCCGCTACGCTGCTACCGGCCCAGCCCCCGCCCCCTTCCCCCCCTCCGCTCCTCGCTAAGCTGCTTAAATCCCAAGGAAACTTTGGGAAGCGATTCAGCTCGCGTGGGGAGCCGGGCTGCAGCACGCCGGGGCAGCCCAAGCGAGAAAGCTGCCTAACTTTTGCCGCTCAGCCTGCGGAGCCGCCTTCCACCTTCCTCCGCGGCGGGGTTTAAAGGCGGCCAGCCCCCCGCACGGAGCAGCCGTGGCCAAACACGCACGCACGCACACACAGAGCCCTCCCCCGGCTCTGGCAGCCCGCCTGGCACCGCTCCTTCCCCCTTAGCCCAGAGCGCTCCTACCCTTCCCAAGGGGACCGGGGGGGAGGACAAAGCTCCCTCCACCCCAGCCCGTGAGAAGTTGCGAAGCGTCCCGGCAGCTCCCGCCAGACCAAAGTTGAGCCGAGCCCCGTTCCCCGCTGACAAGCGGCGGGGCCGACCTGCAGCTCATCCCGGCGAGCGACGCGGAGTCGGACAGCCCAGCCCTCCGCCCCCCGGCCCGCATCCCCTTACCATGATCAGCGTGTGGTTCCTCTGCTCCGCCGGGGCGGGCTCAGCATCTTGCTGCTGCTTGCTCGGGTGCTGCTTGCTGCTGCCGCCGCCGCTGCCCGTCTTCTTGGCCCTCTGCTCCAGGGTCCGCTGGTAGAGGCTCACCGTGTCCCTGCGCTCCAGCTCCAGCTGCTCCGCCTGGGCTTGCTGGTACCTGCTCTCGCAGTTGACATGGTGCCGCCGGCAGCCCTCGATGCGCTGCCTCAGCCGCTCCACCACCGTGCTGTGCTTGGGAATGCCGCCGCTGCTCGCGTTATTGTTACCGGCAGCGGCGGCAGCGGGGCCGTGGGGAGTGCTGCTAACCCCGATCCCGGCCCCGCTGAGGCTGCTGTTCAGGTTATTGTTGATGCAGATACTGCTGCCATTCGCGGCGGCAGCGGGGGCTGCAAAATCCCCCATCGTCGGCCCCGCGCACACTATTTTGGAAGAACTTTTTATCCTACACTTCACGCACACAGTCTCCTCTGGGGTCCTGATGGGATACTTTTTAGAGAACCGGGGAGGGGGGGGAAGGGGGCACCATCATGTATCAGGGAAACAGCGATCCCAAGCAAATGTTTCTCTTTTCCCCCAGCCAATCCCTCTCGAGAAGCTCCAAAACATTAAAAAGAGAGAGAGGGAAGGGGGGAGGGAAATAGAGAAGGTGCTAAAAGGTTATCGCCAGCAACACAACCAACAAACACACACACACCACACACACACACACAAAGCACAACAAACTAAGCAGCAGCAATTCGGGTTAGCAAACTCCAGGAGATATCAGACCAGCTCCTTCCCTCCTCTTTCTTTTTTATAATCCATTATTTCAGAACAGATTCCATGAGGTTTCCGGAGATTTTGCCAAAAGCCTTCTCTCCCCATGGGTGGGGAGGAACGCGCGCCCCTCCACATGCACACACATGCACACACACGTTCGCACACACGCATCCGAGCACAGGCACACGCTGGGCACACTCGGCACACTCACTCGCACTCCACGGCATCAAAAGACAGGCAAAGCCGCTTGCTTATTGTATTTTCCTTCTGGAAAAAAGTTTTGGTGTTTATGCCGCACCGTGTTCGCAAAGTACTTTGGCTGCTCAGTTGCATTTCAACAGGAACCTAAATAGCAAATCCTCGGGCTGGGGGAAGTAAACACATGAACAATCCGGACCGAGCTGGAGGAAAAAAAAAAAAAAAATAAAAGAAGAAAAAAAAAAAGTATCGCTCTGAAGTCTCTGCCAAACGCCGAGCTGATACAGCCTAGCGCTTTGCCGTGCCGTGCTGGCTGCCGCTCCCGCTGCCACCATCACAATGATCAAATGCTCTCCCCGCGCACCTCCTCCTCCTCCATGCCAGCGGAGTGATACCAGGACAGGAGCGCTCCGCAAACACCGCGGCGGCGGCGGCGGCTCCGGCCCGGAGGCAGACCCGGGGACAAGGTGCAAAACCCGGCACGGACGGCGCCGCCAGGAGCGGGCACGGCGGCGCTTCCCCGGCGCGGCGAGCGGGCCCGACACCTGCCGGCCCCGCGGGCTCCCTGCCGGCCCCGCCGCGCTCCCGGCCGGCACACGGAGCCCCGGGGCTGCGGAGCGCCGTGCCCGGCTCGGGGCAGAGCGGCCGTAGCCCGCGGGCGAGCGGCGTGTGCCGCCTTCCCCTTCGGTGTCAACTGTTGCATAATGAATGGGAGCGCAGCGCCGAGCCCTGCGCCTCCCCGGCACGGGGCTGAACTTTCTATTTTAAACAGCACGAGAAACATGACACGTTGGGCAGGAACATTTTTCCGAGCGAGCGGCGGCTGCCTCCATATAGAGCGCGGGTGATTAATGGGGCAGGAATAACATCGCGGGAATCTGGTTTTGAACCGCTCTGCGGACAAAGCTATCGCACCCACCGCTGTCATTGATTGTTGTTTTCTACCTAGCCCTAGAAGAAAAGCACTTCCAGATGTAATTTTTAAAATAGACACAGCCAGCTGATATAAAAGAAAATTGGGAACTCGTGCATTAGTAATGTAATCTGATTTAAGACATCTTCATTTTTTTTTGCCATTGCAGATTAGCATAGGATACTATCTCTAAGATACAGTGGCAAAGAGCACTCTTTGTTTTCTTTAAGTGCTCAGCAGTGTGAAATTTGGGGTTCATTTCATGCCTGTTGCCACAATTAGTTACTATGTTGAGATGGAACATAACAGTTGACAAAAAGAGCAATTAGTACCTTTCCTACGTTGGGATTAACAAACAAAAAAACAACCCCAAACTTTTCTGTACTATCAGTTTAAGTATCTTCACTGAGGTTCTCAAAGTTTTTCATGATCACGGATTACTACGTTAGCACAGAACGAGCAGGGGGGGAATTACAGCTCTGCTCAGAAGCAGCGTAAGAGAAACGGGGAAACTGCAATCCTGAGTCAATTATAGGAGATTCGTGCCTCTCTTAATTTGGAGACGGGGGATGTGTTGTAATCTCTCCAGTAACTATTCAATTGGATGGTTAAGATTCGAAGTAAGAATAGAAAGAGGAGGAAAAAAGAAGAGGGGGGAGGGATTTGAGGTTTTAAATTACCTATTAATAATGTATCAATAAATATAAATAAATATATATTAACATAATAATAATAATAATATAATAATATAATAATATAATAATAATAATAATAATAATAATAATAATAATAATAATAATAATAATAATAATAATAATAATAATAATAATAATAAATTGAAATGGAAAATGCGATCAGGCCGGGGAGGGAGAGGGCTGTGCAGCACATTTAACTTGGAGCGAGTACTTTTTGGGTTCCTCCGCAGTGCCCCCTGCAGCCCGCAGCCCGTGTGCTGCAGCCTGGCTCCACAGAGTGCTGGGCAGCACTCGAGTCCAAAAAACCGAAGTATTTCTTGCACCCACGGGGTCAGAAATACATGGAAAAGCAGTGTTCTCTTACAGATTGCTTTTTCGGTGCATTTTACAGAAGCTGTAAAATGAAAGTTCTTTTCCTACTACAATTAATAGCATTTTTCAGTCTCTGTGAAGTCACACAAACTCACCTTAACTTCCAGTATATCACTTTGGCAGCTGTCAACATGGTAATCTTTAAGTGTAAGCTCTATTGCTATAGAATTTAATTCAGCCTATTAAAAATGTAGGAATTTTTATCTCTCAGCTACATACCTTGTTTCTGCCAGGCTGCACAGCCCAAGGATGATGATTTGAGTAAAAATAAGTTTTGGAGTAACCAGTGCTTAGTGTCAGAAGTTTTGCAAACAAATAAATCACCAATTTCGTGGAAATGAAATCCCGACCAACCAAAGAAAGGAAGAAAGAAACAAAATACAAAACTCTCCCAACAAAACTCCTCCATCTGAATACATTCAAAATCCATTTGATTCTGATTAAAAGATATTTTCTCATTGGTTGAGGTTAAAGACAATCAAGAGAACCAGCATTTCATTTAAAAATGGAAGTTGTCCTCTGTTATTTTACAGCACCTAAGAGCTAACTAAATATTTTCTTCTGACAGAAGGTTTTTCTTTTAAAACCAAGTATTGTGGCCATTGTAAAACAGCATAATAGAGATAAGATTTCACAGTTCATTTCTGCATAGCTTATTTTAAGGACACTTACATAAACAATTACCAGCTTCTAAAAAGCTAAAGTAAAATGAGCTATTTAGTGAACTATTTAAATCCAATTTTTGAGAAGGACAACACTGACTCTGAAAAAATAAAACCAGAAAAAAACAAATCTCTTGTATTACAGCCTGAGCAATGCAAGAAATAGAGGGATCTGGATTTTGTTCTAACTACTGATTATTGTCATTAAGCAATGTTCTTCACAACCCTGACCAAACAGCTCTGCTCTGTAGTCAGACACAAACACAGACTCACTCATGATCCTGTGTGCTCCTGCTTTTATAACCATAACAAACACCTCTTCTGTAGAAATTCACTTTGCATGCACAAATGTGTCTATTTGCTCTATAACTTTTTTTTTCCTCCCTGTTTGCACATCAGCTTTGGAACACTATCTTCAACAACTGGAATTTGAAGAGAATCAAATCCATCAGAATTCTAAACGATCTAAGATGAACTTGCTGATGGCAGCAGATGAGCAGCAATGCCTACCAATATCAGCTGACAGGACACTAATTACCAGTTACAGGAGATGATTGCTTGGTGAGAGATCTATTCAGTGAGTTACGATTTTGAAAAATTATAAAGCACAGGCCTGATCTGTGAAAAGATACGCAGTATGAAAATACAGCGTACGTCCTCAAGATGATTATCATGACAGAGATCTGTCTAATTAGGAAGGAACTATTTTAATGCTAAGATATGAAAGAGCCCAGCTGGGAGAGGAATTTAGAGGAAGACACAGAAACATGACTGTTAAGCTGACAGCAAGTGCAGTCTAAGCATGTTCCAGTGACAGTTTCTAAAAAAAAATTTCATCTCAGCATTTAATCAATAGTGGTTTCAGAACAAGCACAGCCTTACAGATAACCTAGCTAGTCATGTTAGTGGGAGGGGCTCCATAAAAAAATACATAAAATATGCCTTTACATAGTAGCATTCCACTCTCCTTTGGTCAGCTGAGCTAGAGGGTTATTCAGTCGATGGGCAACATGAAAATACCACTGTGAGGAGACAAGTGGGAATTCCACTCTACTAGAAACCACACTTTAGTTCCTGGCACTGCCAGTCAGCTTGGAAACTCCAATCATTGTCACAGCAAGTTTCAAATCATCCTGGGCAAGAGATTAACCTTCAGAATAGCCACCTGGGCAGCAGCAAAAGCTCCTACTATAATTAAATGTTTTATGTCTAAACCAGTGGATGACATGGCGAAACAGGCATCTGCTGGAAGGCAACCACACAGTGTGTTCACTGAATAACTCTGAACTTCTTGGGTCTGCAAGGAGCAGCTTTCTCACATATTGAAAAGGGTTTCAGAGGATTTCTGCTGAAGGTTCTCTTGGACACATTGTCACCTAACAGCAAATCAGATGTGCTTCCATTACTACCACAAGCTACTGAAGTGCATGTTGCCTAATATATCTTAAAAATAATCATAGTGTCATTTTGGAGTTAAACCATACATTGAGGGTTCACTGAAGACTAAAATCCCCACAACCTCCATGAATGAATGTGTCTGAAATCCAACTGCAGCATGGCAAAAATTCTCATGACAGTTGGGGTGGCCACAAGCTACAGCTGTCAGAACATCCAGCACTGCAGGGATTCTTCAAGGGATGAACTGAGTCTGGAGCAAAAAAAAGTTGCTCTAAATAGTTAAGGAAAAAGTCATCAAAGCTTCAGAGGGACATAAGAACAAAACAATAAAGGGAGGAAGGGGAAGCAACAAAGAAAATCAGAAAGCAAGTTCAGATTGCAAAAGGCAGAGATTCAAGATACTGAAGGAGGTGGAGTGATCACTCTGTAAATACAAACAAAACCAAACACCCTCAAAACACATTTTCCAGCTTGTACAAGTCAAGTTGTAGAACATGGAGAATCCAAACCAGAATTTTTATAAAATCTTTCCAATTCTGACCCATACTGAAAGTCCAATTCATCAGTTGTTATAACTGGACAGGCAAATGGATTAAGACACACAGGGCAGCAACAAAAAATTCTCTATCACTGCAATCAAATCCCCAGCTTTGGTAATGAGGAAGCAGTCAGGGGATTTTTTTGTTTTTTTCCTCCAAGGCAATTCTGTATAGATACCAGCCATTTGTAAGAATTCCAGTGTGAACATGATCACTTTGGATTTTTTGAGCCAGAAGACAGACTGAAGCTACTGAAAACTAACATTCATCCTCCTTCATATGGGAAACTGGAAATTGTTCTGCAATCCTTGGCATAATCCATCAAGTTCAACGTTCAAATATTAACATTTTTTATAAATTCTTAAATTACAGGGAACAAGAAATAAAGGGTAATTTTCTGTAGTGGTATTTTTTTGTAAGTTCTGTCTTCAAGAAAAAGAAATACAATCTTTACCTCCCTGGGCCAATGTGCTGACTGACAACAGCGTTGTTTCATTGAAACTGCTAGACTTCACAACCTACAAATAAACCTTTATATCACAGATATTTACAAACCTGTATTGAAAGCACATCACTGAGGTTGTAATGAGTTTAAAACCACCAAAATCAAAGCACTTGTGCAATCTTTTGTTGGCTTCTTAGCACAACTCACAGCACCATGAAGTCTTCAAATAAATCGTTACACACTGTTTTCTCACAGGATATTTGTTTCATTCTCTACACAGAATCATCAGTGTTCACCACTGAGGAGCATATTTAACACTCTTTTTTTCCTCCAGAGTGTTCCACTCGTACCAATAAACTGATTTTCAAAATTCATGGCAAGCAAGAAGACAATGCTCCTACATTGGAGAGCAGAGACTGAGAGCAAGGAAATAAAGCTGAGGAGGTTTTGCTAAAATGCCCCAGCTGAGCGGATTTTTTATCAAGGCTTACACAAACCAGAGCAGCCCACACCAACTTCATTGAATCTGTAGGTGCTCAGCATTTCTGCCAGCAGAACCCTGGTCCCAAGTCAGGTACCAGGAGAATGGGGAATGCAATTAATGATCCCCAGCAAGAAGCAGAGTTTGCTTGAACTGAGTAACATCAGGTAAAAAACTCAAACATTTCATCTCAAACACACACAGTTCAGTGAATTACAGGCAAAACCACAATTAGGCCTTACAGGAAAGGAAATATTACATGCTCATTTTCAGTAATAATTTAAAAGAGATCTTTTTGTTCAACTTTTTCTGTAGACACACCTTTCAAATAGGTCTTGCTGCAGCTAAGTCAAAATATGCAGTGTTTAGAAAGTACTCTCAGGAAAAGTTTACCTGAAGTCAGAAAATGCTAAAGAGATAAGACATTAGAATAGCAAGAAAAACTGTAAAAAGAGGCAGAAATAATCCCTGACCATGCTTTGGCATATTAACTAAAATTAAAAAAAAAAACAACAAGTAACTATTAGGTGCATTAAAAACCAAGCCTGTGTTCAGGCTGTTTCCAGAGTCATGGAAGTTACTGGACAACATTCTTCAGAAGTCTAGGACACCTCTAATCTTAGCTCAGGCTTTCAGCTAAGGGTTTGCAGCAAACAACAGCTGATTAGATTCCAGTTAGACAGAGAAAAAAATCCTTCTCATAGTGCAAATAGTGAGACTTGCATAGATTACTCATGAGGCCATTGAGTCTCCATCACTGAAAGCTTTAGGAACTGGTTAGACAAATTTGTCACTAAGGACACCAATGCAATTGATTTTGCCATGGAACAAAGTGGTGGATTAGGTTCTTAAATTCCTTCTGGTCCTAAATTCTCACAACATTGCATTTACTTAGGAAGCTTGAAAGCCATAAATATATTAAAGCTGTTAATAACTTCATTAATTTAATTCTGACTTAGGTGTGCATTGAGAAGGTAATATATATGAACTTACTGGTTAAGAGCACAGGTCCAGCACAGTGCTCCGTCTCCCACAGCAGCCACAGGAACAGACCCTCAGGAAAAAACAGAGCAGTGTCAGGACACACTGCCTCCCAGCCTTCAACATTTTAAGTCAGGTGATGTGATTTATCTAGTCAGTGGGCTCTACAGCATCTCTTCCAAAGTTTTTTCCAGTCTCTCCTTGCCTCTTTACAAACTCCTTGATCCAGAAAGTCATTTGAGAAATACCACTACAGGTCAACACAGGCTGTCTGAAGAACTAGTTCCTCTGGTTTATTTTTGAATGAACATCTTACTATCTTCCAGTATCCTTCATGCTTGTATTACAAGCCCCAGGAAAGTCAATCCCACTCTACTTTTCTCCAGACCTCTCAGCTCTGCAGACCCCTTCCAACCTTCCCACTATGTTGTGTTTTTCCAAATAAGAGTATCCACTGGCACTCTGCTGCCTGTTGGGTGTGCTTCTGCAGTCTTCATTTTGCTTTTATGGATTTCATTGTCTTGTGTGGAATTCTTTGTTCTTGGTAAACTTTCTCATTTTCACATAGTTGCCCATGTTGAAATGAACACAACAGTAGTGGCCATTTTGACCTCTACTGCTCCCCAAAGATCTGAAATCCAAGGGTGTCAGGTCATTCTTAAAGAGCAGTCTTAATGGCCAGCAAGATACACATGTATATATGCATATATATTCTTATGTATGTGTGTAGGTATCCGTTATAATGAATGCACAATTATATAATATATTATATTATATCTATAATTAAATATATGGGGCAGATGTGGCTGGTAAACAGACAAACAGCTGCAAAAGGACTTCTGGTTTTCCTGGATGTAACCAGACATAATTGAGGGTTCATTTGTATCTGTTCTGATTCCTGAGTTTGCCTGAAATATACACTGATAATAATTAGCATTTGTTAGCATTTGGTTCTCAGATCTGAGTGTCATTATTCCTCTTTGCAGAGCATTTATGAGCCATAGAACAGAGAAGTGGCAAATGAAATAGCTACAATTTTTTCATTTCACTCTGCTACCTATATTGACATCTCCCTTATTTATTATGAACCCAAACTTCATAAACTACTGGGGGACATTGCTTTCAAATTGCTGTTATAATTACAATTGATTTGATGTGGTAACCATGCCCATTCATAACAAATATTTGTGTTGTATCAATGTAACATAGAGTGATTTTCATGCCAGAGATGTTTCAGGGTGACTTGGTTGCTTTTTAAGCATGTTTAATACCTGGTAGCTCATCAAGGCACTCTGATTGGATAAGATGATACAACACAACATTTACATTGTTGGTCCTTTGAGCTCATCAATGTACCCATGTCTCATGTGGGACAGCTCTAGAGAAATCCAGCACTACCTACCAAAACAACTAAAGCACTCTCTCTTTGCAGATAGTTCATAAACAATACCCCATAAAACAAGAAATAAATAATAGCATTTTAAATTTGTCCAGGGTATAGCATCAATACCTGTATGTATAGATTTGGTTTTTGCTTAATTCTTGTCCTGTGAGATGTACAGTCATTCATTTTCCACTTCACCTGCCTGACTCCCATTTCTCCTATTAATCAATGTTACTCATCCAGTTTTTTAGCAATATATTGATACTAAGACAAGTTCTGTGTCACATATCACCTGAAGCTGGAATATTCAGCAGCTGTTCCCTTACTCCCTTTAACCCCAATTTACCAGTTTTGTCCCAAGTGCAGCTATGCAGATTGCCAGCTGAGAAAAAAAAGAAAGTGAAAACAAAATCAAAACAAAACACCACCGAGAAAACCAACAAAAAACCCCCCCAAAAAACCCCCCAAAAAACACCCCCACAAAACAAAACAGTCTTTCTTTTGTGGGGTTTCCTTGATGTTTAATGGCAAACTACTTCAATTTCTATGTCAGTGTCACACCATTGGGTGGATGTACATATTGGGGAGCTTTGTGTGCACCTCATGATCCACCAAAACCAACCAAGTTGCAAATTGTATTTATGAAAGCATCTAACTTTGTGCAGATAGGAAAAAAAACCACAAGAAGAGACCTCAAGATTATAGAGTACCATTCCACAAAGTGCAAAGAGACTGAATTGGTAGAGTTAATTATTACTCAGCTGTCCATGACTCTTTTAATAAATGAAGATTCCAGCAGAATGCATACTAGCTCTATAGACCTATATTTTGCACATCATAATTTTACAGCAGTGACACTAAGAAGCCAAAAACTGGATGCAAGGCTTCTCCATTTTTCTCTCTCATGACTCAGAGAGCTGTCACCTCTCCCACATTGCCTGGTACAGTAATTACACTGGAATTTCACCTCCAAGACATAGTAACAGTAGAAGTTTGGTTCTCTACCAATATTTAAAATTCCCTCACAGCCCATGCTAATGCTGAATCAGCACAGCACTGAAAACCAATCTCTCCTCTAAATCACTGACAGAAAGCTGTGCCTTCTCAAGGGCAGAGTCAACAAAAAACAGGATTAGAGTAGACTGACAGTAGCTGCATCAACTCCTATAGCATCATTTTAAAATTATCTAAAATCAATAACCTTTCACTTCTGGAGCATGAGGTTCAATTCTGCATTTAGCCATGCATGAAAATGAGTTCAGCAATCTTGAGTTAGCCTCCCCAGAATCGTTCACGTGATTTCCCATGACTGGCAGATTTTACTGTGGAGGAAGAAGAAAAATGAATTAGAAAATAAGAGCGAGGCTTTGGCAGGTTGAAAAATCAAAATATCAATAAATCCAAATGTCAGAAGCATAAAAGAGCAAATTCAGATCTGGAGGCTTGGACCTTCATGCAGCCCTTGAATAGAGGGAATGGAAAGTGGAATAAAAAGCAAGATGTACTGTAAGCACACTGCAGCAGCCACCAGGGCATCAATGGAGCAGCCATGGAAATGGCTGTGAGTGGGAAGTTGGCACACCCAGGGACTGCTGCTGAACTCCTCTTCCGCACCACAAGAGCTCTCAGGACTGCCCACAGAGTACAGCAGGCAGCTCTGGAGCTCAAACATGCCCTGCAGCTTGCCAACGCCACCAGCCCTGCCTCATCACGGATTGTTACCATGAATTCCATGGAATGGAAAAGTTATCAGTCTGTTCCCACGACAGTGAGGAAGACTGCAAGTCCTTCTTTTCAATGAGAGCTCAACCTGAACAATAGAAAATACAAATTAATGAAGGAAAAAAATAGAAAAGGATGAAAATAAGAGTGAGAGAAAAGTGAAGAATGGCAACTCCTCATCTGTCACAATCCTGTTCTCAGTTGGTTTGAGTGACTAACAGGAACCTCCCACACCAAATGAACCCAGGCTGAACCTCACTGAACTACCTCAGTAAGGGCAATGGACAGTCTTGATTTTGTACATACAAATTCTTTGTAATTGGCTTTTCTCCTTATGTATAATGCTCATTTTCTCTGACAAACACTAAACTTTGTATAGCTGGAATTCTTTGAAACTAACCACACAATGGTGCACTGCCATTTCAAGGTTTAAATGGGGCTGACAAAAGGTGACACAAAACAAGACACATGCCTGATGCAGATTGTTCTCACACACTCAGAAAGA
Organism: Catharus ustulatus; assembly: GCF_009819885.2. Lineage (NCBI taxonomy): Eukaryota > Metazoa > Chordata > Aves > Passeriformes > Turdidae > Catharus > Catharus ustulatus. The sequence continues at coordinate 9,954,012 of NC_046225.1, forward strand.
CACTGCATCCTTACATTTATTTAAACAACATCTGCCTTAAAAAGATATGGATTCTAATTTACTGTGGTGAAAATACTGTAAAATTCACCTGTACTTTTCAGTCACTGCTTTGTCTAAAAATTAAGAGACAAAGTGAAAAAAGAGATAAACAAAAGTGATTGATTGGTTTAACATAAATATAAATTGCAACTATTTTTGTACGATTTAATTGGTTTACTTTCACAAAAAGAGTAAAAGACACTCAGGAAGGGATGTCCAAAGCACCCATCACCTCTGCAGCTCTTCAGATTGTATTTAACACTCCTCAGTCATCCTGTTATGTGGAGAACCCTCCAAATCAAACTCTAGAAAATCTAGAGCAAGGACACTACTGCTGTTTTCATCCAAACACTTGGCTAGAACTGAAAAAAAATCCAAATGTGAAAACCTGTCATTTTCACAGCACAATTCGACCTGTTGCTTACCAAATTTACAGTACAACAACCTTGCTCCTTGCACAATCTCTAATAATTTTCCAGTTGTAGAAAATTTTTACTCATTGTTTTCCTTCCTCTTGGGTGTGTCCAAGACTTCAGAGTCAGGTTGGTGTTATTGTATTTGTTCCCCTCTGGATTCTTGGACTATGTGATCTTCTCTTGGGAAGAGACAGTGTCACATTGGAACCTAACCCACCACAGTCTTACTTAAAAATGGGTGGCTGAAAGGTGCTGTAGGATTTAGAAAAAGAAAACAGATTGTCTTGGAGGCTGGTGCCAAATAACTCACTGCCTGAGTTATCACTCTTCAGTCAAAATGTACATGAAGAAACTGCATAAGTCATTTAGACAGCAATCACCATGGAGTTAGGCTGAGCTCTCATGTCAGTGATGAAACAGCCCAATTCTCTGACAGTGCTGAGTTATTCCTTTTATCACTGGCAGAACTGCCTAAAGAATCATCAAGGCTACAGGCCACTCCAAATCTGGGTGATAAAAATACAAAGTGCCTTATTACTTACTTTAATCTTTATAATTTATGTATGGAATAAAAAGAACAACTCCACATATAGTTAGGCAACAATGGGATTAATTTAAGCTCAGTATTTAGTTCCTGTAAGGAAGCTTCTTCCAGACCATGATCTTTGTGATTCCATTCCCACCATCATCTGCCCCCAGTCTCTCCCATAACTAGACATATCTTTCAGCCCTGACACAGCCAGGGTAAAGTACTGAGTGTTTTATTACAAGTTGTAATTCAGTCACTTTGGAGGTGATTTTCCTTCTCTAGTAATGACTTAGTGGGGAAGCTGGCAATTTTTTTGTTGCACTTTAACATTGCTAGAGAGGTCACATACTGTAAGTGAGAGGTGTTTAGAAATGAGTCTCTACCTGACCTGATTGCCTTAAAAAATCCTAAAGAAAGTGAAGGTATACTCATTCTCTTGTGTAATTATAAATATTTTGTTAAAAACCTAGGATGATCTGAAGAAAAGCAAGTTTTGTGGGCCTGATTTCAATTTGAGCAGAGCTTCAGTTAATAATGTAGCACACATAAACCCTCTTTTAAAAGTTCATAATATTACACTGAAGGCAGAATTGCTAAAGAACTTCGTTAATTTTTCTCCCTATTAAACCAGTGTTACAGACTTCCAGCAGATGTCTTTAATAGACACTGTTAATAAAAGAAGTATTGCATAAAATAAGTTCAGACCATTTCATCAGTATTACCTTCTCCCACCATTAAGAGCAGAATTTCTCTTGTACCTTCAAATTATTTCATTAATGCCTAATGCAAAGAAACAATAACTCATCTCCAAGCCCTATAAACCTCTGCCAGCATCCATACTGTTCCTGTATTTGAAAAACTGTGACAGCTTCCTAAATGTACAGGTGCTCTTAAGAATGTCTTCTACTAGAAATTCAGTCCATGAACATTTTAATTTTAAGCTGGGAAAAAAATCCATCTGCTTTTTAAGCTCTTGGGTGCCAAAGAGGTTCAGGTGTTTTTTCTGAGCAATGTATCAGTTAATAAATGCACCTTTGGATGTTTAACTGTCTGGGAAATGTTATTAAATATAATTTTTTCAAGGCAAAAGCCCCACCAAAGGTGATGTCTCTGGGTCAAACTGTCTGTAATGCTTCATGCCTGAGATAAGTACCCAGGTCACAATTATGGTCCTGCCATAAAATAAGCTGTGCTGCTCTGATGTGAAGGTGCAGCTCTCTGTCTCCAACAACAGGGCTATTTACTCACCTAAGTAAACACAGGTTTATGGGCTACAGATCCCTGTTTCCCATCCATCTGTGCAGGTAACCTGATGATATACAAAGTGCAAAAGTTTTCCTAGATCTTCACCAAGTCTTGTCTTCATGTTGGCATCAGCCTTTTCCCTCTACAGCCTGATTTCCACAGAAACCTAATGCCTAGCAAGACAGGAATAGCAACAAGTTCTTGGTTTGGGTAAGCAGGAGCCAGGATCTAGGAAAACCATAAGAAACATCTGGAGACACAATGGGATTTGGAGTTGGGATTCTCTGGAGTAATTCTACTGAAAGCTGTGAAGTTACTTCCAATATATGCAAAAATATGTATATTTAGACTGGGTAAATTAAAGCAGACTTTGGTCCATCAGAGGTACATAACACTCTTTCCCACACTCTTGTGGAATGAAGTGAGAGAAAGAAAAAAACAATTGCAGAATAGTTAGGCACCAGTTTGGTTAAACCCACCTCCCCATCAAACCTCTAAATGCTCAACCCACAACTACATGTCTCTCAACAAGACACCTTGAAGGCTTTCAAACAGGAAAGTTCACCTGAGAAGCCTGTCCAAAGCATCCCAAAAGTTTTAATATCCTCTGCTATACCCTGGTAGCAAAGCAGCCATAACAGCCTTGAGTTATCTCCCAGACCCAAGCTGTACTAGCCTAGCAATATTTGAGATCCACATGCAGCACAGACATTGCCTGAAAGAAGTGCTGATGTGATTAGGCAGCCCATAATTAATCAACATTTTGTGAAGTAAGATTACTCACCTGAATGGCCTCAAGAAGTTCTTCACATCTGAGAAAGAGAATAAAAGAAAAAATCCCAAGCACAAGCAAGTCACAGTTCTGCTGTAGCCCTAAATATAATTTCACAGCAGGCAGCCTTGCTCACCTTTTCTCTATGCACTGTTAAAAACACAAATCACAGTCGCCTGGAGGGGCCAAAATTCAGAATGATGCCACCACAGACCAGGGAGTTGATGACTGACTCTAACATCTGAGAACAGCTCTGAGTAAGCTGCTGCTTTTCTATCATGAGTGGGATAATATTTTCTCCCTCTAGGTACACACACTTCATAGCAAGATATTCTGCTGCTGTTTAGGATTCACTGGACACTTCTACTACAAGTGTTCCTGTCCTGACACTTATAACCAGAGCTTTTCTTACAATGTCCACTGCCAGACAAAATTTGTCTCCTTCTGGGTTTCATTGCAAAATCAGCACTGTGAGCTGCCTTCACTGAAATTTTTGCAATTCTTTTGGCAATCTGGAGGTGATGCAAAAACAATAGATAGCTTAAGGTCAAGTTTCATTGAAAAATCTCAAATACAAATTGATTTGGCTGTTTAAAAAACAAAAAAATGAGGAATCCTCTGTATTCAAAGAAGAATAAGCACTGAGTGGAGGGTTGAATCCAATGACAAAAAGCAAAGCAAGTGTTTGTGTGAACCCCAGAGTGAGAACCAAAATAGCAGCATTTTGCACTGCTCTATTTATAACTCTATAATTTAAAATGGTAAGACCAAAAATAGTCATTGCAATGTGTTAGCTCAATGCAATTTTTCTTTCCAAAAGAGATAAATTAGCCTATTTTTTATTTTTTTTTTGGTGAAGAGTAGTAAAATAAATATTTTTACAGATAGTTTTAGAGGCGGTTTTTGAATTTATGAAATTTTAGAGGGTTTTTTTTAATTTATGAAGTTTTAATCCTTTGTGGCAAGAGTTTCTGGCCTCTGAATATAGTCTTTTCTTCATCTGATTTCACTTAGGACCTATATCTATCAGGGGACTTTCAGAAATACATAATGATTTACCAAAGCAGCTAGTTTAAGTGGGGGATAATTGGGTTTCCCCCCTCCCCTTCACTCCGTGCCACCGTTTGTTGCTCTCTCCATCTCCATTGTACCCTTAAAAGCAGAGGAGCTGCAGCCAAGCACTGCACACTCCCCACAGCCAACTTCCTCTGGAGCTGCAGGGTGTAATTACAGCCAGCTGCTCAGGGCTGCTGAGAGCAGGGCAAGCAGCACCTCCCTGCCCTGAGCTAAGCCCAGGATTTGGGGGATCCCAGGATTTGGGAACCCCCAGGTCTTGCTACACCCATAAGGAGGGTCCTATGCTATGGTAGTAGAAGTTAAGAAACAGCAAAAAATTCCAACTTAGCCTTTGGAGATACTAAAAGGACTGGGTGCAATGGGTTAGCACCACTTTATTAGTGGCTTGTCTTCATTTTTTTTCTGCTTTCACTCAGAGTCTGGATTAAAATACAAAGGAGACGAATTTCTTGGACTTGTTTATTAAATCTTATCTAAAGTACAGAGAGTTCTGCAGCACTTCTAGCTACCAGCTCAAAACAAGAAAAATGGAGACAGATTTAGCTAGTTACAAGGTCTTTTAAAGCTAAACAGTTCAATAAAGAGCTAACACATGATTTTTATACTTCTGATCCAATAACCAAACACCTGTGACCCACAGTGCAGCACTAACCATCCAACCAAAAACTACTGCCTGAAATCATGAAGAAGGAAGAAGATAGAGAGACAATTTCCAAGAACCTCCATCTTATTCTATTCCTATATTCTAAAAACCCCAAATTCCAAACCCTTCACCACACACTTCTATTCAACTTCACACTTGTGACTTTATTATTCAAATTTGGAAGCCTTTTCCAAGGCAAAAGCAGTGTTCTCCTGGGGGTCAGTGTCAGAAGGCACAGAAAGTTCAAAACTCCCAGGCTTCTGGGTTCCAACAGCTGGGTATTTCAGCCTCACTCCCCCTTTTCTCCTTGCCCTAAATCCAGCTGTTTAAAGGGAAGAAAGCCTCCTTCCCTAGATCCGGCTGCTGCTCCCTCCCTGGCTGTGCCCTGGCACATCCCACAGCACTGTGAACCTCACCAGGACTGCAGGATTTTTATTTTCTAAAAAGTGAAAGCCTAGCTGCCAGTCAAAGCTCATGATAAACCTAAATGGTGTCCTGAGGTGTGTGAGACTCAGGGAAAAAAGCAAAGTGGTGAAATTATGAGGAAAGGGTGGGTAGGCACAGATACACACCTGGACTGGCTGCTTCTTTGTTCTGCCTTTTCAATCCAATTTCTGATAACCTCTGAAACTTAATTCCTTTTAAGTATTCCTGAAGATGAATGAACATTTCCATTTGTCCATCTTCAAGGATGGACCTTAAAATTCTGATCTTGACCTGTTGGAAGGAGCAAGCTCATCTGACTTCCACATTTTAAGCAATTTGTGATTCCCAGTGACTTAGCTATAGGATTCACTAAAGGAAATTTATTGGGCTTCTGGATATGAACACATTTAGCAGATGAACAAAAATGTTTAGGGTCTCATACACCTCATAATGTCAGCTACAAAGCACTAACAAGAGAGTGTGTGAACTCAAAGGATGCTGTTGTGTAATTACCACTGTTAGTGCCAGATATTCCTTTTCCAACTGAATCACAGAATAACTGAGGTTAGGAGATACTTCTAGAGATTATCTGCTCCAAGCCACCAGCTCGGAGGTGTGCTGAGTTTTGACTATCACCAAAGGTGGAGACTCCACAACCTTTCTGGGCAACCTGTGCCACTGCTTGATAATTAGAGACCATCTTTTATTTCTACTTGTACATCTTTGAGAAATAATAACCATAATGATAATGACAGCATTTTTACAATTTTCCTTCAGAAAAAACCCTACAATTTCAGGCATGCTAACCATGAAAAAGTCACTCTTAGAAAAGTCACTCAAAAATTACTCTCAAGAAAATGAACTTTAGTGCAATAAATAGTGCAAAAATCCTTATTAGCTTACAGACCAAAGCAGAAGTGCTGTAAGACTGTAAAGACACAGGCTAGCCATGGAGAGCTGTTCTAATTAAAGGACAAAGCATTAGGAAAGAACAAGCATGTTAGAGATGTCAATACTAAAGGGTGACTGGAATTACTCAGAATGCTTCAAGGTAATAAATCTTCAGCAAAAGGAATGTACTTAAGAAAGGAGAAATTTAGGTCAAACTGCAGGAAAAGATTCCTAATGGCAAAGTACAGAAAGTTGTGGAGCATTTGCCTGAAGGAAGAGGCATGGCATATCCCTGAAGACTTGTAAAACTACACTGGAAAAAGCACTGAAGTGTTTGGTACACAACAATCCTCAAGCAGGAAGGAGAAAGGCTAGATGATACAACTGAGCTTTTCCATCCCTGCTTTCTGTGATTCAGTGGTAATTCCACTGGCCAGTTCCAGTTTCAAATACAAAAATCCAACATCAACTATAAGCTCCTGTTAAAAGCAAATATAGAACTTATCCCTTCACCCCAGCACAGAATGCAAGTGCTCTTCAGAAATCAAAACACATCCCATGTTTTAACTTACTTTTATTTGAATATGCCTACATTATGATGGAAACATTAAAACTGTGAACATTCATTGTGTTTGTACCTACAGCAGGGCTCAGATCTGTTCAACCTGGCTACTCAGACAGGAATTTCCAAATTCTGAATGGAAATTATACAGATACTGTTTAATTGAGGCAAATTCTGTAGGCAGTTATAATGCTGCTCAGCATGAGGAAGAGGGATAGATCTGAGACTCTGAACTTTCAAAGGCAGGCTTGCACCTTTCTTACTTTCTGCCCCTTTTTTTTCCTCTAAGCTGTTGCTGGATGAATAAAGGAAAAAAAAAAGTGGTATATTTTACATAGAGTCCTCTAAAAATCTTACTCTTTTCACTTAAAATAACCACTATGTGGTCTTGATCTCAGCTTTGGAAAGAGATGCAGCTATCTGCATTCCAAAACCCTCAAAGGCCCATGCTGTTCTTCGAAAGCCCTTGTTCTGTCCCAGTTGATCACAGGTGATTAGCAAGGCTTGGGCCAGCAGTCCTGCTAAACTTCATGGAATAAATGAATTATATCCACGGTACTAAAAGCAAGTAAGCATTGTAGGACTGGATGACAAAAAATACGCACAGATTTCCTTGGAACTACCATTTCAGTTTGTAGGAGGAGTGTGTTTTTGAAGAGATTCATCCTGATAGTTTCATCCTGGCTGATTCAAAACGTGGAGCAGTTTGAAGCTGGATTAATTTCAAATGAAGCTAAACCAGAAGATGTGTTACGTTCAGAGTATGTGCTCCACACTGTCCAGAGCAGAGCTAGCACAAAGTGAACCATCCTGAAAGGCACATAGCACGGTCATCCATCACCAGCAAGATTTACTGTACAGATCCACTCCCACTGCATCCCACTGCATCCCCAGCCCTGCTGCCTCTTCCCAAAACTATCTGCCTGACTAACAAGACTGTTAAGAAATTAATGGAGAACCTGAAGCAACATCACGAATATCACAAGCCTGGCTCATCAGTGACTCCTTATTTCTGATCTCCTCGCTGACTCTAGCCTTTTGGATCATTCGAGCACCTGCACTCAGAGAAGCATAAATCCTGCGGGACAGGGGTGTCCCCCGCACACCACTTAAAGCACGGAGGGGGAACATTGAGGCTCCAGTCTTTCCACCCTCCCATCACCAGCAGGCTCCTTCCAAACCCGCTCCATCATCACCCGCTCTGCTCTGCCGCTGCAGAGGCGCTGGGAGCGCACAGGAAAGGCTGGAAAAACCTGGGAGCTCCGGAAAGGGCTATCCCTGGTAAAGGCTGGGAGTCGTGGAGACGGCTGTCTCTGGCCGGCCGGGCAGGGTGTGCCGCCAGCGGGCACGCCTGTACCCAGCCCGGGCTGCCCTTTATCCACGGCACCGTGCCGAGCCCCGGCTCCAGGGACAGCGGAGCTGGAGAGCGCCCGCCGGGAGCCGCGGCCAAGCTGCGGAGTGAGTGCCCGGAGCGGGGCTGGCTGCGATCCGGGACCAGGGGCGGGAGCCGCTCCATCTCCCCCGGCCTCTCCCGGCCCTCTCTCCCCGCTCGCTCCCCGTCCCCGCAGCAGCGGCGCCACCCGCGGGCCGGCAGCGGCACCGCGCCCGAGCCAGCCCCGGAGCGGATTCCCAGAGGGAAAGGACGGGCAGGTCAAGCACGGCTAGCCCCGAGACAGATGCAGCATCATACTAGAGACAGCATCAGCTTTCATTTAAGTAAAACTCCATATAGCATGTTTTGAACAAGTCTGCCTTGGGTTACGATACAAGATGTAATAAAAGGTATCTGTTCTATCACCATCTGTTGAGGGTGGGGGCAGTGATCCTTATCTCCACGGGAGATATTCTGTTAATGGGCCATCCATTGAAACCAGGCAGGGCATTGTTCTTTATCTTTTCACAACCCATCCTTCCTCCAGCCAGTCATTTTCTGCTCATGGCCATTGAGTCCCACTGTGGGACTGATAAAATTACTGCATCCCATTGGAAGTTGCTCCAGACAGGGGGAAGAGCCCAACATTTCTTACCAAGATAAAAACAGAGGCTTTGGGACACGAAGGGAGCCCCTTTCTCCACTGGACTCCAGAGGAAAACCGGATTTCTCCACATCCCCACTGGAGCTCCGGAGGGAAACTGCACCTTGTACAGGAGCACTGCTCCAACTGAGCCACATCTGTCACTGCAGGAGGATGCAGCCACCATTTAATGGGACTGCTACCAACACCCTGCCTGACAGGGTGTCAGGCTGTACTCTGACTGTGTCAGGGTTTGGAGTTTGTTTCTTTGTAGTACTGTATTTCTATTTTAATTTCCCTAGAAAAGAACTGTTATTCCTAATTCCCATATCTTTGCCTGAAATCCCCTTGATTTCAAAATTATAATAATTTGGAGGGAGGGGGTTTACATTCTCCATTTCAAAGAGAAGTTTCTGCCTTTCTCAGCAGACACCTGTCCTCCAAACTAAGACAAAGTGAAAACTACTTTTCCCCATTTATCTTTGTTTATCACCTGCCAGCTGGCACAGATAATTATATTTTTTTGCTGTCACCCCAGCCCAGGAAAAGAGCAGTCAAACATGCCAAAGGTGATCAGGTCACTGGCAGCACTCAGCGCACAGGAGGAGATCAAAACACCTTGGCTTCCAGGGCCTTGCAAAAGTAACAAGGGACAGGGTTGTGTGGGAATGTTTTTAGAGGGAGATGGACAGGCCACAAAAGGGATATGAATGCTTTTATGAGCCTGAGTTAGATTTGTCCTTGAGAAAGAGATAAGAACAGCTGCAGCTTAACAAGAAAACAAGGAGTGAGACAAGAAGAGCTAAAAGGTGATAGGGGAATTCCAAGGATCTCTGAAGCCGATGAAAAACAGAAAAAAGTCTGCATGTTTGCTCATGCAAGAAGGCTTCTACCAATGATAAGTTGCATGAGCATGTGCAGGGGGAGAGAAATTGTATATTAGGGTTAGAAGACAAAAATGGTATTTCTTTCACTCCTACTGAAACATGCAGTGTACAATTCTTTATCCTGCTGCTCTTTGCAGAGGTATATCTACACCACAGAGAATGTTCTGCTATGGGAACAAGTGAATACAGCTCAACCAGACCAAATATTTCACCACTTTTGGATGGTGACAAGCACCCCAGAATGATCAACATGGTGTAGGCAAGAATAAACTTGCATTTGAAGAATGTATGGAAGCAGATATTTCGTGGTGATGGCTGCAGCAATGATGGCTTGGGTGGGCTCTGTGCTTTATGTTCCTGTTAGCTCTATCCATCCAGTCTAGAAAAGATGAAGAGAGCCCGATTCTAAAGCTGCAAACCAAATGTGACAACTGCAAGGTGGGCACACTGAGATCAGGCTGGGACCAGAGAGGTAGGAAAGCCTTTTCCACAGAACAACAGCTCTCCAGCTCAGGACAAGCAATGTGAGTCAGCCAAGCCACTCTTGGTGGGGGGAAAAGGCAAATATATTTGGTGTGCAACAGGAAACTGCTCTGTGGGACAAGTGAAGCAATCCTCCTGCTGTATTTATCTCTGGTGAGGCAGCAGGCTTGAGTGCAGCACCTCGGTCCAGGCACGTGTCAGGAATGTTGTTAACTGGGAAGAGCAGCAGGGAGCAAAGAGAGCGATCAGAGGGTGAGAAAACACAGCCTGCACTGAAAGATCAAAAGAGCTGCAACTGTTTTATCTCCAGATGGGAAGACTGAGGAGGAGTAGGGCCACCCTTTTCAAAGCAAAGGAGTGATTTGTTCTGCCTGCCCATTGTGAACAAGTAGTAATAGATTTAAATTGTAGCCAACTTTTCTCGTGATAAGCACAGGGAGACATTGAAACATATTGCCTGGAGAGGCTGGGATGTATTTGTCACTAGACAACAAACAAAACATTTTGAGACTAATATAAAAAACCCAGAATTCTTACTAGGGATTAGAAAAAATTATATTTTAATTAGAAATTACAAAAATAATTATATTTTAATTATGCTATTTCATGAGAGGAAAAAGATTATTTTTACTTGAAACAATTAGGATTCAAAAAAGGGAACAATAGTTCCATTTTTAAAACTAGCAAATGGAATGAACTTAAAAACTACAAACATTTCTGTATCTCAGCCCCCTCCCAATGAAATGGAGGCAGCAACACACAGTTTATGATACTGTGAGTCTGTAATGCATTATTGCAACCTTGAGGGTGCTGGGAGAGGAGGTGATATACAAATGAGAATTTCTCCAGACACCCTTGGTTTTTTCATACTTGCACTGCTTTGAATGCTGCAATTTGTTTTCCTTTCTTCTCTAAGAGTTCACAGTACACTGGATCTCTCCTGGTGACTGAAGCACACCTCTTCCCAAAGAGGAACAAACCAGAGCCCACGTGCTTTAATAGAACACAGCAGTCGAGAAATACCTCTGGATTAAAAACCCACAAACCCCAACCATTGTGTGCCACACTACAAGTTTCTTTTATTGTGTAAACTGTATCAGAAGACACTTCTAATTCAGGAACAGAGATCCTTTCCCTTAGGCATGTGAAAACATCTACTGAACAAAATCTACTTCCCCAAAACAATTAGTGAACATGCACAGCCAACACTAATTGGGACAGAGCTGAAGTACCTCATTACTACTACTATGGACCTAGGTTCACTAGAAGTTTAAAAATTCTTTGTTGTTAATACAGTTTATACTTAAAGAAAAACAATTCAGGTGAATAGGGTATATTGTATAATCCAAACAGATAACTGCAGATTCACTAAACACAGTGATCCCAAGATAAAACCATCATTAACAGCCTTGTTCAGAAAACTCTAGTTGTCTTATTACAAATGTTCCCTTTTTGCAGACTTTTGCCATGATATTCCAAATAAACCTTGCCTCTTCTTGCCACCCCAGTGCCCTGCTCTGTCAGCTTGGCAGACATTTCTCCAAGAAACTACTAGAGACTTCCAGAACCCAAATTTCCCTATGGTGGATCAGCACTATGGTTATGACAGTGTAGTGGTAGCATTCAGGATGGAAATTCTGCATGAGGAAAGCAATAGTGACAGTGCTAGAGATGGAAATACAGCTGTGGCACACATCAATGCAAGGCCTGTCAAAAAACATTGGGAAGTTCTCCTTGATCCTTCAGCAGAAACTCAATCCTCACTCCTGTTTGCTCCATAAAACAGTAATGTTCATGTCTAGGATCTGACATCTATTTTTCCTGAGCAGCTCTAAAAATGAATCACTTACTGAAGTGACTGGGATTATTTACATACACCTTGTTCCTCATGTGTGCACCTATATTTAAATATTTAAGAACACAATCCTGGAAAAGTAATTTGAAAAGTAATTTCCTCTTTGCATAGCAGCTGCTGAGATGATTAAGTCACTACTTATACAGTACTTTAAGTTCTCCAGCTCTCTAGAGACCTCTTATATTTGGCATTATTTGTAGAAGTGCAAAATACCCAATTCCCTTCTAGCTTCAGTTAAAAGTTGCAATCAAGTAATCTTAAAAATTATTATTCTTACAAAGACAATACATCAAAACTGCTGCCTTGTTCCACTGCTCTTTTCAGCAGTGCTTTTAAACTGATGACTTGTCATTTATTAAACTCTAGATGTGGTCCTCAGGGACATGGCTTAGCAGTAAACATGGCAGTGCTGGGTTAATGGCTGGACTCCTGATCTTAGAGGTCTCCAAGGAATCATTTTGGTTGGACAAGACAAGTATAACAAAGCACTTTTTAAAGCATATTTAGAATACTTTAATAACTATAGTTCAACACAGGAATTGTTTTACTTTGATTATAATGATATATTTAAAGATGCAGGGAAAATTTTGTCAAGGATGTGACCAGCAATCAAATGCTTATAGCACCCAGGATGGCAAAGTCAGCCAAGTTTACCCTCACTTGTGCTTATCAAAAGCCTTGTCTGCAAGATCATGTGGCTTTTGGCTATTAAAAAAAAATTAGCAGAAATTGAGAGAGATGATCAAATATATTATTAGTGGGGCTGCTCAGTAGCACTACACACTATTTTTAATCTTTGCTTTCTGCAACTCTCTAAGACTTCAAGTGGAAGCAGTGTCACTGCCATCTGTACTTGGGGAAATGTTTCAACCTTTTTCAAGACCTTTCAGTGGGAAAATTTGTTGGACTCAAGAGTTCTCAGGTAACACAGTTTATTGAATCAGCTACACAAGGGTCAAGAGCAAGGCATGAACCACTGCAGTTCTGAAAAAAAAAAAAAGACCTAATTTGGGGATAGAGTCAAACTGAAAGCTGGAATAGGGAAGGAAGGAAGCAGATGAACTCTCCTGACAAGCAGTGTAAGAATATGAACCTAGGAGGGAAACTAAAGATGAAGAAGGAACTGATTCATTGAAGTACCACAGTAAATGAAGTTCACCTGCAAACCAGGGCAGCTGAGTTTAGATGTGATGAGATACTCAAACACCTAGGAGAGCTACTCTGATGTAGAAGTAACAGAAGGGAAGAATCAAAATTGAATAAAATAACTAAATAAAGGAGTTAGCATTAAAAAGTGGGCAGAGTCTGAGGAACTGTCACTGTAACCTGCACTTCCCAGATTATAGACTTCTGTTTTGTGGCACAGACCTCTTTCCATTTATCACCATCCTTGCTAGACACTGAGACAGATCAATAGGGGAAAAAAACCAAACCAACAAAACACAGTGATATTCAAATTGTGTTAAATATAAGGTGTTAATTATGACAACCGAAAATTTTAAACACCCAATTATGCAGTCACAATGTTATTTCAAATTGTGTTTGGACAGCGTACAAACATATTTACTGGATTCTCATAAATGAGTGTGTCTGCAAAAACAATGAGCAATATAGTATTTTAAAAAATATTCAAACAATAAATTAAGTAGTCTTAGATCTTGGTATTTCATTATGAATAAAATACTTGTATTTTGAACAATGGAATGTTGGATTTATTAATGCTACCTATTTACTGACTATTCACCATTCCCAAAGCTGAAAATTAGCTACACATAATAGAGCAAGAAGAGCCACACTCAAACAGGTTCTTAATCTGCATTAAACTGAAAAAGCTGCCAGTAAATACCATGCAAAAGACAGGGCTATTGATATCAGAGATTCAAACCCTGTTGCCCCAAACTTGTTCACAAGAGAAGGAATTTGATCCAATTAGAGAAAGATGAACTTGCTTGAACAGCCACAGAGGAGCTACTAAACAGTCCATCCAGCCTGAACTGTTTGTAGGTTGGGACTTGCTTGAGCCAAAGTTGGAGACTAAATAGATCTCTAATAGTCTTTCATGCTTTGAAAATATGTCCACTAACCTTGCTGTCAAGACTTTCTGAAGAACACAGCATGATAATGCAAAATAAATTGTGCATAGTTTCATGCCAAGTTCCAGGATTAGCTGTGATGCAGAACAGATGAATTTTGGAAGCAGGATTAGATAAACTACCTAATTAAGTTCAGATTCCTTAGGAAAGATACTGGGGTTAAGACACAGTGAAGAATTCTGCAATAGCAGAAATAGATACACACAGTGTCAAGTCAGTATTAGAATTAGAGGAAAAAGTGAAAAAGCAGGGGTTTTTCTCTCAAAAATCCATCGAGGTTTTGGAAACCCTGATTAATTTTAGCAAGTGACAAATGTCAATTTGGATAGAATGGAGATTTAAAAAAACCTGCAAAATCCACTCTTTCCCTTCTGAGAAGCTAAAGGCATCCAATGCAAATAAAGCTGCTATAATGCCTGTCACCCACCCTGTGGCATATCAGGTATTTTAGATGAGACAAGGAAGTTTTTAGGATGCAGAATTCTATAACATCTGTTATAGAACCAGATGAGAACTGTAGTTCCTTTTCAATACATTAAGATTTAGCACTAAGAGTGTGATGGCCACCTTCTATTTCAGAGCACTTGTACTTGGGAGCTGCTCAGCTGGGAGCCTGGCAAGTAGAAGTTATCACTGCATTCAGAACCTGCCCAACACAAATTCCAACTTCCAATGTAAGCTTAGCCAGCAGACTGTGTCTCACACACAAGAACCATGGACTAAGTTTGGAGGAAGAAATTGAAAACAGAATAGGGAGTAGATGAATGAAAGGGAAGAGAGCTAAATTTTGGAAGACAGTTAAAGATTAGGTTAGGTAGCTCATAAGAACACTTGAAGGAAGCAAATATGTGATAAAAACTAAAAAGTAATTTTCTTGGAGAACACAAGTTGTTTGTATAAGAAATGTATTATAAAAACTGCAAGACAAATTCCACTCTTTCTTACAGCAACATATAATCATGCAGATGTGCCTTACCTACAGGTAATTTTCTCCAGAGAAGCTAGCTCAGAAAATTTCTGCTGCTTTTAGCTGCTGAAAACTTGGAGCATGGAATATCATTCTGTCAGGGATGAAATAATTCTACAGGAAGCCCACCGATACTGAATCTATATTTCAGTTTATATTTTAGCTTGAGTTAAAGACACTACATTATGATATGCTAAAGAACAGCACCACTCCAGACATTTCAAGCCCTAGTAGTGCATGGTTTGGCACCCTGAGGGAATTGCCACTGGATCCAAAGAATGGATGCTTTTGAACTGGGAGACATGTACTAGGTTTATTATTCAATTAACTGAGCTCCATGAACACACTTGGCTGTCTATAAATGCCAGTGTGCTGTCACAGCTCAGGGCTCCAAACTGTTGGTGTTAAAAAGAGGGGATATCACTTATTTCATTCCCATAACCTGGAATGTAAGTGATCTAGAGAATGGACCACATGAGGAAGTTCAGCATCTGCCCATAGTTTCATATATGCACATGAGGGAAATTTAAAATGCCTGAAATATGGCAGCAGCTATCAAGTTTGTTAATAAAATAGGAAAAAAACCTGTCAGTAAATCCATTTTCATTCATTTGCAACCTGAATGCTTTCTTCCTTAAACTAAATATTCAGCCTTGAAGAAACTGAAAAAAAGCTCTAAATAAGAAGAAAGTTAAATAATTGACAATTAGAGCTGTTTTCATATTCACAGCATTGCTTTACTTACTCAAGAGTAACAAAATTGTAAAACAGACTTCTTAGATCAAAAAACCTCTGTAAAGATGATGTAAGGAGAATTTATAGATATGTTTTTGAAGAAAGACACCCCCATCTGGTTTTGAATTTGCATTGATCAAGGAGTTAAACAGCTGGAAAATGGACAGTGCACAAGAAATTCTTCATTATAAAATGAATTGTTCACATGGGTTTCATTTATTTGAAGAGCGAAATGTCTGGGGAGACCTCCTTTTCACCCAAGAATTTTACAGACCATCTTTAAAATAAACTGATGTGTAGACAGGAAAGAATTTAGAAGGAATAGCCAAACTTTATTGACTGAAGGGCTGGGATAAATCCTGACAATACTCACTCTCCAGGCTTATACAAGGTTGCAGTTGTGAAGCAAAAAGCCATCTTGTCTATGTCATACCAGAGTTTTTTCTCCTTTCCTCCCAAATTTCCTTTAGCAAATCCAGAAAGATTTTTTCTAGTTCATCCCTGATATGGAACAGCAGGAGTAGAATACGAACATTTTGTTCTAATTCATTACTAGAAACTAAAATTGCAAGTCATTATTCTAGTATCATAGAAGTTTTTAAACTGCAAGAGGCTAATTCTGGTCTCCATGTTCCTTCTTCCAGGGGACAGAGATATTTCTACTTCTGACAAGCAAGGAAGAAAAATGACAACTGTGCTCTCTTTGTCAGCAGTCACATTTTTACTGAACAGTCACTTCCCTGCTCTCCAGCATAGAAAGACAAATCACCTGCAACACTGTCTACAGACACCAGCAGCATAATTTTGTTTATGCCTAGAGTTAAAAGCTGCAGCAACATCAAAATACTAATTTTTCTGTTAACAGGAAGAACATCTGAATCCAAAATCACCATCAGAGATATGAACTTCTGCTCCTGCCTATAACCTTTCTTTCTTACACATACCAGTGGAGAAGTTGTCTGTTTAATCACTG
The DNA here is from genome assembly GCF_009819885.2 of Catharus ustulatus. NCBI lineage: Eukaryota > Metazoa > Chordata > Aves > Passeriformes > Turdidae > Catharus > Catharus ustulatus. Next base: position 9,970,620 of record NC_046225.1, read on the forward strand.
TAATTTCAGACAGTGCATTCCTGCATGGAGAGTTTGGATCTGTCCTGTAGCAAGCCAGCAGCATCATTTGTGTTCTGTGTCAAAGTTCTAACAGTGATGTTCAGCATCACAGGGACTCTGAGACATGGCTGAACTGAAAAGTGCTCAAACTTTTTTTGTGCTGAAAAATGTTAAATCATGCTGTTGACTCCTAGAATGGTTTCCTTTTTTCACTCAGCCTATGCAGGGATTGTGAAATGTGGGTACACATACAGATAAACCTTCTGTAATGGGAATGGAGCCCTTTGAGAATCTGCAGGCCACTGAGTTTTGGGGAATCAGCAGCATTTCCAGCCTCCCTACTCCCTCTAAGCCAGTTCTTTTCTCACTGGTTATGCCAGAAGTCATTTCTCTCTTTACAGAACAACTTCCATTTCTTTTGCTTTAATTAAGACTGCCAGCCCTCAGGTAATTCTTCGTGTGTGAGAGTATTGGTTCCTTTTCAGAGGACTGGTAAGCACCAAGACACTTTCTAGGTGTTAAAAGTCTCTGTGCAGCTCTGAAGCATGTCCCAAGCAAAAAAAACCCAAATCCATTCATATCACCACAGGACATATCCTGCTTTGAAAAATCTATTTCCTCATCATTTAAATTTGATTTTCAAATGGTCCACAGAGAATCTAACACTGGTAATTTTTCCCAGCTATATGCAAAACCCAAGAGATGGCCAACAGCGCAGTTAGACTATTCTGACAGATTTCCCCAGGGATCTGGGAAGCTTGTGTCCTCTTGGAAACTGCTTGATGAGCCAGTCCATACTCCACACACACATTTTATGCAGGACCAGTATAAGACAACTGGGCATTCAAAACTTGAGCAGAAATTCTCAGATCATTCTGCTCCACCCAAACTGAACATAAAGCACAGTGCTGAAATACTCTGAACAGAATCTGGACTACCCCAGTGAGAATTTTGGTGTCAGCTGGTTCTGCCTCTGCTGGCTTACACTCAGAGTCATCATGATTATTTACCACAGAGCAGGAACTGAACATGTTCACATTGTTCTTCAGACCAACACAAATTTCAACAAGTACAATCTCCTCAGGAATTTTCTTTAAAAATAACTTTATCTGGCTATGAGATTAGTGTGACTTCTGACCTTTGAGCTCAAGTTCTACCTGTCTTATCAGGTGGAAGCACAGCATCCTAACAATCAAAACATCTACCTTGGGCAACCCTGGGTATTAAAGAATTCTCCTTCTCCCCATCTATTCTCCATTCTCCAATTGTCAACAGGTTTTTTTTTTGCTTCACACTTCATTCCAAGCATTTTCATACACAAACACATGCTGTACTTCTCAGCCCTTTCAGAGATTGCTTCAATTGTGTTTTATTTCTTAAATACAGTTTTCCTTAATTCCAGTATAAAGATCTTGAGAATCCTTCTGGTTTAGAGAGGATATTAGACATTTTTTTCAAGTTTTAAGAACTACACTGTTCAATATATTTAGCTCTTCATATTCCAAAATGACAAGGGTAAGTGAAGTTACATCATGTGAATTATGAAGTGATAATGTCTTTAGTTCTGCCCCAATCAGAAGTGTAACTGTTTCAAGCTTGCAATAATCATGTTCAAACATATTCAGATTATAATTACTTTTCTTCTGATAATGATACCCTGTCTGATTGGATGATTACCTATTTGACTTTGATAGTCTCAAGGTCAAAGAAGATAATTACAGACATCTGTTTTCTAAGAAAAATAAACTCTTGAAAAATAATATTTAAAGTGACATCTGCAAATAAGCACTTTAGAAGCATGCTGTTAACGTGAAAGTCACAGACAAGCAAATAAAACAACAAATGCCAACTTTAAAGCTTCCAAGTGTTCACACTTCATTTGTTAATGTGCAAATTTTCCTTTGTTACTTACACAAGCATAAATAACTTCAGTCTGATCAGAACACATTAAATGTTAAGCATAAAAATAAATTCAACTCCAGTAATGCATATTCCATATATTTTAAACTATTCCTGTAGGCAACATCTGTTTGAAAAAGAAAATTGTTTGTTTAACCACAAAGTGGGTAGCAGATTATGCACCCTACCTGTTGCTATTTCCCAGGAAAGAGAAGGAATTGCATTCCACAAAAAATAAGACAAAGTATTTCGGTTCCTAGCATACAGTGATGAGAATGGACTCACTTCTCTTTTAGCTGTCATGCCCTCCTGATCCACAGTGAGAACCAAGGCTGTGGAATACTGAAGCAGTAATTACTGGCAAACACAGAAGTCTGGAGCAAAAGGCTCCTGTGTTTGTTTCTGGAGGAGGAAGAGGCAGAGCTACAGGACTGACATTTCTATCAAACAAGTATAGCTCACTTATGCCCTGCCTTGTACCCTCTACAGCAGTTTGCTCTTCAGGCAAGGGACCACAAAAATGCTGTCAAACCAAGACACTCTGCTCAAATTAATGATAACTTCTCTAGCCCCACTCTTAACCCATTTCTCCTTTTTCTTCTGCATCAAGAAAATCCTGTAGTTTCAACAGCTCTTCTCCACAGCAGACACTCAGACTTTAAAACAAACCTCTGCACTTCTAGCTCATCTACAAGAATGAGGATTTAAATTTATATTTTTTAAAGGTCAACAATTAGACTTGAGAACTTTCTGGATGCTTCCCAGTGATGCAGATCTAATTTATGCAGTTCAACAAAAACCAGAAATCACCATAATCTACTAAAGCAACCTTCTGACAAAAGAAACATGCTCCTCCTGTTCTTTGTAATATGTAAGTCATAACAGGGTCAGCTTCAATATCATTACTTCAAATATTCTGCTAGATCAGTACACACAACCATTTATGTTGATCTGTAACCTTTCCAGTTTTGTGCAACTTCACCTTGCAGTAAATTCCTAAATCCTTATGCTTAGAACATGACTAGTGCAAAGAAATCAAGATAGTGCAACTTATCTTAGGGAAGTCATCATCAGCATCAGATTCAGGATGCAGTCAGCTAGCCCATCTATTTGGAAAAGCAGCTAAATGGGTTTATATTTTGTGCACTGAAATATTAAATCAATCAAGATCAGGGACCTGAAAACTTCAAATCTATTCCCCAAAAGAACAACCACACAGCTCAACTTAATTTTGAAGGCCCTGATCTAAAAATCATGCAAATGGAAAGTACAGAAGTAGACAGGTTTTTCTACATTCCCTGAAAAATCTAAAAATCCTGACAGTCACACAGTAGTGGCTAGATCTTTTTGAGGTAAAGTTCTGATTTACAGGATTGTGCTATAGCCCTAATTATTATAGTAGACACCTCTCTTTTGAAAGTTGCCAAGGAAGTGAGATGCTGAAGACAATTGCATTCAAACTTTGCTAACCAAAAAATTTAAATCTTGACTAGAAAACAAAAGTTCTTTTAAACAAGTGCAAGTGAGTATTTGACAAGTACTGGAACAGGAAGAGCAACTGAACCTCAAATGAGACCAGACATGACCAATGGGGTAAATTAGCCCCAACTTTGTTCAAATATCAAATAAACAGTTCTCCAGACTAGGGTAAACAGTCTAAAGAGATGAGCCAGAGAGATCACAGTAGAAGAGAGATTCCCAAATGAGAAAAAGGGAGAAGAGCACCAGTCCTTGCCCAAACTTATCCTACACATTTTTATCAGTAACACAGCTTGAATTTGTCTTCTGATTTCCTAGTGTCTCAGCCTCTAAGAAGCATTCCTCTTTCTTTGCTTCCACAGTAGCACAGACTAAAAGAAAATGCGGCCCTGAATGCAGGACCACTTGCAAACTTAGGGACCATTTCAACAAACAAGCACACTTTATATTTTACTCTTCTATTACCAGCTCTTAAGGATTTGAACATGCAGTGCATGTAAAACATGTCATTTTCCAGCCATGACCCCAAAGAACAGGGGTATAACAAATGCAGACATCCAGGTTGTGTGTATAATACATACCCAGTATTTTAACTGGTAGTAAACCAACACATTTACAAAATATAGTTAGGAAAGTTGTGAACTTTAAGTAAAAAAAAAATCCATCTCTGGCAATGAACAACAAATGGCAAATTCTTATTCCTGATGTAGATGCCT